>NC_063333.1:100063952-100181107 GCF_021869965.1 Rhincodon typus | reverse complement strand
GCAGTTCCCACTATCTCTGTGGGAATAAATGGGTCTTTTTCTGAGTGGCAAGCAGAGTCTAGTGGAATTTCAGTGCTTGGGCCCCACACTATTCATGATGAGAGATGATAAGTAAGTTTGCCAATGATACGATGATTGGCCGGGTGACTGACAGTGAGGAAGATGGTCTTAGGTTACAAGAGGATATAAATAGATTGGTCAGAAGGGCAGATCAGTGGCAGATGGAATTTAACCCTGATAAATGTGAGGTGATGCACTTTAGAAGTACTAACAAGGCAAGGGAATACTCGATGAATAGCAGTATACTGGGAAGCTCAGAGGAACAGAGCGATCTTGGGATACCTGTCCACAGATTCCCGAAGGTGGTTGGACAGGTTAATAGGATAGTGAAGAAGGCATAGTGTGGCAATACTGTAGCTTTAAGAGGTGTGTTTTGTCCTGGTTTATTTTACAGAAAGACAGGGAGACACTGAGCAGTCCATGAGAAGATAAAGAACTTGCGAGGCCTTGGGTTCTTTTTTTCTTTATGTTGGAACAATAGAAGCAGCCTGAGTAGGTGTGGTCAAGCTCTCATAGATCCAGAATTTTTGATTAGCTTTCAGCAGTTTTTGCTGGGGTCTCAGCACGGTTGAAAGGCAGTGAGTCTTTCCCAGCCGCCATACTCTCTCTCTTGCAGGAGCTGCTACATATATCTCTTTCTTGCTGATGGGATTGCACATGAGAAAATTTGTTTTCCTGAATTTGTCTTTGTGCCACAGGTGTGTTTATGGGATGTTACCAGATTGGATCAGTTACTGCTTAGTAGTAAAATAATCTATCATTCTGTTCAGTTTTCCAACAGAGTTGTTATTCCAAGTTCTTCTTTCTTTTGTTGTATTTTAATTATGGTGTTTGCATAAATTCTGTTTTGTTCAATTTTGAGCAGTTTCATGAATTGAATTGTATCTGGAACATAGCACCTCACATTTACCTTTTAAATAAGAAAAAGTTAGCCTCTATGCTACCTTCTTAATATATTTTGAGGGGGTCTGCTCTGATTGATAACAATAGAGGATAGTTGCCTTAATCAGTTGAGGCATTGATTTTAAGACCAGAGAGGTTGTGTTGGAGCTGTGTAGGACTTTGGTTAGGCCCCAGATGGAATAGTTTATGCAGTTCTGGTCACCACACTTTAGGAAGGATGTGACTGCACTCGAGGGAGGGGAAATTTACCATGATGTTGCCTGAGATAAAGCACTTTAGCTATGAAGAGAGCTAGATAAACTTGGGTTGTTTTCTTTAAGCAGGAAAGGTTGAGGTGGGTCCATATTGAGGTGTATAAGATTATGAGGGACATGGACAGGATGAATGAATAGCAACTGTTTCCCTCAGTTGAAGGATCAATAACAAGGGAATGTAATTTTAAGATGAAAGACAGGAGGTTTAGAGGGGATTTGAGGAAAGGTTTTACACCCAGAGGGTGGTGGGGTCCAGAATGCACTGCCCAGAAGAATATTTGTAGTGTGTAACCTCACAATGTTTAAAAAGTAGTTGAGTGAGCACTTGAAATGTCATTCAGGACTATGGGCCTAGTGCTGCAAGGTGAAACTCGTGTAGCTTTGGCTGTCCAGACTGGATGGGCCAAAGGGCCTCTTCTGTACAGTATGATTCTATGATATATGTAGAAATGACTTGGATGAGGGAACCAAATGCAAAGTTTCCAAGTTTGCTGATGACACAAAACTGAGCAACATTGTGAGCTGTGAGGAGAATGTAAAGAGGCTTCAGGTGATTCAGACAAATTGAGTGAGTGGACAAACACACATGGCTAAATGGGAAGCTTTATACTTCTATGTGAAAAACAGCAAAGTATATTATTTAAGTGGTGATATAATGAGGAGTGTGGATGTACAAAGTACTCTGGGTGTTCTTGTAACACCAGTCAGTGAAAGCAGATAAGCCAATGCAGCTAGCAGTTAGAAAGGCAAGTGATATTTTAACCTTCAGTGCAAGAGGATGTGAGTTCATAAGTAGGGATGCCTTACTGCAGTTATACAGGACCATGGTGAGACCACACCTGCAGTACTAAATGCAGTTTCAGTCTCCATACATAAGGAAGGATATACCTGCCATGGACGGAGTGCAGAAAAAAAGCTGACATTGGCACACCTTGTATTCGCTAGAGTTTAGAAGGATGAGAGGAGATCTGATTAAACATATAAAATTCTATCAGGGCTAGACAGACTGGATACAGGGAGCATCTTTCCCCTGATTGGGGAATCTACAACCACAGGAGTCAGTCTCAGGATATGGGGTGGATCATTTCAGTTTGAGATGATGAAATATTTCTTTACTCAGAGGCAGTGAAGCTGTGAAATTCTCTATCACAGAAGGGTGCGAAGGCAAATTTACTAAATATATTCAAGAAAGAATTTTTTTTAGATTTTAAAGATTTTAAGGGGTATAGCAGAATGCAAGAATATGGCATCGAAACAGGGGATCAGCCATGATTATACTGAATCACAGTGCAGGCTCAAAGGGGCAAATGGCTTATTCCAGTTTCTATGTTTCTATATTTGGCTAAGCCTTGCTAAAGTTCATTTCTGCCAACTTCAAAATGTTTACAATATTTCCATGTTTCCTGTTGGCAGCAATCTTTGAAATTATGCCATATATGCACACATCCGAGTAATTAAAATGCATATTAAAAAGCCAAGTTAATTCATATCAACCCCTGGAAGTACATCACTGCAGATTTCATACACATTGAAGAAAAAACTATTCCCTGTTTTCTCTACCATAGCCATTCTGTATCCATGCATCACTTTTGCTTAAATCCCATGGCATCAATTTTCCTAGGGGTCTGCTAGCATTGTCCTATTATTAAAAAAGGGAGGCACGGATAGACCAGGAAATGACAAGACAGTCTGTCCAACCTCAGTAGTAGAAAAGTTATTAGAAAGAATTCTGAGGGACAGAATATATCTACACTATTACATGGTATCATCGTATTTTTACCATAAAGCATCCTCAACTGTATCACATTTGTCAACTCCCAGTATGTTCCAGTTAGGGTGAAGAGTAAGGCTGGTAGGTGCAGGGAATGCCGGTTGACTAGAGAAATTGAGGTTCTGGTCAAGAAAAAGAAGGGAGGAACAAACAGCAGGGATCAAGTGAATCTCTAGAAAAGATTCATGCCACTTTTTCAAAAAACTCAATCAAGTTAGTGATACATGATTTCCCATGCATAAAGCCATATTAACTATCCCTAATCAGTCCTTGCCTTTCTAAATACATGTAAATCCTGTCCCTCAGAATTCCCTCCAACAACTTACCCAACACCAATGTCAGGCTCACCGGTCTATAGTTCCCTCGCTTTTCCTTACCACCTTTTCTTAAATAATGGGCCACATTAGCCAACCTCCAATCTTCTGGCACTTCACCTGTGGCTATCGATGATACAAATATCTCAGCAATGAGCTTCTAGAGGAAGTGGTGGAGACTGGTACAATTACAACATTTAAAAAGCATTGGATGGGTTCATAAATAGGAAAGATTTAGAGGGCTATGAGGCAAATGCTGGCAAATGGGACTAGTTTAATTCAGGATATCTGGTCGGCATGGACAAGTTGGACCAAAGAGTCTGTTTCCACGCTATGCATCTCTATGATTCTCTGACTCTTTCCATTACTTCAACAAAGAACCCAAACAAATTTTTCAAATGATAATTTGCCTTTAAATAGCCTTTTCTTTGTTCGGCTGTCAGTCATTAACCCATAATTTTCCAAGCGTTATTTAATTTCGTCTTGGTTTACTGTCTTCAAACATTTCCCCAACACTTACATTAGACTGACTGATCGGTATTCAAGCGTTAAAAGAGAACTCTAATCTTTAAAGCACTGCAACGTGAAAAGGTAGCAGTGGAGATCTCAGCTCCACAGGTTTGTGAATTTCGCTGTACCTATTATGGAGAACAGCATGCTCTCCAGCTTTATTTATAGGGGGAGGTGGGAATTGTTACTTATCAACTTGGACACATCAACAATGTTGTATACAAAATAACAAACAAGTCTAAACTTGTTGAGTAAAGAAATTGTGATAAAAAGAAATAGTTACCATATGATTGACAACATGCCTGGAGTTAAGAGTATTTACTTTCGATGATACCACTGGGATGGACTCCACCTGAACAAGGCCAGGTCCAGTGTTCTGGCGAAAAGGGTAAATAGGGTGGTTAATAGGACTTTAAACTATTAAGCAGGGGGGAAGGGAGAAGTGAGCGTAGAGGGAGAATAACAATTAATGTAGGGCAAAGCAGCAGGTTAGCAGGTGACGAGGAAGCTTCAACTCCATTGAAAATTAGGAAAAAAGTTAAAGGGAAGGAGAACTCAAAAGCTGTTAGTAATGGAGGTGACAGGACCCAAAAAGAAGGTGCAAAAACTGGCATAAGGACACTTTATCTGAATGCTCGGAGCATTCGAAACAAGGTGGATGAGTTGATGGCGCAAATCATGGCAAATGGGTATGATTTAGTGGCCATTACAGAGACATGGTTACAGGATGGTCATGACTGGGAGTTAAATATCCAGGGTTATCAAACTGTTCAGAAGGACAGACAAGAAGGTAAGGGAGGTGGTGTTGCTCTGATTTTTAAGGATGATATCAGGGCAGTAGTGAGAGATGATATAGGTTCTACTGAAAAAAACGTTGAATCCATTTGGGTGGAAATTAGTAATAGCAGGGAGAAGAAGTCACTGATAGGTTTGGTCTATAGGCCACCAAATAATGACATCGTGGTGGGGCAGGCAATAAACATAGAAATAACGAATGCATGTAAAAGTGGTACAGCAATTATCATGGGGGATTTTAATCTACATATCGATTGGTCAAACCAGGTCGGTCATGGCAGCCTTGAGGAGGGGTTCATAGAATGCATCCGCGATAATTTCCTTGAACAGTATGAAATGGAACCTATGAGGGAGCAAGCTATCCTAGATCTAGTCCTGTGTAATGAGACAGGAATAATTATGATCTCACAGTTAGGGATCCTCTCGGAAGGAGCGATCACAGTTTAGTCGAATTTAAAATACAGATGGAGCGTGAGAAGGTTAAATCCAGTACCTATGACCTGTGCTTAAACAAAGGAGACTATGAAGGAATGAGGAAGGAGTTAGCTAAGGTAGAATGGGAGCAAAAACTTCATGGTGGGTCAATTGAGGAACAGTGGAGGACTTTCAAAACGATTTTTCACAGTGCTCAGCAGAAGTATATTCCAGTGATAAGGAAGAACTGTAGGAAAAGAGAGAGCCAGCCATGGATGTCCATGGAAATAAAGGAAAGTATCAGATTGAAAAAAAATACAAAAAAGCAAAGAGTAGTGGGAAACTAGTAGACTGGGAAATCTTTAAAGGCCAACAGAAAGCCACAAAAAAAGTTATAAAGAAAAGTAAGATAGATTATGAGAGTAAACTAGCTCAGAATATAAAAACAGGCAGCAAAAGTTTCTATAAATATGTAAATCATAAAAGAGTGGCGAAGGTAAACATTGGTCCTTTAGAGGACGAGAAGGCCAATTTAATAACTGGGAATGAGGAAATAGCTGAGACATTAAACAGTTATTTCGTGTCGGTCTTCACAGTGGAAGACACAAATAACATACCAAAAACTAATGGCAAGAAGGTTATAGCAGGTGAGGACCTAGAAACTATCGTTATCACTAAGGAGGCAGTGCTGGGCAAGCTAATGGGGCTTAAGGTAGACAAGTCTCCTGGCCCTGATGAAATGCATCCCAAGGTACTAAAAGAGGTAATGGGGGAAATAGCAAATGCACTAGTAATTATTTACCAAAATTCACTGGACTCTGGGGCGGTTCCCACAGATTGGAAAACAGCCAATGTGACGCCACTGTTTAAAAAAGGAAGTAGACAAAAAGCAGGTAACTATAGGTCAGTTAGCTTAACTTCGGTAGTGGGGAAAATGCTTGAATCTATCATCAAGGAAGAAATAGCAAGACATCTGGATATAAATTGTCCCATTGGAAACACCCAGTATGGGTTCATGAAGGGTGGGTCATGTTTAACTAATTTGGTGGAATTCTTTGAGGACATTACTTGCATGGTGGACGATGGGGAACCTATGGATGTGGTGTATCTGGATTTCCAGAAGGCATTTGACAAGGTGCCACACGAAAGGCTGCTACATAACATAAAGTTCCACGGTACTACAGGTAATGTATTGGCATGGATAGGAGGATTGGTTGACCAGTAGAAAGCAAAGAGTAGGGGTAAATGGGTGTTTTTCTGGTTGGCGGTCGGTGGCTAGTGGTGTGCCTCAGGGATCAGTGTTGGGACCACAATTGTTTACAATTTACATAGATGATTTGGAGTTGGGGACTAAGTGTGGTGTGTCAAAATTTGCAGAGGACACTAAGGTGAGTGGTAGAGCAAAGTGTGCAGAAGACACTGAAAGTCTACAGAGGGATATAGATAGTCTAAGTGAGTGGGCAAAGGTCTGACAGATGGAGTACAATGTTGATGAGTGTGAGGTCATCCATTTTGGTAGGAATAACAGCAAAATGGACTATGTTTTAAATGGTAAAAAATTGCAACACGCTGCTGTGCAGAGGGACTTGGGTGTCCTTGTGCATGAATCGCTAAAAGTAGGATTGCAGGTGCAGCAGGTAATTAAAAAGGCAAATGGAATTCTGTCTGCCATTGCTAGAGGGATGGAGTTTAAAAACAGGGAGGCTATGCTGCAGCTGTTAAGAGTCCTGGTGAGGCCACACCTGGAGTACTGTGTGCAGTTTTGGTCTCCTTATTTGAGAAGAGATATACTAGCACTGGAGGGGGTGCAGAGGAGATTCACTTGGTTGATTCCAGAGTTGAGAGGGTTGGATTATTAGGAGAGACTGAGTAGGCTGGGATTATACTCATTGGAATTCAGAAGAATGAGGGGAGATCTTATAGAAACATTTAAGATTATGAAGGGAATAGATAAGGGAGGCTGTTTCCACTAGCAGGTGAAACTAGGACTAGAGGGCATTGCCTCAAAATAAAGGGAAACAGATGTAGGACTGAGGTCAGGAGGAACTTCTTCACCCAAAGGGTTGTGAATCTGTGGAATTCCCTGCCCAGTGAAGCGGTTCAAGCTACCTTGCTGAATGTTTTTAAGGCAAGGCTAGATAAATTTTTGAACAGTAAAGGAATTAAGGGTTATGGTGAGTGGGCGGGTAAGTGGAGCTGAGTCTCAAAAAGATCAGCCATGATCTTATTAAATGATGGGACAGGCTCGAGGGGCCAGATGGCCAACTCCTGCTCCAGTTCTTATGTTCTTATGTTCTTTATTCATAAAGAAAATGATTTCACATGTTTTGTGTTTCCACATTGTGGTATCAGATTGACTATGGTTTTTTTCTACTTCTACTGTAACAGTGAATTCAATGATTTATAATCATGCGCCTTTCCAGCGACTGCTGCATTCAGGTAAAGTCAAGCAGAGAAACAGAAAATCAACCCTAGCCTGGATGCCAAATTTTCTCCAACAATGATCCTGGTGAACATAAATGATTATACTACACAGAAAAAACAATTGCAGATTACAAAGCTTTGGAGAGCAGTCACATGCACTGAGGTGCTGAACTTAAAAGAACACTTTCTGAACATTTGCTTTGCAATAAAAACAGAAAATTATGGAAACATTCAGCTGAAATAGTTTGGCTCGCAACAGACTTTCTGTAAAACTGCTTCTAGGTATAGAGCTAGATAAGCATTTATTTCCTATTCCTGATTGCCATTGAAAGCTGCCTTCATGATCTGCTCCAGTCTATGAGGTGTAAGGATACCCACAGTACTTACTGTAAGGTAGAGAGTTCCAAGATTTCGAGCCAGTAACAGTGAAGGTACAGTGATGTATTTCAAAGTTGAGGCTGATATGGGACTGGGACGGGAACTTACGGATGATTGTGTTTCCATGTATGTTGTCCTTCCAGGGGTTAGAAGTTATGGATTTAGAAGGTGGTGTTGAATGAGATTTGGTGAGTTGCTGGAATGTATCTTTTAAATGGTACAGTGCTGCCATTTTGCATTGGTGCGAAGGGACTGAATGTTAAAGGTGGAGGATGCAGTACTAATCAAGTGGGCTGCTTTGACCTTTGTGATGTCAAGTTTCTTGGGTGTTGTTGGAGCTGTACCTATTCAGGCAAGTGAACAGCATTCCACAACGCTCCTGACTTGTGTATTTCAATTAGTGGATAGTCACTGGGGAGATAGGAGGTGGGTTACTCGTCACAGAATTCCTAGCCCTCTGACCTGCTCTTGTAGCCGTAGTGTTTATATGGCTAGTCCAGTTCAGTTTCTGGCCAATAGTAAACCCCAGGATAGCAGGGTATTTAGTGATGGTGATGCAAGGGAGAATCAAGAGGAGATAGTTTGGCTTTTGTGCAGTGGAAATGGTCAATGCCTACCACCTGTGCGGCACAAATGTTTCTTTATACTTATCAAACCAGGCCTGGATGTTGTCCAGGTCTTGCCATGTATGAACACTGTTCTTTAGTATCTGAGGTGTTTCCAATGGTGCTGAACATTATGTAATCATTAACAGGCAACTCCACTTCAGACAAAATGATAAAGGAAAAGTCATTGAAGCAGCTGAAAATGGCTTAGCCTGGGACATTATGCTGAGAAACTTCTGTTGTGATATCCCAAGACTGAGCTGAGTGACCTTAAACAACCACAGACATCTTCCTTTGGGCTAGGCACAACTCCAACCATGCTGAGAACTACTGAGTATATCCAGTATTTTCTGCTTTTGTTTTAGACTTCCAGCATTAGCTGTCCATTCTGCAAACATTAGGTAATTTTGTGGCAGCTCATGGAAGCCTGTCTCCTTGTCTTTCCCCATGATGTGATGCTATGTAACCACTTGTCTCTCTTTAACAGAGAAAATGCCTATGGTTCCTCCTGGACTTTGGCTAATTACAATTACAAATCATGTTATTCAATAAGGCAACTGCAAACTAGTGGAATGGGCCATATTCAGAACAACAATTTCTTCAAAGTGTACAGAGGGGAGGCAGGAATAATATGCCCTCAAAAAGGGGGACTACCAAGGCAAACAAAGGACTTCCTAAATAATTGTGGTGCAAGTCTTCAACTGACTTCAAGGGTTTAAATCAAATATATTCATAGTATTAAGATGGTACTTCTGATGGTGTTACAAGAAACTAATATATTTGTAGTTAGTTTGAGAGTCAGTGGACACCGGGGGAAGTAAGAGCAGACTGGAAACTGGTGAATGTGATAACTATATTCAAAACAGGTGACCAAACAGAAAGGAGCAACTGCAGATTTTACTTCAATTCTTCTCACTCTCTTTGCCTGTTCTTTATCTTTCTATTTTTAGTTTTACTGCCTAAGTGGTTACCTAGCATTACTTCACATCAAACGTGGAGACAGACAAGGAGGTATGTTTCCATGAGATGCCTGGTTTCATTGCTTTTATTTCATTAGTCTTTCTCCTCAGAACACACAATGACAAGTTTACCTCGGCTTTTGAACCATCTGAACAAGGATACATGGACAAGAGATTTCAATATAAAGGCCATTATGCACATGTGATTCCAACCTTTAGAAAAAATCCTGGAACTTAATCTTATCTAAAGACAGTTTACTGTAATGGGAGCAATTCAAGAACATCTAGCAAGAGCCAAGTCATTAAAACAGGAGGCAAAATACTTATGATGGATGGAAATTTGAAGGAGCATTTTCACTCCATAGATAACATTCCATACAATAAGTTCATTTTCACCCTCTTTTTGTTTGGATTTTCAACAAATAAAGGGGCTAGACATGCTGTTTTCTATGACGGGTAATAGCAGAAATTATTTTCTGAACTGACAGCAATAACACTTTGCAATGCTATGTAGATTTTAATTTTGAATTGAGCTCAGGGGATGAGTGGGTGTTTATTCCTCCCTCAAATACTCCTTTTCTATGTTCACTAATATTGCAAAACAATGGAGCTTGGATATAAAATCAGTTTTGTTAAGGTTTTCAGATGCAAATTATCTTCAGTGGTACTAAGGGAATTATGCACTGTTGAATGTACCGTCTTTCAAATACAAGGTATCATCTGCCTCCTCAGATGGTCGTGAAAGAATCTAAAGCATTATTCAGAAATGCAGGGCAGTTATTCCCAGAGTTCCAACCAATATTTATCCTTCAACTAATATCACATATTGGCTCCCCTATTGTAAAATAGTGACTTTACTACACTTCAAAAGTATTTCTTTGGCTGCAAAGTGCATTGAGACATCCAGTGGTCCTTGCAACTGAATGTTGGGTGTCCCAACATGCTACCTCATCCCTGCAACTAATCCTTTTGTCTTACCTTTTAGACACCTAATTTTTTGAAAGCAATGTATAGATTTTCCAAATAGATCAGGGTTCACATCAGGGCTAAAAAGTGAATTGCATTCATGGAATTGATCTCTTGGACAGTGGATACCATTCTCCCAAATCAATAAAATATATCTGTAAACTACGAGTTTCTCAGTTGGGTAGCGAGGAGCTGTGGCAACCACAAAACAGTAAATTCAGTAGCAAATAAAATTGAAAGTGTAGGCATAAATATACCAATACTATTTGCACTTTGATTAATTGCTTGTTTTCAGGTTATAAAACAAAATAGTAAAATGTTCATCAACTAATGATGCAATTTATATTTTCCTGATTTCGAAACATACATGGTTACATTTTCACAACATGTTCGAAATGTCACTACTTGAATTGATAAAGTACTGAGTTTTAGTACATTCACGTCTCACATTTATTTCAAGAATAGTGTCATTCAGAAAATACCATTATTTAAATCATATATTCTACAACTTCTAATTTATCCATAGAGCATTAAAGGTTTTTTAGACTTTTCTTGCTGAGTACTAAATGTCTGCTAAGAGATCATTAATGATGTTAAACACTTGCTTTACATCGTACATAATGGAAACGGTTGGAGAGAAAAGAATTCAGAGATGGGTAATAACTTCCTCCATTTCAAAGTTTTACTTGTAATTTAAATATAAAGCCTATGGTTTGAACTTAATGAAAGCAGTCACATACATTCTGATACAGGAAGAAAGACATTTTTACCTTCAGTACTCGTGTAATACTTTGCCTCCAGAGGTGTTTTCTACCAGCTCTCGACATCATACTGCAAGTAAGCTCTGTGCTCCATGTAATATATTGGAACTTTCAATCAACTAGAAACAATGCAACTTCAAACTCCCCCAGGAGTGAAGTCAGACCTGGCAAAGTCTGAACATTAAAACTGGCTTTTTCAGAATCTGAATCATGTTTTATGAATCTCAGATTAATAGTGTTACTATTTAATCAAAGTATGAAACTGAAGAAAAACAATGATATTCAAAGACATTGTTTCCACTGTCTTTAAAGCCATATACTGCAGTGCACAATGCCTAAAATTCCAAACTGACAAAGAATTGCAAGCAATCTGTTTACATATTGTCTGTGAAGCCAACAAAGTGTTTCAGCCTACCTCCATTTCCAAAATCGCATAGTAAATGTCAACAGACATTGCATATTGGGTGACGAATCAGTATAGTCATGACTAAATGGAGCCCTCCTGGTGCAGTGCGTAGCATTTCTACCTCTGAATACGAAACTACAGGCTTCAGTCCCACTCCAGGACAAGATGGTCAAGTAAGGTGCATTCATAATGTGGCTGAACAGGATTGAATAGCAATCTGCAAATCCTGCCAAAGTTGGGTGGTAAGAACGGGGGGCATTCATGCTCACCCATGTGCCATGAACACCATCCACAGTGCAGACTACTAAATGCATGTTAAAGTGTATGTTGCTCCAGCAACTCACGGTTCCCAAGTTATCTTTGATACACTGCCACCACAATCATAACTGATAAGCATTATCAGTCAACTAAACTTTTCTTTTGAAATGTAACAAGAACTGTGCAATTTTACACTTTATTATGAAACAACTCAACTGAGTGATTTGACTATACATTCAGCTAGTGGATCTTTTGTGAGTACAATTTCATTGTTACCTTCAGACTTAACTGTTCAAATACATTCACTGCGAGCTCTCACACTCTATTGACCATAAACCTAACAGAATTAAAAACAGTTCTGAGGAAGGATCACCGGTCCCGAAACTTTAACTCTGATTTTTTCTTCACAGATGCTGTCAGACCTCTGAGCTTTTCCAGCAATTTCTGTTTTTGTTCCAGAATTAAAAACTTTGCTGCCCGTCTCTTTACTTGGATCCAATTCAGCCAGACCTGCTATGCCTTCATTTCAAAAACTGTTTAACTGGGAGGCACTATGTCAATTTTAAAACTCTCAGCTTTGCTTTCAAATTCCTATACGGCCTGTCTTCTCCGTAACGCTACAATTTTCTAAGTCCCACAACCCACAATGTACCTGTACTCATTAATTCTGGTCACTTGAGATTTTCCTGATTTCCAGAAATTCCTGATTTTAATCGCTCTGCCACTGATGGGTATGCCTTCAATTGCCAAGGTCCTTATCTCTGGAATTCCCTCCTTACACTTCCCACCTGTGTACCTGTCTGATACTCCTTAAAACCTGCTTTGTTGACCAAGCTTTGTCCCTTTTTATGGCTTATTGTCAAATTATGCTTTATACGGGACTTGTGAAACACTTTGCAACTATTCATTATATTAATGAATAGAATAGAATTAGGTTTATTGTCACGTGTACTCAAGTATAGAAGTGCAGGAGTACAGTGAAAAGTTTACAATGTCGCAACTTAGGTTCAAAGTACCTAGGTACAAATCTTAGATACAAAAAGAGGAATTAAAAAACAAGTCGTACTACCTTACAGTGATTCATACGATGAGGTTGAAATAAGACATAGTTAAAAGGATAAACATTACAGCCAGATAAACAGATTACAGATAAACATTACAGTGCAGTAGATCAGCACAGGGACTTCCACAAGTCATCTGACCAGGTTGTAAGCCGCTGACTGCCCGCGCCAGACCCCCGTCCAATAACCGTTCCCACTCCACTCCATGCCTCCAGCTTGCTTTGCTCCTGCCCTCAGCGGCTCTGCTCCAGGCCTCCAGCCCACTTTATTCCGGCTGTCAGCTGCTCCAAGGTAGGTTTTCTTATCAAAAAAGACACTTTAAAATCTTAGAATAAGAGAGGAAGAGAAAGGGAAAAAAAAAGAAAAAGAGTGGAAGGATGGGCGAGCCACGGGCTGAGGAGCCCAAACGCTGCCTGCTCTGCTTCTGTCACCTTGGATCAATATAATTACAAGGTCCGATATAACAACCAGTTATTGTTGCTACTATGTTAAGTTTAAGTGATATCTATGCTGGGGCGTGAATCACTTTTAAAACCAATTATCAGTAACTCGGTGATAGCAAGAACTGCAGATGCTGGAGTCAGAGTCAATGCAGTGTGGAGCTGGAGGAACACAGCAGGTCAGGCAGCATCAGAAAAGCAGGAGAATCGACGTTTCGGGCCTGGACCCTGGACATGATCAGTAACAATGACTCCAAGATATAAAGGCATAGGCTAACAAAAATAATATTAAATGCAGACATAGAGGCATGCTGGCTGCAAAACTGAAAAGCAAAGTAAGAGTTAAATGTAGTTACTCACACTGGCAAAAGACAAAGTAGTAGTCCACAGGATTAGTGTTGGAATACCATTGTTCAGCATTTACAATAACAATGTGGACTCAGGGATCGGAGCTACAATTCCAAAATTTGTTGATGACACAAAATTGGTGGATATAATTAATAGTGAGGAAGATTACCACGAATAAAAGGCATTTTAAAAATTTGCAGTTTGGGGATTAAGTAAATTTCCATACAGATAAACTACCTGTAGCTAGGATTGGGGAGGTGTGGTGTAGTGGTATTGTTACTGAAGAAGCAATCCAGAAGACCAGGTCAAAGTTCTGGGGAAGTGGGTTTGAATTACAGCAGACAGATAGCAAAATCTAAATTCAATAAAAACCAGGATTTAGAGAGTTGGTCTAACAGCAACTATGTAGCCACTGTAGATTGTTGCAAAAGCCCATCTGATTCACTGATGTCCTGCAGAGAAGGAAATCTGCTGTCCTTACTTGGTCTGGCCTCGACATGTCATTTCAGACCCACAACAATGTGGATGACTTTTTACTGCCCTCTAGCAATTAGGGATGGGCAATAACTGTTGGAATAGCCAGTGATATCCACATCCTGTGAACAAATAAAAAAGATGCAAGTGTTCAAATATAATCTTTTATTTTCTGTTAATATTTAGCTTTGCTAGATTTCAATTTAGTATTAACAGATGGTAGCTTTACTCTTACTTTTATAATGTATGAATAGCTCTAAAACATAGGGAGAGAAATTCATCAATGCACTGCCAAGTCTCAAGTGACAGATAGTGCCACAGTATGCCACCTGCTCAGTCTACTTAGGTTTCTTCAATAATATCTATGAGGAAAAAATTGTAGGTCACACAGACAGCAACCCATCACGCTGTTTGTTCCTAGGGAATCAGCATGAATCTATACTGTATGAAGACATTTCTCCTTCATAGCTTCTCAGCTCCAGATTCATCACCATAGAACATAGAACATTACAGCGCAGTACAGGCCCTTCGGCCCTCGATGTTGCGCCAACCTGTGAAACCAATCTGAAGCCCATCTAACCTAAACTATTCCATTATCATCCATATGTTTATCCAATGACCATTTAAATGCCCTTAAAGTTGGCGAGTCTACTACTTTTGCAGGCAGGGCATTCCACGCCCTTACTACTCTCTGAGTAAAGAACCTACCTCTGACATCTGTCCTATATCTATCACCCCTCAATTTAAAGCTATGTCCCCTCGTACTAGCCGTCACCATCCGAGGAAAAAGGCTCCCACTGTCCACCCTATCTAATCCTCTGATCATCTTGTATGTCTCTATTAAGTCACCTCTTAACCTTCTTCTCTCTAACGAAAACAGTCTCAAGTCCCTCAGCCTTTCCTCATAAGACCTTCCCTCCATACCAAGCAACATTCTGGTAAATCTCCTCTGCACCCTTTCCAATGCTTCCACATCCTTCCTATAATGCGGTGACCAGAACTGTACTCCAAGTGCGGCCGCATCAGAGTTTTGTACAGCTGCAACATGACCTCATGGCTCCAATAAAAACCTCTACCAATAAAACCTAACATACCGTACGCCTTCTTAACAACGCTATCAACCTGGGTGGCAACTTTCAGGGATCTATGCACATGGACACCGAGATCTCTCTGCTCATCCACACTACCAAGAATCTTACCATTAGCCCAGTACTCTGTATTCCTGTTACTCCTTCCAAAGTGAATCACAGAATGACAGAAAAACATTGTGATGAAACTAAAAGAGAGATAAAGGGTACCATCTCTGTATTTGGACAACCTGTGCCATCCATGTAATTGGACAAAATAATGGAAGTACTGTGCATTTTGCATCTTTTTCATACAAACAAGGAAATTGGCTTTTGTCAGCATATAGGCAGTAACCTGGCGATGAAGACAGCTGTATACAGGAATAACAACAGGATTCCATCGTAATCGATAGCTATCCAAATTGGACCAAGTAATACAAGTTCTTACTCTGTTTTATTAATTACTGCATAGATACTTGCATTGTAGAACCGATCCTAGGAAATGAACAATGTGATTAGGAATAGCACATCCACACTAGTTCCAACACAGACAGAGGTAGCCAAATCAGCCAAATAAACACAATGCTCTGCCAAGGGTTGCTGTGCCTGTTAATATTTTCGAAACCAACAGCTGCAATTAGCCTCCATAACAAACAAAGCTTGTTTGGTCTCTTATTTTGCTTTTACCGCAAGCTACCGCAAAGTCCACAAGTCGCTTCCAGCTCACAATTCAAAACGGAAAAGAATAAAACTAAAAATAATGAAAAATCAGCAAAGGGTCTAACATTCTGCTTTGGGAAATTCTTCAGCTAGACATTATTGAGGAGAGCAGTAGAGAGGGAAAAGGCAGATAAAGGATAAGGTGCAACTCACAGAACATAGGCTGTACAAGCAGAGATTGAGTTGTATTGACATCCCAGAACAACAATGTTTCAGCAAACACAGCCTGTCATGCCAGACGTTACCAGGAATCTGCTGTCTCCTGGAAGAAAACCTGCAGCTGGAGTTGAAGATTCTGTTTTATTGGTGACTATCAAAGTGACCACTGTAATCAACTTTATGGCTTCAATATATTTCCAGGCTGCTGCCAGACAAATATCCAGAATAGTCCTATTGATTATCTATAAATACATAAGATAACTGACTGATTCTTTGCTTGACAGGGCTGTCAATTACGTCAATTTCACCTATGATGATACTAATCTGAATGAGCAGGTGCTCAGTTTTGGTTTTCTGGCTGGTTTTCAGCAAGGGCAGAGCATTATTGACCACACATACTTGGCATTCTAGGCATCCCAGATCAACCAGGGATATTTATCTACCACCCCATCAAAACACAATTGAAGTGCAACCGCAAAAAGATATTTATGAAGGTGAGCATAACAGTTTTAAGTTTCATGTTCCTTCATCTTGATGCCTTTGGACCTGCAAGCAGACTTAGAAAGATTTACAGTAAAAAAAAGTAATAGCCTACTGGGTGATCTTTAAAGAGATGTTATAGGTGCAGGCTGAGTGCATTCCAATAAAAGCCAAAGAAAATTCAGAGCTCCCGAGGGAAGGTGAGAACGTGATCAAAGAAAATAAAGAGGTTGGAGGCTTTATAACAGACGAATTTTCTGCAAGGAACAGGCTATATACAATAAGTTTAAAGAGAAAGTTAAAAAGACTGAATTAATAGAATGTTTAAAGACTTTTTTTAATTTTCCTGTATTTTTGACTGGAGACTAAAATTGGAAAAGAACTGTTTTTAAAGCAAGCGATTGTAGAAGGGATTGATGCACTTTATAAAAGTAAATTACCGAAAGTAAATATAAGTGATGTTTACAGTCCTGCTTTGTTCAAACAACAGGGGAGGAATGATGCAGACCGGCTACTGCCAATGTATGTCTATGGTTTGTTAGTTGTTGGCTATAAGATGGTCTTTGTCATCCACAGCTAGTCACAATTCCACCATCTCATTCAGATATTGCCAGAAAACACTGGACCTCCAGAAGGCAGGTAGTGTCTCTCTCTACAGTGGAAAATGCCTGAAAATTTGTAGATTATTTTCCATCACCAGTTGCGGTAAGCTGTTATTTTCAACCAATATGACTTCATAATTTTGAGCCACTCGGAGATAGAGACAACACAGTGTGGAGCTGGAGGAACACAGCAGGCCAGGCAGCATCAGAGGAGCAGGAAAGTTGACATTTTGGATCGGGACCCTTCTTAAGAAATGGGGAGGGGGAAGGGAGCTGGGAAATAAATAGAGAGAGGAGGGGTGGGGCTGGGGCGTGATAGGTGGGATGGTGATAGGTGAATGCAGGTAGGGAGTGGTGGGGATTGGTCAGTGGGATAGGTGGGGTGGATAGGTGGGAGAGAAGATGGACAGGTTGTGTCAGGTCAAGGAGGCAGGAGGGAGGATCAATGGGACTGGGGAAAGGTAGGTGGGGTGGTGATTGGTTGGACGCAGGTAGCGGGTAGTCAGAATTGGTCAATGGGAAGGGTAGGGGAGATAGGTGGGGAATAGGATGGGCAGGTTGTGTCAGGTCAAGGAGGTGGGGATGAGAGGGAGGGTCAGACATGGGATAAGGCCAGGGTGGAGAGATTTTAAAACTTTTGAATTCTATGTTTAGGCCATTGGGCTGTAGACTCCCAAGGCGAAATGTGAGGTGTTGCTCCTCATGGTGTTTGCATGTGCTGTCATTGTGGCACTGAAGTAGGCCCAGGATGGAGTTGGAGGGGGAGTTAAAATGGTTGGCGACCGAAAGGTGTTATCGTTTGTTGCATACAGAGCACAGTTGCTCTGCGGAATGATCTCCGATTCTTACGAGGAGACTTTGAGTGGTTGGGCCTGTATTCACTGGAGTTTAGAAGAATCAGAGCCAGTTTTATTGAAACACATAGGACTTTTAGGGGGTGTAATATGGTAGATCTTGAGAGATAGTTTCTCCTTGAGGGTGAGTCTAGGACCAGTCAGTATAAACACAAAATGAGCGGTCGCCCATTTAAAACAAAAGAAACGAGAAATATCTTCACACAGTGGGTACGGAATCTGTGGAATTCTTTACCACAGACGGCTGTTGAGTCTGGAGGTTGTTAACAAATATTCAAGGCAGAGATGGACATACTTTTAATCAGGAGGGGAACCAATGGTTATGGGGAACAAGCATAAAAGCGGAGTTGAGAATTATCGAATCAGCTATGATCCCATTCAATAACACAGCAGACATGGTCAAACATAAGGAGGACCGACAAATCTTCTATTGGTATGTAAGATGTAAAAAGATATTGGAATTAGATTTTAGAGTTTAGATTTTTAGAATTAGATTTTATTGTCACGTACTCAAGCATAGGAATACAGTAGTACAGTGAAAAGTGTACAAAGTTGCCATTCTCCAGCACCATCTTGATTACAAAACCATAATTTAAAAAACAGCAAAAATAAAAGAAACAAAGCTAATAGGAATAAAAAACATCCAAATATTAGAGTCTTATTTACGTCTTATCTCAATGTAGGCACCCAGGTCAAGCTACAGCCTAGAATCTCAAGAGGAGCTGAGAGTTTGTTGCTGCTATCACCTTCGATTCTACATCACCGGACTCGAAGAAAGTTATCCTCGATCCTTAGTGACACAAATCTCCTTCCCTGAAGATGCTTCTTGGGTTCATTGTCACAGTCACCTATTCCACTGCTCCCCCAAAAGCTGTCACTCAAGTCTCTTTATGCCTGATTTCAGAAGGCTGTTTGGTTAAGGAGGTGTCACAGTAAAATCCAGTGATGGCCCACGTGTACTATCTGTCTGAATGGGGATACTGTGTCCACCATCCTCTGTCCCACACTTTTAATCCCACTTCTCAGCGACAAGGATTAAAAAGTAGGTCCTGTTTGAAAAAAAGGGATAATATAGAATTTCAGGCTAAGAGTAAAACAACTATTAAATATTTTGTATCATTGATTACTCAGGAAGAATATGTTGATTAAACAATGGTCGTAGGGAGAGTAGAAGTAATTAATGAGGTGAAGATTGATAGCAAGGAATCACTAACAAGGCTACCTGTGCTTAGAGTGGATAAATCATCTGGTCAGGTTGGCTTGCATCCAGGTTGCTCTCAAAGTAGGAGGTTAGGTAGGAGAAGGGCTTGCCATAATCTTCCAATTTTTCTTAGGTACTGAGGAGATTTCAGAGGAAGAAGGGAATAAGCAACCATACGGCAAGAGCTCCCATCACTTGATCTGACATACACAGCCACCAAGTTACAATACAATGCTGCACACAACTTGAATGCTACCATAAGAGTTAGGCTCAGCATTTGATGAGCTGTCAAACATTAGTAGGCTGCAACCAGGCCAGGAAGAAAGAATGATTCATTCACTTGTTCATTAGAGAGCTGCTGCAGAGGATTGAGAGAGGACCTTGATGGGGCAGCATGCAATCAAGTGTTGAGCGAATTAGTTGGCCCAACAGATTGCCAGCTCCCTCTCAATGTCAAGGAGCATAGAGGACTCAGGCCTCAATTTGACAGAGGGCTTAAGGAGAAGTCGGTCCTGACCACAGCCTCTGCTCCATCTCCTTTGTGTGCTGCAAACCCAGAAATACTCTATCTGCTGTCACACATCTACTGCAGTTTTTGTATAAACAGATCATCTACCCCTCTGCTGCTCCTATAGGGACCTGGCAACAATGTCTGGAAAATGCACTGTTAACACTTCTCTCAAAACGCAGGACAACTTTCAGGCATTTGCCAGGTCAGAGAAAAAATGTCAATAGTTCCAGCTGGTGGTAATCACTGTGAACTTTTCTTAGCCAAATTTGATCTTAAAACATATAATTTTGTGCGGGCTTTAGCATTGGGCTTGAAAATGATACCTACAGACGAGGTCCTTCAGGGTTAATCAGATATGACAATGAGAATTGGAGACAAGTGAAAAATTACTGGCCTAGTGGAAAAACAGCCTGTTTTGTTCGTTTGGGTAACCGTATAATCTGGACTGTCTGTGGGAACCATTCATTAAGCAGATAACACAAGATACCTCGAGATACTTCCAATTTATTTTCTGTACAATGCAATGTCAGGAGAAGTACTGGAAGTACTACAAAATAGTGATATGGCACATAACCTGAATAACAAGTACATGGGCTCTGACAGGGACACACATCAGGGACTCTGTCCTGCTTGTTGGGCTTTCACCAAACAACCTGGATCGTGACAGACTGGGGCCATGGACTTTCACCATTGGACTGGGGTTTGTAAGAACAGTGCCATGGAATCGGAGACAGAGCTCCAAGTACCACCGTCAGCAAGTCCCCAGTAGCCAAACGGCAGTGAGACTCAGATTACATTAGTTTATATGTATAAAGTAGTTTAAAATAATAAAATCACTCGTTAGTTTGTATACATATTAAGTAGATTAAGCTAATAAATTCTCTTTGCATTGTCATGCACATCTTCTTGTATTCATTTTGATCAGACCTGAAAGAATCTATTAGCTACTTTCAGCCTAACAATACAGGGTCAGAATCACAGCTTAGAATTCCTAGGCTACTTTCGCCTGACTATATTCCAAAGTGTTCCCATTACTGCCACGCCTAAATTCTGCCAGTTTGCAATTTGCCCCTCAATGATCCAGTTAATTGAAAAGCATGACACCGTGGAAACTGTGACAAGTTGCCTGCATTACCTTGGAAACAACTCTAAAGTTTGGATGTTTTTACAATGCTTTCATCAACACAGAGAAATCAGTAGCATGGCGAAAAAAACAAACAAATTTGGGAACATTTTGTTCAGTTTTACCCAATCCTGTGTAAACGAGCATACTGATACATAACTTGAAATGATGTGTTTGTTTCTGCTTCAATTTGTGGAAACGCCACAGAGTTAAATCAGTTACATTCATTCCCTGTTTAATAAGGGTAGGGTCACACGTAAAAGGTATCTGGATAGACGTATGAATAGGAGGTATTTAGAGAGATATGGGCCAAATGCTGGCAAATGAACTAGGACAGATTGGGATGTCTAATCGGTGCAGACGACTTGGACCAAAGAATCTATTTCTGTGCTTTATGAGTCAATAACTCTATTAGTATAACAAGGGTTGCCTCCTGGTATGTTGTTGGAAGTATGAATGACAGAACAAAGCAGAGGATGAATTCAAAGACTCAGATAGCTACAGCATAGAAAAAAAGGCCTTCAGCCTAACACGTCCGTACCCAGTCAAAAACGACCATCTAACTGTGCCCCTGAATTGACCAAAATAGTGCTACAGACGTGACTGTAGAAATCCTACCCTGAACTCTGTCCCAAGGTTAGGGGGTGGCACAGTGGCTTAGTGGCTCAGTGGTTAGCACTGCTGCCTCACAGCAGCAGGGACCAGGGTTCAATTCCACCCTCAGGCAACTGTCTGTGTGGAATTTGCACATTCTCCCTGTGTCAGCATGGGCTTCCTCCCACAGTCCAAAAATGTGCAGGCTAGGTGGATTTGGCTGTGCTAAATTGCCCAGAATGTTCAGGGATGTGTACATTAGGTGGGTTATAGGGGAATGGGTCTAGATGGCATGCTCTGTGAGTCAGTGTGGACTTGTTGGGCCAAAGGGCCTATTTCCACACTGTAGGGATTCTATGATGATTTTTGCAGAGAAGTGGGGTAGAATGGAATCTTGCCCTCACCCTCAAGATCCCTGGATATATCCACAAGAGTACCCTACCTCTCCATGAACTCCACAAAGCTTATACCTTCTCCTGCTATATATAAAATGCACGGGATGTGATTGGGTATTCCACTGTTAAAAGTGGATCAGAATGAAGGCATCTGCACTTTAACAAGTGCACAAGAACAGGTGCCTCCAGAAACCTCAGATGCACAAATTACAATCTACCTCAACTCTCTCTCTACCCTAAAATCCCAAGGGCAGTGATCAGGGACGGCCGACTTCAAGACTAAGACACCATTTTGGCCAATTCAGGAACCCTTCTACCTGTGTAAAAATTCAGGCCTATGCCTACTTTCATATTGTCCTGAGCAAAGGTCACCACCAGATACTGGCCAAACTCTACCAGGGTCATCCAGGGGTTTCCAAAATGAAGATATTGGCAAGATTTTATGTCTGGTGGCCAGGATGGGATGCTGGCATATCTGCATTAGTGGGGCAGTGTCCAGAATGCCAACAAGAACAAAATTTACTGCCAGCTGCTCCTCCACATTCATGGGAATGGCTGAGTAGATCTCAGACTCAGTTACACATCATCTATGGTGGTCCTTTCAGGGACTCTATATTTTTAGTCATTGTGGACACTCACTCAAAGTGGTTGGACATGCATAGAGTTCAATCATTAAACATAGGTTGGGTGCATCGTTTGCAATACACGACTCCAGAAATGGTGGTCACAGACAATGGGTCATCATTTACCAGCAAGGAATTCAAGCATTTCCTAAAGTCAAATAGCATTCAGCATGTAAGGACAGCTCCATACCGTCCATCGTCCAATGGCCTGGCAGAAACAGCACACAAGCTATGAAGGCAGGCTTAAAGAAACAGCCTACAGCTTCAGTCGATACCAAACTGGCCCGGTTCCTGTTTAATTATAGGATCACCCCTCACGCAACTACAGGGACAGCTCCAGCAGAGTGGCTAATGGAGAGAAGACTCCACACCAGGTTAAATCTGATCTTCCCAGGCCTGGCAGCAGTGGGGGTGGAGGGGACTGGTGGAATGAAATGGCACCAGGAATGCCAATGACAGACAAAAAATTCCTCTACACGAGAGAGGCAGTTTACTTCAGGTTTGGTGTGAAAACCACGGGAATGGCCCTGCATGGGTAAGTGGCATGGTTGACACGAGGTGAGGTCCCATGACATGCAAAGTTTGGGTAGGTGAGGCAGTCCTGAACAAGCACATGGACCACATGAAAGCTGCAAATGCAGCAGGAGCAAAACACACACGGCCTCTCAGAACAGCCAGCAAGGCTGTCAGAACGCATGGGTTCTCTCACTCGGCCTAGTGTCAAAGAAACCTCTGAGGATGAGATGTAGAGGGCAGATGTCGCAGTCTTGACACCGTTATCACCTGAAGATGATGAGATTCAACCAAAACCCTCTTGATGCAAGCGGCAGGCAACAGTCTGGTAAACACCACTGTCTGAGACAGAGACTGAGGAACTGAAACTGGTGCAATAATGCCCCAGGAAGAGCTGCAGGAAAAGAAAGGGCCTACATCACAGAACCTAAGGGGGAGGTGGAGATGTAGTGATTGGAACAATGTCAGCCAGATGGATCTCATTGAGTATGAGTTAGTTCCCTGATTGGGGCTGTTAACCTGGTCCAATTTGGGAATCCTGGCCGATAGTTATAAATAGGAATGTCAGGGGTTCTGCTCACTCTAGGAGCTGGCTCTGTGCTAGCTGGGTCAGTGTCAGGTACTATGCATGTGTAAATAAAGGGTGATTTGGTGACGGGATATCAGCCTTCCTGGAGTTATTTTAGAGGTCATGTCACCAGACCCTGCCAGCCTATTCTGACGTCTCCAATCAGGTTAGTGCTGTCTGCACAGTATGGAGAAAAGACCATCAATAGAGAAAGAAGGCCAATGATCTGTTCCAATATGTTAAAATAAGTTCTCTCTGCTACTCTTCTCTATAGCTGTAACACTATTTTCCACATTTTGTTCTTTTCTCCAATACATTATGTAAAGTGTGATTTGTCTGGTTAGCACGCAAAACAATACTTTTCGCTATATCTCAACATGTACGACAATAATAAAATCAAACCAAATTAATCTATCTCAGCTTATGTACACACTTCCCACGAAGACACATGCCCTGTCATTCTCAATTTTTCAAGCAACACCTTCCATCACTTGCTTTCATTCACCCGATACTCCTCAACATCCCATACTACTAACCTCACATGCTCTCTGTGCTGCTTCCTCGGTCTTTTGGTACACCTAATCACCTTTCCTCCACATGCACCTGCACTAACCGTCATGCCACCCAGTATAACCACACACATACCCCCTGCTTCAGGAGAAGACAATCCACAACAGAGCAGAAAGAGGTCATACAGGTAGGAGGTGCCTGACATCTGTGTTCTCACACTCGACAAGGAGAGATTCCTGGCCCTTGCAAAAGAAGACCAGAACCAGAGATGCAGAAACATCCATGTCCTGCCTAATAAGTAAGTGCCACTCTTCATTCCACTGCAACTCTCACAGGAATCCCACTGTATCTCTCAAGCATTGCATACCACTTCTAACCACAGGCATGATGCTTTCTCTTTCTTTTCTCTTGCAGATTCTCCACGACTGCCCCATGACTTCTGTAGAGAAAGTTCAGGCTCCACTAGAAACACCAGACTCGAACTGTGAGGATGGGAGTACAGAACCCGTAGAGAGAGTGTCAGCAAGGCTGTCTCCTGCATCTCCCACTAGCCCAGATATTAGCAATTTCAAAGTTTGCAGATGACACAAACTTAGAAGAATTGTAAACTGTGAGGAGGAGAGTGTAGAATTCCAGAAGGACAAGTTGGAGGAGTGGGCAAATAGCCAGAAGATGAGTTTCAATGCAGACATATGTGACATCATGCATTTGGGTCGGAAGAACATTGAAAGATGATATAAAATAGGGAGTACAATTCTAGAGGCGGGGGCGGTATGCTGGGTGTACAGTATATCTGCACAGATCATTGAAAATGACAAGGACAGCTAGACAGAGCAGTAAATAATACATACAGTGTCCTCAGCTTTATTAACAGGGGCATAGAGTATAAGAGCAAGGAGGTGATGCTGAACTTGTGTAAGACACTTGTTAAACCTCAGCTGGAGCATTGTGTACAGTTGTGGGCACCACATAATAGGAAAGATATGAATGCTTTGGAGAGGGTGCAGAAGTGGTTTACAAGAATGGGTCCTGGGATGAGAAACTTCAGTCATGAGGATAGATTGAAAAAGTTGGGACTGTTCTCCTTGGAAAGAGGGTATAATGAGATCTTACAAAGGTTTTCAAAGTCATGAATATGCTGGATAGAGTAGATAGGGAAGAACTCTTCCATTCCTAAAAGCAACAAGAAAAAGTGGGCATAGATTTAACATGGTCCACAAAAGAAATAAGGGTGAAGTGAGTAAAAACCTTTTCATTAGGGTATGAATGCACTGCCTGGAAATTTGGTACAGACAGATTCAATTGAGGCATTCAACTGGACATTGGATGATTATTTGGATAAAAATTAAATTCAAAGGTATGGGGAAAAAGCATGAGATTGGCACTAAGCAATGATGGTCATTTAACGAGCCAGTACAGAC
Organism: Rhincodon typus; assembly: GCF_021869965.1. NCBI lineage: Eukaryota > Metazoa > Chordata > Chondrichthyes > Orectolobiformes > Rhincodontidae > Rhincodon > Rhincodon typus. Next base: position 100,155,665 of record NC_063333.1, on the reverse strand, counting down.
ATGATGGGCCAAGGACCATTCTATGACACGACACTTCTGCAATTCTATGATTCACTTTGCAGGTGAGATGAGAAAATCAGAATATTTTTAAAAGGCATGAAATGTACATAATGTTGACATTAAGAAGACTTAATTGTACTTATACAAGATACAGAAAAAGGTAACATGCAGCTACATCAAGCACTTAAGGTAAATATCATGTCTGTCAATATTGCAAGCCAACCAGAATACAAGAAAATGGGGAAGTTTTGCTACACCTGAAGTGTGTGCAATCTTGGTGTCCCTGTTTGTGGAAGGTTATAAAAACCAGCAAAGGCCTCTTATAATGCAGTCGTAGTGTCGCTACCCTCAGCCAGGTGATCTGGGTTGAAGTCCCACTTGTTCCAGAGGTGATTAATATCATATCTGAGTAGGATACTTAAAAAAAAATCTGTTAAAGCCAGCAAGGCCTCTTATAGGCTGTGATTATTTCAACTGGTTACTCATCTCTGGAAAGCAGCTAATCTGCATCCAGATCTGCCTCTGGGAAACCTCCCTATGATAGGAATGCTTTGGGAGTCATGCCTATGTGATTTTTTGTAACTTTCCCAACCTTACTGCCTCAAAGGCTTCTTGGGAAAATCCTGTCCTTTTCCATCAATTGAGAATAACTATTTGATTACTCAAGCTTGCAAAAGTAGTTTCATTTCCCAATGGGCAAAATATTACAAGATTACGATTTACCATTGGTAATGAATTCCATTGTTTCACACCAGTACACCAGCTAGGTAACATTTTTATTTCAATCTGTTAAATATTTCAACATAACATTTCAACCTGCCTGACAGTCACTTGCCCTTCTAAAAACGAGTCCTGTTTGCAACCTCTGTCATTCATGTTTAAACTACAACCTGACTGACATTCAATTTGAATAACCAATCTTACTGCGAATTTTTTTGCTGCAATCAAAGCATTGTTGTAGTTGATTACTTGTATCCAGTGAAAGAGATTCAAAGGGTAATTTTCTCAGCGCCACAAGCAAGAAAGCATTACTTAAAATGGTTGGAAACTGCATAGTACACACCAAGTTGACAGCAGGTTAGCCAACCTCATCGAATGGAAAAAGGAACAATTATCAGTACAGTACAGTTCCAAGAAGCAAAAATTGAAGTCCTATGATTTAGAGATAGCAGGAACTGCAGATGCTGGAGAATTTAGATTGTATTGTTTATAACCAATCTTGTCCTTATACTTGTTTCTTTTTTCAACTGAAATTAATTTTTTTTAATTCTGCTGAACTTTGCAGTTGTTTCAATAGATCTGCTTTACTTTTGTTCAAAATTAATGATTCACACTGACTAAATCACACGGAATAAGCCTGTTTGAGGCAGTCTGGTAGCACCTTCTAGTGCATGTGTACAATTGTGCACTGTCCTGCTTTTTAAATTTAATGGCCAAGATTTAGTAAAATTCCCATCAAAATGCCTTTTGAGTCTAAATAACCTTTTTATCAAATTTGCAAAGTGCCGCTGGTCAATCAATCTTGCACTAAGATTTAACTATGCAAAATGTGGAGCTTCAATCTATTAGGTTTTAATTGCTTCAAATTTTGCAAATTCCTGGCTACAAAAAGGTGCACCCAGGTTACGGACTTGGAGTTCACAATTCATGGCCTGACTCTAAACATTTAGATCAAAGTGGGCAAACACAAACTTGGCACACACACTCATCAGAATGATTATAGCATTGGCAGGAGCAGTGCCTGGATTGTGTATCCATGTTCCTTATGGTTTTGCGCTCTGCAAGAGGCTGAACATTGTTGTCTGCATGTGTGCAGCCACCTCCTTTGTTTAAAGGCTCTCTCCACATTAAAAGGGAACTGAGCATCTGAACACAAGACTGCTGGAAAATCAAGTTGGAAAATTTAATGAACCGCAGTGGCATAGTACACAAAACACCACATTCCCTAATTCAGCAATATTACCTTGAATCACTGGTGAGTGAGGTAATTTCCAGGAGAGAAAATATATTTCTACAGATAGGCAAGAAGCCCCTGTGCAGTAGCCTAAGGAAACGGTGGAAACACATCATCCAGAAGTTTTGCCTGGAGTTTAGCTCAGGACAGGGAAACAGTACCAGAAAAGAATACAGTAACCTGGCAGAGCAATTGAACAACCACTTTCATTCTGTCTTAGTAAATGAAGCCAAATCCCCAGAACTGTTAGGGGAGCAAGGGTACACTGGGGGAGCAGGAAGTGAGGAAAACCAATATTAGTTTTAAACAATGCAGAGAAATTTATGGGACAGAAAGCTGATAAATCTCCAGTGCCTGATAATCTACATCACGTGATACTAAATGAAAGCCATGGAGAAAGTGAATATATTGGTTGTCATCTTCCAAAATTTTTAGATTGTGGAGCAATCCCCACAGATTGGAAGGTACCAACTGTAACATGATTCCTTAAAAAGGATTGGTGGGGGGAGAGAAAACAGGGAATTACGGACAGGTTAACCTAACATCAGTAATAGGGAAAATGTCAGAGTCTAGTATAAATGATGTAATAATACATGGAAATATAAAAGGGAAATCATTTTGATAAACCTACTGGATCTTTAAGGTTGAAAATTTTGCAATAGATGAGGGAGAACCAGTGAGAGTGGTGTATTTAGATTTTCAGAAACGTTTAATCACGTTACACATTACAGTTTACTGTGCAAAGTCAAATCAGGATTGAAAGGTTAGTAGACATGAAACAGACAGTAGGAATAAATGGGATATTTTTCTCTAACTTCCACCCTAAACATATTAAAACAGCCATCCCCTACAGACAAGCTCTATGCATACACAGGATCTGTTCAGATGAGGAGGAACGAGATGGACACCCAAAAGCATTGAACAAGGAACAGGATACTTTGTTCAACTCATCGATCACCAATTGCAATGTGCCACAGCAAAAAAACGTAATGACTTCCTCAGGGGACAGACAGGGAATATTCTGATAGGGTACCCTTCATCACCCAGTACTTTCCGGGAGCGGAGAAACTATGCCATGTTCTTCGCAGCCTTCATCACATCACCAATAACAATGAGCACCTCGCCATGATCTCCACACTTCCACTTCTCATCTTCAAACAACCACCAAACTTTAAACAGACCATTGTTCACAGTAAACAGCCCAGCCTTCAGGGCAGCATCGACCGCAACCTATACAATCTGTGATGGCAACCTCTGCAAAACATGTCAGATCTTCGACATGGGCACTACCATCACACGTGGGAACACCACCCACCACGTGCACGGCAGATACTCATGTGACTTGGTTAACATGTCTATCTCATATGCTGCAGGCAAGGATGCCCGAGGCATGGTATATTGGCGAAACCGTGCAGACGCTACGACAACAGGTGAATGAATGGACACCACATAACAATTGCAAAACAGGGATGTTCCCTCCCAATGGGAGAACACTTCAGCAGTCAAGACCTTCAGCCTCGGCTCTTCGAGTAAACATCCTCCAAGGCGGACTGCGGAATACACAACAACGCAGAGTCTTGAGCAGAGGCTGATAGCCAAATTCGGTACCGGGATCTTGGGTTCATGTCACATTACAGGTGACTCCACCACACTATACACACACACTCACTCTCACACACACACACACACACACACACACTCTCACACACACACGCGTGAATCTATGGGGTGAATGTGTATTTGCGGATGCATTCTATTTTGTTCAAAAAGCACACAATTTATAGACAGTCAATCAATGTGGTGTTTTAAAATTCCTGCTTTAGAAATAAAACCAGTCTGACTCCAATCCAAAACACAAACAGATTCTAAACAAGGCTCACACCTAACATGCGTTGTCTGACCTGAAATGTCACCCCTTCTTTACACTGATAAAACCTTTAGTTTTCACAGGATATGGGTTTGAAAAGAATTCAGGGATTTACATTTTTATATAAATCAATTAAAAGCTTCTAAATGATTAAAGATTTAACAGCATCTTAAGTTTATTCAATACATCCTCATCAGTGCTGCGACCCTTTGATCTTTTACTTTTAGTTCTGTGTCTGATACCACCTCTCTCACTAACATCTAAAGAAGGAACGAGACTCTGAAAGCTTGTTGGACTATGACCTGGTGTCGTGTGATTTCTGACCTTGTCCACCCCAGTCCAACACCAGCACCTCCACATCAGAGATTTTTATCAGAATGGAAGGTGGTAACAAATGGGATATGGCAAGCATTAGTGCTTTGCTCATGCCATTCACTATATACATAAAGGAATGAGGAAGAATCAAAACTAATACTTCCAAGTTTGCTAATGACAAAACTAGGGATAATGTGAGTGTTGAGAAGGTAGTAAAGAAATGTCAAGGCCATTTAGACAAGTTGACTGAGTGGGAAAATGCATGGCAGATGCAATAATATTATGGACCAGCATACGTCTATGCTGCTCAGCTGCAATGAGGATCCATGCACTGACATCGTTCCCAGTTTTGACCTCAAGTTTTGGAAGTCACTGCCACACACAGACCCTGGTGGTCCACATAGAAGAAAAAATTAAGAATGTTGGGATGAATGCCTGTGAAGCTATCTACCTTGATCCAGAAAAGCAGAATGTCAGAGTATCATTAAAATTGTGATAGATTGGGGAATGGTGAAGTACAAAAGATGACACATTGTGGCAAAGATTCACTGACTGATTCCTGGGATGGCAAGTTTGTCATATAAGGAAAGATTGGATCAATTGGGCAGCATGGTGGCTCAGTGGTTAGCACTGCTGCCTCACAGTGCCACGGACCCACATTTGAATCCAGCTTCAAGTGACTGTCTGCATAGAGTTTGCACATTCTCCCCGTGTCTGCATGGCTTTCCTCCGAGTGCTCCAGTTTCCTCTCATGGTCCAAAGATGTGTAGGTCAGGTGGACTGGCTATGATAAATTGTCCATAGTGTCCAGGGATGTGCGGGCTCGGTGGATTAGCCATGGGAAATGCTGAGTTGCAGGCATAGGGTAAGGGAGAGGATCTAGGTGGGATGATCTTTGGAGGGGCGGTGTGGATTTGATGGGCCTAAAGACCTGCTTCCACAATGCAGGGATTCTATGAACTGTACTCATATCCTTTGATTCCCCAAGGGATCAACTATCTATCCATCTCAGCCTTGAATATATTCAATGGTGCAGAAGCCACAACCCTCTTGAGTGAAGAAATGTTTCCTCATCTCAGTCATGGATGATTATTGGTCCCTTATCCAGAGACTGTGCCCACATGATCTAGGGGAAATAACCTCTCAATGCCTGCTTGTATGATCTGTTTTTCTTATATGATTCAATGACAGCACAACCCAATTTATGCACTCTCCCAGAATTGGTTCCTGTGATGAACTGGTGCCAATCTAGTGGACATCGAATGCAGTGCCTCCAAGGCAAGTGTACCCTCCTTTAAATGAGGAGACCCAAACTGCAAGTATGCACCTAGCATTCCATGTGTAGTCTCTCCATAGTTCTATACAATTGTATCAAGACTTCCTTATTCTTGCATTCAAATTCCTTTGTAATATAGGCCAAATGCCATTTCCCTTCCCAATTGCTTTCTGTGCCTCCAGCTAACTTTCTACAAATGCACCAATGCCTCCCTAAACATAGGAATTTAGAAGTTTCACATCTTTTAAAATAATCGGCTTCCCTATTCCTACCATCAAACTAACTAACTCACACATTCCTCTACTTCATCTACTAATTTGGTACCCATTTGCTGAACTTGTTTATACCTTTTGCAACCTCTTTATGCCCACCCCATGGTTTACATTCCCAATTAGATTTATATGTTCAATAAACCCAAACACATTCCTTCAACTGCTTTCTGAAGTCATTAATACAATATTATGAACACCTGAATTCCCAGAACTGATCCTAGCCGCATTCGAGAAGTTACAGCCTAACAACTTCAAAATGTTCTTTTCTCCCTACTCTGTTGTGTGTACAGTCTTCCAAATCTGCTAATAAATTACCACCAATTACATATGCCCTTATCTTTCACGTGGCATCTTATTAATGCCTTTTGGATATTCAAGTATACTATATCTACCAGTTCTTTTTCATCTGTGCTATGAGCTACATCTTGAAAAAAAAATGCTTAAAAATTTGTCAAACACAATTTCCCTTTCATAAAACCATTTGTCTGGTAAAACTATGATATTCTATTTCTAAACTTCCTTGATAATATTATTCAAGATTTCTTTTTGATTATTGATATCAGGGTAACTGAACTGTCATTCGATGTTTCCTCTCTCCCTCCATACTGGAATACTGTAATACATCTGCTGAGATTCCTTCTAGAACTTTCTTCTAGATCTTACAAAAGTCATAATCATCATAATGTTCATTCCCTCCACAGTTTTCTCTTTTTGAACTCGAGAACATCAGTACATAGAGGCAGGGTGGATCTTTCAGCCTATGAGCATGCTCCACCATTCTCAATAATGGGCGACCATTTACCTCAACGTGCTATTCCTGTGCTATCCTGATGTAGACCATCAGGTCCTGGATATTTGTCAGATTTTAGACTCTTAAATTTCTGTATTTCTTTTCTCTCTGCTGGTTTTAATTATCTTCACTATTTTTAATTATCACTCTTAGAGTCATATGGTCATACAGTGCAGAAGAGGCCCTTTGGCCCATCAAGACTATGCTGACCTATCTTCATTAATCCCACTTGCCAGCACTTGGCCCATAGCCTGTAATGTTATGACATTTCAAGTGATCGTCCATGTACCTTTTAGAAGGCTGTAAGTTTTATGCCTCTATTACCTTCCCAAGTACTGCACTCCAGATTTCCATCATCCTCTGGGTTCCTCACACCCCTGCTAAAACCCTTGTCCATTACTTTAAAATTGTGCCCTCTAATTATTGATCCTTCAATTAAGGGAACAGCTGCTTTCTATCCAGAAAGTAAAGAAAGAACTGCAGACCAAACAGAATAGAGAAACTCAGCAAGTCTGGCAACAACTCTGGAAGACGGAAGAAAGGCCACCGGACCCGAAACATTAACTTTGCTGTCTCCCCACAGATGTTGCCAGAAATGCTGAATTTCTCCAGCAATTTCTGTTTTTGTTTGCTTTCCATCCATCCTGTACATATCCCTCCTAAACTGTACACAGCCTTCTGTGAAAACAAGCCAAAGCCGATAGGTACAACAACCAAAGAACAGTGGAAGTTGTTCAAATAACCATTTAATGCTATTCAGAAGCTGCTTGTACCCATGAGAAGGAAAAGCTCCACCTCACAAAAAAAAAGCCACACACATCAAAGGATGCAAGGGACAACATAAAATTGAAAGAAAGGGCTTATATAAATTGAAAGAACAGCAATGATCTCACAGAATGGGACAAATACAAAGACCAACAAAACAGTTCGTAAGAGCAGCTAAAAAGGATTATGAAAGAAAACTTGCGAGAGACCTAAAAACTAATAAGAAGAGATTTTACAGTTATATAAAGGGAAAGTGACTAGTTAAGAGTACTATTGGCCTACTGAAGGCTGAGACTGGGGACATTGTCAATGACCATGGGGAAACAGCAGACATGCTGAAAGATTATCTTACTTCAGTACGCACAGCAGTAACAGAGGATAGCTTGCCGGAGCTCCCAAAGAAAGGTGTTAAAGGATTTAGAAGAACGCACTGCCAATGTCCTAATCATTATCTTTCAGAGCTCCCTGGATTCAGGAATTGTACCTCTGGACTGGAAATTCATTCATGTCCTTATGCTCTTTAAGAAGTGTGACAGAGGGAAACCAGAGGACCACATTTGCGATGGGCGGGTTAGATTGTTGGAATGTATAATCAAGGAAAGGGTAACTAATCACCTCGAAAAATTTCAGTTAATCAGGGAGAGTCAGCATGGATTCATGAAGGTTCGGTCATGTCTACCACAACTCAGAGTTTTTTGAAGAAGTGACAAAGATGGTGGACAGAGGTAAGTACATGGATGTTGTTTCTAAAAGCCTTCTGGAAGTCCATATAAAGTCCCACACGACAGACAGTTATCTAAGGTGGAAGTCCATTGAATTGAGGGCAAATTATTGACATGGCTAGGAAACTGATTGAATGGCATAAACAGAGATGGAATAATGGGTAGTACTCAAACTGGCAGGACGTGAGTAGTGGTGTCCCACTGGGATCTATTTTGGGGCCTCAGTTATTCACAATATTTATTAACGACTTGAATAATGGTATAAAAAGTCAAATATCCAATTTGCTGACACAAAATTGGGCAGGATTATCGACAGTGTTAATGACAGCATAAAATTGCAACAGGATATTGGTTGGTTAGGTGAAGGAGCAAAGCTGTGACAGATGGATTTTAATATTAGCAAGTGTGAGGGTTATACATCTCAGAATGAAAAAGAATAGATCAGGGTATTTGTTAGAAGGCACTAAGTTAAATACAGTGGATGTCCAACGAAATTTGGGGGTTCAGGTGCGTAACTCATTAAAATGCCACAAATAGATGCAAAAACTAGTCAAGAATACTAATGGATGCTGGCTTTCATATCAAATAGGCTGGAGTGAAGGGATGCAGACGATATACTGCAGTTACACAAAACCCAAGTTAGACCCTAGTTAGAGTACAGTGAGCAAAGGATCATTTGAGTCTGGAGGGAGTTCAACACAGGTTTATAATGATGATAGGTGAAACTCAGGGGTTAAGCTATGAGGAGAGATTAGACATATTAGAACTTTACTCTCTAGAATTTAAAAGGTTACGGAGTGATTTAATTGAGGTCTTCAGGATATTAACAGGGAAAGAGAAACTAGATAGAGATGAATTATTTCCACTAGTCGAAGATTCTAGAACCAGAGTGCATAGTCTAAGAATTAGGGCCAGGACATTCAAGAGAGATATTAGAAAAGTGTTTCTACAAACAGTGGTTTATGCCAATTCAATTGTTAAATTTAAATCCAAGATAGACAAATTTTTGTTAAGTAAGATTATAAAGGGATACGAGCCCAAGTCAGACATATGGTGTTAGGCTACAGATCAGCCATGATTTTCTTGTAGGCCCCCCAGGCTGAAAGACCTATTCTTGTTCCAATGTTCCTATACAGCCTCTCTTCAAAGTTAAAATACTCAAGGCAACATTTTGGTGAATCTCCTCTGCACCCCTTCCAATCTTTGTGTTGAATCCACATCTGCAAACAGTACTCCAGCTGTGGCCTAACCAAAATTTTGGACAGCTCTAACATAACCTCCCTGCTCTTATAATCAATGCCATGACTGTCTCATATGCTGCTTTAACCATCCTATAAATCTGCCACACGCCTTCAGGGATCTGTTGTCAAGCACTCCAAGATCCTCAGTTTGTCTAAACTTCTAACTGTCCTGCCATTCATTGAGTATTCCCTAGTCTGGCTATTTCTTTCAAAATGCATCTTCTCAAACTTTTCAGGGTTAAATTTCATCTGCCACTTATTTGCCAACCCATCTATAATTTCCTGTAATCGAAGGCCTTCGGGTATGGCACCAGACAACAACCTCTAGTCATACAAACAGACATCTACCACCACCCTCTGTCTCCAACTACTAAGCCAATTTTGAAACAATCTTGCCAAGTTACTCTAGATCCTAAACGTTTTTACCTTTTTTAATCAGCCTCCCATATGGGACCTGTCAAAGGCTTTGCTGAAATCTTTTTATTATCAATTTCACCACCCTCATCTACACCCCTGGTCCTCAAAAAATTCAATCAATTTTTTTAGGCAAGACCTCCCCATAACAAAACTATGCTGATTATCAATGATTAAACCCTGCCTCTCTAAATGGAAATTAATTCTTTCCTTCAGAAATTTCTTAAATAGTTTCCCAACCACTGATGTGAGACTCATTGTCTATAACTCCCTGGTATATCACCACCACACTTCTTGAAAAGTGGAACCACGTTACCTGTCCTTCAGTCCTCTGGCACATTCCCTGTAACCAGACAGGAATTAAAAATGTGTAAAAGTCCCTGTAATTTCCTCCCTTATTGAAGGGTTTCTTAGTAAATCTTTCATTACCTTCAATTTCTGGTCTATAATTTTTGTTCTCTATTGTGAAGTTAGGCACAAAACATCAACATCGCTGCTATTTCCTCATTCCCATAATAATTTCTCCTGTCTCTGCTTCTAAGGGATCAAAATTTACTTCAGTTGTTTTCCTTTTCATTTACTTTCATTTAGTTTTCAGGTATTTTACAGCCTGTCCTCATCTTTTTTTTTAATCAATGTCCTCTTCACCCTTTTTGGTTTCTAAAACTCTCTCAATCCTCAGGCTTGCTGTTATTCTTTGCAACCTTGTAACAAACTTCCTTTAATCTAATATTACCCTTAATTTATCTTGGTAACAGCACATGGATGCTTTTCGCGGATTTCTTTTATTTTAAATTTTGAAAATATTTTGAACGATTTCTTAAAATTTTTCTCACTGCTTATTTATCTCCATTTTAGCGATGTACCCAATTAACCATAACAAGTCCTCCCCTCATACAAATGCAATGTACTTTGTATAAGTTTGATTCTTGTTTAGATCAGGCAGAATTTGATTGTATTGTAATCTTTCTTCCCAGGGGACCTTTTGCTATGAGAATTCTAAATAAGGCTGGCTCATTGCACAACACTAGATCTAGAATGATTCTATTCCTAGCTGACATCACAACATATTGTTCCAGGAAACTGTTCAGAAAAACATTTTACAAACTGATCTTCCAGGCCACCTGTGCCAATTTGATTTGTCAGGCTTAAGTGAAGATACTGTTCTCCACAATTATTTCTTTACCTTTGTCATAAATGATAATTATTCTTGCTTCGTGCTCTGTGCAGTGGAATAACTACTGTTAAGAGGCCTATAAACTACTCCCAAGAGTGCTTTCTGACACTTAATATTATTAATCCGTACTCGTACTGATATTATTTCCAGATCTTCTGAGCCAAGATCCTTTCCTACTGCTGCCCTTACGTCATTCTTATATAGCAGGGCTATTACTCCTTTTCCAATCTGCCTGTCTTTTCAAAATGGTTTGTATTTACTTTCCAACCTTGGTCACATTCCTTTAATGGTGATTACATAGAACAAATGATCTCTATTTGTGCTGCTAATACATCTACCTTGATGTGAATGAGTACTGCATCCAGATAAAAATCCTCAGCTTAACAATTAATACTTTAGTGAATGGGGTCTGTCTCGGATACATGAGGAGAATATACGTATCGCTTAACATTCAAAAAGGAAATGCACTGAGAACAGACCTGCTCTTACCTGGTCTAATCTCTACACTCCAGGTTCCAGAAAGCAGAAATTCCAAAATCCAATTTGAAAGGAGGTAACTGATCATTTACCTTCTGGCTCCATGAACCACACACACTAGAACCACCAGACCAACCACAAATCTCAATCCCGCAAAAACGGAAAATAATGTGTTCTGAGACAGGACTTGGGCTTCCTGATCTCTTAGTCCATTTTGCCCTCTTTCACAGCAAAAACTGGGCCCTAGCACCCACGAGTACCCATGACACAGGTGAAGAAATAAAGTTCTATTACTTAAATTTCTATATTACAGACTACACTCTATTAAGTAAAGCATGCTCATTCATTTTGACATTCTGGACAGGTCCAGACCCAGACAAGACTGGCTGGACAACAAAACATTTATATGTTTGACCATTCTGAAGAATTTATGCACAATCTTCCCAGCAACTAACAATCCCAAAGGGTACCTGATCCACCATCCAAAAGGGTAGCACTGTTAATGACACCTTCCATCACTTTACTTATGATCAAAAGTAGACCGATGGGTGGTAACTGGCCGGGTTGGATTTGGCCTGCTTTTTATGTACAATTATTGGTTTGACTCTCTATATCTAAAACAGATACAGCACCAGGACTAAAAGAAATGCTTTCAAGTACACTGAAAGCAAAGAGCCACTGGCCATAATTTTCCAATCTCCCATAAACTCAGGGTGGTTCCAAAGGACTGGGAAATTGCAAATATTACATTCTTGTTCAAAGTACAGTGTAACAATAAGTCCAGCAACTAAAGAACACTCAAGTTAACCTCAATGATGGGGAAGCTTTTAGAAATGATTATTCAAGACAAAATTAGATAAATGAGGGTTAATTAAAGAAATACTGCATGCATTTGAGGGCAAATCATGTTTAACAAACTTGCCAGAGTTTTTTAATGAGCTAACAAAGAGGGTTGGTGAGAGTAATGATGTTGATGTGGATTTATGGTTTTCAAAAGATATTTGATGAAGTGTCTCACAAAGACTCGTAAGCAAAGTTTGATCTTCTATAATAAAAGGGCAATAACAACATGGATATGAAATTCATTGAATAACAAGAAAGAGTAGTAGTGAATGATTGCTTTTCAGACTGCAGCAAGAAGTTCCCCAAGGATCAGTGAGAGGACCCTGCCGTTCCTAATATTCATTCATCACACAGACCTCAGTGTATAGGGCACAACATTAATTTATAGATGACACAAAACATGAGTGTATTGTGAACCATGAGGAGGATAGCGCAGAACTTCAAAAGAACAAACAGTTTGCTAAAATTGGCACCCAAAAGGCTGAAAAGGCTGGGGCTATTTTTCCTGGAGCATCACAGGCTGAGGGGTATCCTTATAGATGTTTATAAAATCATGAGGGGCATGAATAGGGTGAATGGCTAAGATCCTTTCCCTGGGGTGGGGAAATCCAAAACCAAAGGGCACAGGTTTAAGGTGACAGGGGACAGGGGAAAGATTTAAAAGGGACATAAGAGGCAGATGGTGGTGCAAATATGGAATGAGCTACCAGAGGAAGTGGTGGGGGCTGGTACAATTATAACATTTAAAAGGCATCTGTATGGGTGTATGAATAGGAAGAGTTTAGAGAGATATGGGCCCAATGATGGTAAATGGGATTAGATTAATTTAGGATATCTAGTTGGCATGCATGAATTGGATCGAAGGGTCTGTTTCCATGTTGCACAACTCTACACTCTAAGTGGCAGATAATTTTAGTACACAGAAGTGTGAAATGATTCACCTTCGCAGGAAAAGCACAGAAAAACAAAGTAACATAAGAAAGTACACTTCTAAAGAGGGTGCATGAACATAAATAACTGGGTGATCTAAATCCATATACAAACATTTGCTTCACATCTCTTAATACATTTGTTTAATAAAAATCAATCTCAGATTTAAAATTAAAAAATGATTCAGCATTACTTGCCATTTGTAAAAGAATTTCAAATCTCTACCAATCTTTGTGCAGATACATTTCCTGACCATTTATTAAAGGCTCAACTTTTATGTCCCTGAGATGACATGCGTAATATGCAGCATCTTACTGACTATCGTTTTTGTCATCCTGCAAGCTCTGGATACAGTCTCTGCCTTTCTCCTTTGTGGGAATGTCCCTCTTAAACCTTATCATTTCCTTTATAAATGCATCTCACTGTTCCATCAGTTTTGCCTGCTAACTTTTTGTTCCAATTGAACTGGGATGGACCTGTTCTACTGAAATTAGCCATCCTCCAAAAATGGATTTTAACATTAGATTGCTCCTCCTCCTTTCCATTGATAACCTAAAACTTGTAAAACTATGATCTTGGTTTCTGAAATGTTACCTACTGACACTTGACACATCTCATTCTCCAAAAATGCTTCCTATCTCATTGGGCCTGAACAAGAAAATTCCCCTGAAAACACATCAGACATTGGCCCTTTCCATCCTTTACACTATAATTCACCAAATATATTCTGTGATAGTAAATGTCCTGCATTTCAACAGTCAAGTGTTTGCATCCTTGTAATTTTCCTGCAATTTTCCAGTCGATATTTTTCCCACCTGCTGGTGGAACATTTCAAAATACACAAGGGCAGCAGGCACTTTTTTTATTCATTTACAGGATGTGGGTCTTGATGACTTGGTCTGAATTTATCGGCCACCCCCACTTGCCCAGAATGCAGTTAAGTGTCAACTACGTGGTTGTGAATCTGAAGTCTAAGGCCAGATTTGATAAGGATGGCAGTTACCAACCCTAAAAGACACCTTCCCTGAGTGAGATGGATTTCTTCTGACAATCGGCAAGATTCTTAATTACAGGGTTTTATTGGATTAAAATGTCACCATATGCCATGGTAGGATTCGAACCGGGGTCCCCAAAACATTACTTGGGTCTTTCGATTAATAGTCCAGCAATACTACCACAAGGCCATCACCTCCCCAAATTTGCTCTCAACATGTCACAAGTAGCAGTCGAGAAAAACTCCAGAAGGTTTACCATCAGACAATACTTGAAACATAACTCCTACACAGCACAAACAGGGCTGCACCATTGCCAGTGCAGGTGTGGGAAAACAGTGCAGAGTTTGGTTGGAACAGCAGTGAGTGTAGGAGAGATTAAAATTTGTGAGTACCTCCTCTTCCAGTGAATGGATCACAAACAGATTCAATGACTAGAGAAGCAGCAGTGAGAGAAGGAACGTATGACAGAGGAGCTTCAGCAAAGATAGGAAAATTAAAAGTCCCAAAGAAAACTCTCAGATAGAAAGAAATCAAAATAATTCTTTTCAGGACAGAATTTTGGAATTTAGGTGTAAAGGGATAGTTGACATTTTTTCTTCCCTTTGATATTATGTAAAGTTTAAAATAATTCTATAGACAGATGTTTTCTGTGGGGAAGCGGCAAGAGGACACTGTTTATGCACTGAGATGAATCTTCCTTTTAATTACTCCCTTCCCCAGCCCTTTACCAGTTCCAAAAATAACCTGCTTATTTCAACATAAAACGAAAAGGAAAGAAAACTGGGATCTCTGCACAGTCATCAACCAAAGTGGTGGCCGATCCAGCGCAGGTAATGCAGGTCTGGCTGTGCCAAGAGTAAGAGAGAGAGAGAGGCAGAGACAAGACAGTGAGGTCACAAGTGGCATTACTCATTTTCACACTTAATGTGCTTATCTTGTTTGATTCTGTAGCTAAGCTCCCAAAAACATCTTTGGGCCGAATCTTCCACTTAGTATTCTAATTGTGATACTGACATGAAAACAACTGGGACACAACTCACAACCACAAACTGGAAAGACCACTGGATCATACAAATACCTGGACAGCAGACCTCTTAAAACAGGGTTGTCTCTTTTCAATCGTCGCTAGGTTATGTGACATTTAGGAAGTACTGGATGCTAGGAAAAGATGGATAGATGGCTCCATTGATTAAGGATGACATTCATGCAATAGAAAGGGATGTCCTAAGTTCAGGAAGCCGGGACATAGAAATGGTTTGGGTAGAGATGTGGAACCATAAAAGCAAGAATCACTTGTAGAAGTGCTGTACAGTTTACCTAACAGTAGCCACGTGACAGCACAAGATAGCAAAAAGAAATCATGGCTGCTTGTCAGAAAGCTACAGCATTATCATGGGAGACTTCAATCCGCATATAGACTGGAAAAATCAGATGGGCAAAGTTAGCCCAAGTGAGGAATTCAGAGACTATTTTTGGGATAATTTCTTAGTCAGCATGTTCTGAAAGAAAACAAATAATGGACTGTATTGGCCTTGGCATTAATCAATGAGATAGAATTAACAAGTTACCTAGCAATGAACATATCCATAGGTAGAAGTGATCAAAATAGGATTGAATTTCAGATTCACAAGAACTGGGAGTAGAAGTAGGCAATACAGACCCTTGAGCCTGTTCCACCATTTCATACAATCATAGCTGATCTCATCTCAGCCTCAATTCCACTTTCCTACCAACTCTCCATAACATTTCAAGCCATTACTAATTAAAAATCTTTTAACTCCTCCTTCAATTTACACAATGTCCCAGCATCCACCACACTCTGGGGTAGTGAATTCCACAGATTCATGACCCTTTCAGAGAAGTAATTTCTTCTCATCTGCTTTAAATCTGTTACCCCTTATTCTAAAACAATGATTTCTCGTTCTAGATTGCCCCACAAGGAAACATTCCTTTTTTTGTTTACTTTGTCAATTCTGTTTAGCATCCTATATACTTCAATTAAATATCCTCTTCTTATTCTAAGATCCAGAAATTATAGACCTAAACTGATTAATCTCCACTCATAAGACTCCAGAATCAATCTGGTGAACTTCCTCTGAATTGCATCTAAAACAATTACATCCTTCCTCATGTAAGTGGACCAACAATGTATGCAATACTCGAGGTGCTGTCTCACTAATGCCTTCTACAATTGCAGCGACACTTCTCTACTTTTATACTCAATTCCTTTAGCAATAAATGACAAAATTCCATCTGCCTTTCTTAAGACCTGCTGTACCTGTACACTCGTTTTCTGCAATTCATGCACAAGGACACCCAGATCGCCCAGCACCAAAGAATTCTGAAGTTTCTCTCCATTTAGATAATAAGTTGCCTTTCTATTTCTCCAACAAAAATGGATTAACCATGTTGACGGACAGAGAGTAGATTTAAAACTAATATTTTAGAGTTCTTTATAAAGGATATAAGCAATATCCTGGAAATAGCTGTCAATCAGGGACTGAAAGGATGGGAGGAACTCAAGAAAATTACAACCACCAGGGAAGAGTAATGAACAAAGTGCTGGCACTCCAGGTTGACAAGTCCCAAGTCTTGATGGCTTTCATCCTTGGGTCTTAAAAGAATTGGCTATTGAGATATTTGAGGCATTGGTTTTAAATTCTCAAAATTCACAGGACTCAGAAAAGGTTACCTCTGATTGAAAAGTAGCTAATGTAATTCAAATGAAAGGAAAATACTGCAAATGCTGGAAATCTGAAATAAAAATAGAAAGTACTGAAGAAACTCAGCAGGTCAGGTAGCATCTGTGGAGAAAGATCGTTTCAGGTCAAGACTCTTTTCTGTTCCAAAGTGTTTTGTTTTAAAGGAATATCTAGAACGAACAGAAATTTTGATTTTTAACCACTGCACAATGTATTTCAGTAACGTTCATGTACATTGATACATTTTGCTGTCCAAATCCACAATTGATATTAGGACAGAAAACAATCCATGATTAAATTCTGATGAAGGCTTTAATCTAAATTCTTAATCTACCTTTTGTTTTCAGATGTTGATAAATCTGACGCCTCACCTCCCCCTGCCCCCGTTCCCACCACCATCACCATTTTCAGATTTGCAGTTTTACTGTCTCTCTTTTAGTATCTGCAATTTGATTAAAGAAGCTATATTTTCAAAAATTTAAAATATAATATTTAAAAGCTTCCTTCCTCATGGTCATTGTTTCATTTATTTCAGAAACATTTCCACATGAAATATTTCCACACAGATTTTTACACAAAGAAATGTCTTACTGACTTATGCTGACAGATTTCTATTTTGTTTCAACTTAAAATGGATTAAACATTTACAGTAACAGTATTTGTGTGTATCACAAGAAACACAGTTCTTCATCAGCGTCAATTTACTGTTGCAAATAAATAACTGATTAAATTAAGTCCTCTCAAAAAGATAGTAAGTAACAATGTATATTCTTAATAATATATTCTCAAGAAGTTAACATTAGTTATCATAACTTCAGGATCTGAAGAAGGGTCACTGAACCTGATACATTGACTCTGCTTTCTCTCCACAGATGCTGGCAAATCTGCTGAGTTTCTCCAGCAATTTCTGTTCTTATTTCAGGTTTCTGGTATTCACAGTTCTTTTGTCTTTTGTTCAGTAGATAACATGTGCTTCTTCTGTAGATGCATTTCAAAAGATCCCGCAAAGTGCACAAGTGCCATCTAGCAGCATAAAGTAAGTACTGTGACGACTGAAGAAACAGTTACAAGTACAATTCTTCATACTTTAGTTGTATTTTGTTAAGTCGGACATCCACACATCACCAAACCAAATGAATACTGCAAAATCATGCACACTGTTCAATGCACTCTGAATATTAAAGGATCTTAATGTAATGGTACGAATTCAATCTAGAGAATGTTGATGTTTGTTGCTGCATTTATAGAATAACCCAGATCTACATTTTTTATAAATCAACAGATTAGGCAGCATCTATGAAGAGAAAGACAAAGTTAGCCTTCCAGATAAATGACCCTTCTCCAGAAGCAGAGAAAAAAAGTGCAACAGATTTAAGTAAGGAAAAAAGGAACATAGAACAATAAGGAAGGACACTGATATGCTAGATAGCAGGAGAAATTAAATGACAAAAGGATGATGGTGCTAAATTAAGGGGGATAATAATGGGCAGGATAAAGTAACAAAAGGTGGGTTTGTAGAGAATGTAAATGGCATAGCAGAATTATCACTAACAGCTGTTGATTGAAAGAAAATAGGACCGATGATTACAATCTGCAATTGTTTAACACAAATAGTGTGTCCAGAGGCTGGAAAGTTGCCATGAAAAGATAAGTCGATGCTGAAATACTTCTCTTAAACTTAACAGCAAGCAACATAAGACCATAAAATATAAGAGCTAAATCAGGCCATGTAGCCCAGCAAATCTGCTCTGCCATTCAGTCTTGGTTGATATGTTTCTCAATCCTATTCTCCTATAACCCTTGATCCCCTAACTAATCAAGAACCTGTTTATCTACCTTAAAGACACTCAAGGGCTTGGCCTCTATATTATACTGTGGCAATGAGTTCTACAGATTCATTTCGGAAAGGCAAATCAAGGCAAGACTTCTACACTTAATGATAAGGTCCTGGGAAGTGTTGCTGAACAAAGAGACCTTGGAGAGCATGTTCATAGTTCCTTGAAAGTGGAATCACAGGTAGGCAGGATAATGAAGAAGGTATTTGGTATGCTTACCTTTATTGGTCAGAGCACTGAGTATAGGAGTTGGGAGGTCATACTGTGGCTCTACAGGACATTGGTTAGGTCACTTTTGGAATACTGTGTTCAATTCCAGTCTCCCTTATATTGGAAGAATATTGTGACAGGGTTCAGAAAAGATTTACAAGGATGTTGCCAGGGTTGGAAGGTTGAGCTATAGGGAGAGGCTGAATAGACTGGGGCTATTTTCCCTGGAGCATCAGAGACTGAGGGGTGACCTTATAGAGGTTATAAAATCATGAGGGGCATGGATACGGTGAATAGACAAGGTCTTTTCCCCCAGGTGGGGGAATCCCAAACTAGAGGGCATAGTTAAGGTGAGAGGGGAAAGATTGAAAAGGGAACGAAGGAGCAACTTTTTCAAGCTGAGGGTGGTGCATGTACGGAATGAGCTACCTGAGGAAGTGGTGGGGGCTGGTACAATTACAACTTTTAAAAGGCATCTGGATGGGTACATGAACAGGAAGGGTTTAGAGGGATATGGGCCAAATGCCGGCAATTGGGACTAGATTAATTTAGGATATCTGGTCGGCGTTGACAAGTCCGACCGAAGGGTCTGTTTCCATGCTGTACAGCTCTATGACTCTGGCTGAAAAAATACCTCCTCATCTCAGTTCTAAAGGGTCATCACTTCACATTGAGGTGGTGCCCTCAGGTCCTAGTCTCTACCACTAGTGGAAACATCCTATCCATGTTCACTGCATTCAGACCTCTCAGTATACTGTGAGTTTCAATCAGATCCCCCCTCATCCTTCCAAACTCCATCAAGTACAGGCCAAAATTCCTCACCAACTCCTCATATGACACACCCTCCATTCCCAAAATCTTTCTTATGAATTCTCTCTAGACTCCTCCAAGATGAGCATATCCTTCCTTTGATGCAGGGCCCAAAACAGCTCATAATATTCCAAATGCAGCCTGATCAGAGCCTCCCTGGTCTTGTATTCTAGTCCTCTCAAAAGGAATGCTAATATTTCATTTGCCTTCCTACCTGCCAACTGAACCTGCATATTAACCTTAAGAGAATCCTCAAGTAGGACTCCCAAGTTCCTTTGTGTTTCAGATTTCCAAAGGTTTTCCCCATTTAGAAAACAGTCCTACCAAAGTGCATCACCTCACACTTTCTCTCATTTTATGCCACCTGCCACTTATATGCCCACTGTCTTTGCCTATCTAAGTCCTTCTGCAGCCTCCCAAATTCCTCAATACTAGTTGTCCCTCCACCTATCTTTGCATCATCTGAAAGTGTAGCCACAATACTTTCAGTTCCTTCATCCAGATCGTTAATGTATAGCTTGAATAATTGTGGTCCGAACACAGACCCCTGCGGAAATCCACTGGTCACCAGCTGCCATCCTGAAAAAGAACCCTTTGTGCCCACTCTCTGTCTTCTACCAGTCAGCCAATTTTCTAGCAATGCAAATACCTTGTCCCTGACACCGCAAATTCTAATCTTATTTAGCAACCTCATGTGTGGCACCTTGTCAAGGCCTTCTGGAAATCCAAATAGATCATATCCACTGGGTCTCTTTTGTCTAACTTGCTTGTTACTTTCTTAAAGAATTCTAGCATTTTTGTCAGGTCTTGATGAAGTCATGCTGACTCAGTCCTATTTTACCGTGCACATCCAAGTACTCTGCAATCTCATCCTTAATAATGGACTGCAAAATCTTACCAATGACCAAAGTTGTTAAGCAGCCTATAATTTCTGCCTCTCCCCTTCTTAAACAGGGCTTTTACATTAAACATTTTCCAGTCCTCTTGGACCCTTCCTAACACCAGTGATCCCTGAAAGATCACCACAAACACCTCAACAATCTCCCCAGCTATCTCCTTTAGAACTCTGAGATGGAGTCCATCTGGTCTGCCTGATTATCTTAAGTTCTTTCTGTGTCTACCGAAACACTGTTTTATGATGGCCACTATGCTCACCTCTTTCCTCTGAATCTCTTGAAGCTCTGGTACACTACTAGTATCTTCTACCATGAAGTCTGAAGGTAAGGACACAATCAGTACCTCTGCTAATCCTTCGTTCCCATTACTACTTCTCCAGCATCATTTTCCAGTAGTCGAATATCCACTCTTCCCTCTCTTACCTTTTAGATATCTGAAAAACTCTTGCAATCTTCTTTTATATTACTAGCTGGCTTACGCTCATATTTCATCTGTTATTGCTGTTTCATTTATCCTTTGCCAGTTTTTAAAGACTTCCAAAAACTCTGGCTTCTCACTAATCTTCATTCATCGTATACATTTTCTTTTTCTTTCATGTTGTCTTTGACTTCCCTTGTCAGCCATGGTTTCTTCATCTTCACCTTACTACGTTTCTTCTTCATTGAGTTGGATTTCTGCTCAGCATCTCAAATTACCCTCAGAAACACCTGACATTGCTGTGCCACTTTCTACCCTGCTAGGTTCCCCTTCCAATCAACTTTGGCCAGCTCTTCCCCGATGTTACCTCTACTCAATTGTAATACCGTTACATCTGATTCCAGCTTCTCCCTCTCAAACTATAAGCGAATTTTACCATATTGTGGTCTTTATCCCGAGGGGGTTCCTTCACCTTAAGCTCCCTAATCAAGTCTGCCTCATTACACATCACCAAGTCCAGAAATGCCTGTTCCCTTGTGGGCTTTTACCACAAGCTGCTCCAAAAAACCATCTGTCTTGTAGACATTCCACGAATTCCTTTACTTGGGATCTGCTCCAAACCTGATTTTCCCAGTTCACCTGCATATTGAAGTCCCCCACGATTATTGTTATCATGCTTTTCTTACATGCCCTTTCCAGCTCCTGATTTATTTTCTGCCCTACATCCTGACTACTGCTTGGGGGCCTTACATAACTTTTTTCTTTTGCAGTTCTTCAACTCTAACCATACAGATTCGACATCGCCAACTCTATATCACTTCTTGCTAGCAATTTAATATTATTTCTTAGTAACAAGGCAGCCGTACCCCCTTTGCCCATTTGCCCATCTTTTCAACAGTATCCTTGTATATTTAGTTCCCAGTCCTGATCCCCTTGCAGCCACATCTCTGTGATACTCACAATACCGTATCCGCCAATTTTAATCTGCTTGACAAGCTCATTTATGTTGTTTTGTATACTGTGTGCATTTAAGTACAATACCCTCAATGCAGTATTGACTGCTCCCCTTCTCATACTTAACCATTCATCTGCTGTGCCTTAAGTTAGATTCCTGACCATTGCCGTACTCTGTTCTATTACTTGTTCTGGAAACTTTAATAACCTGTACTGAGCCCTCATCTCCTGTGACTAGCTTAAAGTCCTTGTGAATGCCCTATTTAGCCTCTCTGCTAGGATCTTGGACCCAGATCTGTTCAGGTGGAGCCTGTCCTGATGGTACAGTCCCCTCTGTTCCAATATTGATGCCAGGGCCCCACAAAATGGAACCCATCTTTCCCAAACCACTCCTTTAGATACATGCTTACTACCCTAATCTTTTTATGTCTTTGCCAATTTGCACGTGGCTTGGGTAACCATCCAGTGATTATAATCTTTGAGGTCCTGTTTTTAAATTTTGTTCCTAATTCCTGATCAGGACCTCTTGCCAACACTGTTGGTGTCAACAAGAACCACAACAACTGGATCCTCCCTCTCCCTCTTCAGCATTCTTTCAAGCTGACTCGAGATATCCTTCACTTTGGCACCAGGTAGGCAACAGACCACCCAGGACTTTCAATCCTGCTCACAAAGGATGCTATTTGTCCCTCTAATTATAGAATCCCTTACCATTATCATTCTTCTTTGTGGACAGCAAGCAGCAAGGTCAGAATGAAGAAGAGTACACAAAATGACAGACAACCAGAAGCTTGGCTTCTGTTTGCAGATCTAGCAAAGGTTTTCGGGAAAATGATCACCCAATTTACACTTAAACTTTCCAAAGTAGCAGAAACCACTTCTTAAGCAATGAATACAGCTAACAGACAAGAACAGTTTTGTTTTTCTAGGTGACAACTGCTATGTGCAAATTATTGTATATTTACTTTATCAACAATTCTTTTTGAGAAGCACTGTAGAAAGTGCAAAAAAGATTTACGAAGATAAAGCGAAAGCAGAGCGGGAAATACTCGGGATTTTATATCAAGAGGAGAAAAGACTGAGAGGTGACCTGAGATATCTTTCAACTTAGGATAGAATTTGATGGGGTAGACATAGAAAGCTTTCCAGTTATGAGGGAGTCTAACTCATTAACATTTGGAATGGCTAAAGCAAATAGTGTGGACACATTTAAGGGATAAGTTGGTAAATAGATGAAGGAAAAAGGAACAGAATGTTATTCTGATAAGGTGAGATGATATAAGAACAGAAAGGTTACGTGCAGCACACACCAAAGCAGATCAACTGGAAGTGAAAGAACCAATGACCATTGTAATGAAGAAGCACATATCAGAATTTCACACACACAGTACTGAGATTAATGACAAGATAATCCATTTTTGTGTTAGTAAGGAATAGATTTTGGCAGGCTAGTTGGAGAACTCATTCTTCAAAGGTCTGCCACCAAATCTTTTGATGCTCAGCTGAAAGTATTTATGTGGCTAATTACGTCATGGAAAGACAACATATCACACAATGAAGACTTTGTCAGTACTACTGCTCAATACCCCAGGGTTATGCTTGAACCAATAACCTTCTATTTCATAAGTGAAAATGCTAAAACATAGCCAAAACTAACAGCAAGTGCACAACAGAACTCACACTGAGAACTTCATGGTTCAGGGAAAAGATTCTCAGGTGCCAGCTGTTTACCTTTAAAACTGTCCTGCAACTGAAGGGTGAAAATGGCTGGAACCAGACGAGTGAGGAGAACTGCTTTATGTAACAACATTGCTTTTACGTTTCCTCTGCAGTAGCTGTAGGGAGTAAGATGACCTACTCTGCATAAATAACATAACAGAAGTAGTAAGGATGGAGATGGCTGAACACAATGATGCTATTTAACCTGGGGACAGATCAGGAAAATATCTGCATGAAAGGTTGTCAAAATTAGGGTAGAAAACAACATAAATGTACTCCACTCTAAACGATGCAACATTGCAACGGGAGAATGCACTTGGAAGCATCATCACCAGAAGGATTGTCGCAGTTCAAGCAGAAGGTCAACTATCACCTTATGATAAATTAGTAAAGATAATAAATGCAACCTTAACTAATCAGTGTCACCTACAACCAAACAACACTTTTTAAAATGACCATACAATTTTCTAAACAGCTATTGTTTAAGACTGAAAGTAATGATTTTGAAATAGGCATAGAATTTTCAACCTGTTGTAAATCCAGTTCAAAGTGGAAATGTACATGAATTACATTCAAACGTATCGTTATGTATTAACTCTCTCTCAACTCCAGGATCAGTCTAGTTTCATAACAAAAACAGAAAGTGTTGGAGAAATTCAAAGTCTGGCAGCATCTGTGGACAGAAAGCAGAGATAATATTTCTGGTCCAGTTACACTTCTTCAGAATGACGTAATTTAGCCTTCAGCCGAATTTAATTATAGTTTGTAAGGTTCAGACATCAGAAACATTTGTGGTTGAAAATGTGCTCTTGAAATGGCAAGAAAATTACACTACTGCAGGATGCATATTCTCCAGCAACTTAAAAGGGTTACAGCTTTCTCCCAATGCTAAACTTTGAGCATTCATGGTTTCAGTATCAATAGCCCTGAAGGATGTTAATGCTGGAAGGACGAAACTCCAGGGAAGGGTCAGCTACAGTGTTGATAGATGTGATCATATACTCCAAGGTGACACTGAATTAGAGGAGCATGATACCAATAGCACAAGTGGATCGTGGAAAGGACAGGTCTGAACATAGCTCACCAGTGATCAGCTTGCATTCTGGCTTTACTGAAGACAGAGATACAAATATTAAGCGCCTCACCTAAGAAAAAGATTTTATAAAAATTCATTCCTGAGATGTTTGTATCTCTGACAAGATCAGCATTTATTGCCAATCAGCAGATACCCGAGAACATGATAGTGGACTTTCTTTGGGAACTGCAGCAGTCCATGTGGTGAAAGTGCTCCTAGACTACTGTTAGACAGGGTAATAAGGGAATGATGCTGTGTGCACTAAAAATTTTAGAATGTGCTGTAGCTTTCACCAAAGGCTGAAGTACTTGGAGGAGTCTCCGATGGACTGAGGAAAAGGGGAGTTGGACAATGAATATGATATTCTTACATTATGTTTACTATCCATCTCCCCTTTTTTCTAAATCCATCAGACCCTGTGGGCATTTTAACCATGCAGACTGAGGAAGGCATCCTGTGTTGTCCTGCAAACTATCAACAATGCAAAATTAAATTGGAAGGTGGACTCCTCTATGGTCAGCACATTGTGGCAAAAATCAGCAGTAGCAGCTGCAGTGCAGCACCATGAAGTATGAGGTCGTTATGTCGCATGCATGTGTAAGAGAGTTAGATCAAAAGAAAAAAAATGAAAAAAAAAATGCCTAGGCAGTCTTTTATCTGACCCTCAGCATTCTTGTCGCTAATATTTTGTACTTTTACTCTGCAACTTATATTTGCAGCACCCTCATCCAATGATGTCAAGATCTATATAGACGCAAGACCTATTCCTATTTACATATTCCAGTTCTACAATCTGCTAGCTTCCTCCAAAAGAAGGATGGAAGTCAGAAATAGACCCTTCAGTCCAACTCATCCTCTCCGACCAGGCATCCCAAACTAACCTACTCCCATTTGCCAGCGTTTGACCCATAATCATTCTGTACCCTTTCTATTCTTATACCCATCTAGATGCCTTTTAAAATGTTATAATTATATCCGCTTCCACCACTTCCTCAGGCAGCTCATTCCATACATGCATGAAAAGGTTACCCCTCAGGTTCTTTTTAATCTTTCCCCTCTCACTTTAAACCAATGCCCTCTAGTTTTGGACTCCCCCACTTCAGGAAAAAGATCTTGGCTATTCATGCTATCCATGCCCTCATGATTTTATAAACCCCAACCGTCAGCCTCTGACACTCCAAGAAAAAAGGACCCAGCTATTCAGCCTCTCCTTTAACTCAAACCCTCCAGTCCTGGCAATATCTTTATAAATCTTTTCTGCATCTTCTCAAGTTTAACAACAGCCTTCCTATAGAAGGGCGACCAGAATTGTACACAGTATTCTAAAAGTGGCCTCACCAACGTCCTGTATAACCATAACACAACATCCCAACTCCTAATCTCAATGTTTGGACAAATGAAGTTTGAAAGGTTTCACAATGTACATTTCAGTCGCTCATTTGTGCATGATGACTAAAGAAGTAGCAATTATATGGCAAAGAAGAGGAGACAGTTGTAAGGGGAATAGCCTTTAACAGTGTGAGTGAAAGCAGAAATATGTGCAGTGAAGTACTGCTTTCTGGCCTGAGGCAGGCAAGGGAAACAGGGAAGGGAAGGAACCTGGGCATACTATATAAGCCGGGTATCCATCACAGGTCTGAAACCCCAAGAAATACCCGGCATCAAAGCAATGTTAAGAAGGTTTTTACCTTGGCAGTCCTGATGTGGTTATTCTTTATTTTTCTGCACTGCAGTCAAATCATGTGGTCATTGATTGCAGAATTTACTTGCTTTGTCTTCTCATTCTAACCTTGTGATGAGGTTTCCATGGGCACGCATGACCAATCAAAAGGGAAGAGGACTTTTTTTTTGCTGTTAAGTTAATCTAGGATCATCTTCACCATTACTGAGCATCTTGAGGTTCCACTTGAAGTCACCCTACCTGTTGCTTGAGTACATGATTGCCCTCAATGCATTATTGAAATAAGCAGCTCCCTTTCAGATATTTCAGTCTGTGAATCAAGATTTCCCACCAGTCCAATCAGTAAGCTGTTAAATTGGAACACAATTAGCACAAGTTGCTCAGCAATTTAAATTTGGTTCAGCCACACTGAAACTTGCACAGGTCCCATTCTGATTCTTTCCTTCTTTCCCACCATCCACCCAATTTATGCTTTGCAGGAAAATTGACTCCAGAATGTTAACTGTATATCGGGATATATAACTCAGAGAGCACCTAGTTAAAGGATAGAGTTAAGTACAGTTATTGTTATTTATCTACTGATAATTTCCAGTTAATATGTCTTAATTTTTTCCGCCTCCATTATCTGGCATTAATGTATTTTCTCGCTGGAATCCTCTAAGGAAACTTCTTTGAGAAAAGGGAACCGAACCCCAAGAGGGATGGCAGGCAAGTTAGACTGTCTGAGCTGTGATCCAGGTCCTCCTGATAGCACTCAGACCACTACAGATGTGAAATTAATTCATTTTGCAAGTTGTAACACTAGGGAGGGTCTTCTTCCTGTAGGAACCTGTAGCAGTATACTCAGGTAAGCAGTACAATAATATGTAATTGACTAATCAATATACTGAGTGCTTCAGGAGCATTCCAATTAACTTGCAAAATTTCTGTTCCTTTTGACAATGTGATTTCTATTTGTCTTTAATTTATTTACTTTTAGTACTAGCTCATTCCCTTGTGTTTCACAAGTATTACATAACTTTCCATTTAATTTCATCTGTGTGGTTACTGTATTTTTATCCCTTCATTTTGTTCTGTTCCTATTTAAATTCTCATAATCTGTAATCTTATCATCACTTCAGAGGAAAGATCTATACTAGAAATTTTGACTTTTATTGTCTCCACATGGGAGTGTTTCCAGCACTTTTTATTTCCTTTTTTTAATAATACCCCTGGCATTGCCAGATAATGTTACAACTAAACAATAGATTACGCCTTAACTGGAAAGCTGCTGAGTCTCTGCCCAGACATACTGGATTGCATGGGCTACTATACACCGAGTACTAAAAACTGTGATTAGGATCACTCATTCAAAAGGAACCAAATTTCTCTGTCAGACAATCCATAGAGTTTAAGCTCAAAGCTGGGAAAATATTCCCAAATATATCTTTACTCCCTTCTAAATCTTTGTACTCCTTTCTCTTTCAAGGAAATGGCAAAAAAGCAAAGCGGTTATTTTGCAACTGTTTTCACAGAAGACGACACAGGACATCTTCCAAAAGAACGAGGAGACCAGGAGACTTGTATAACTGAAGAGCTAAAAGAAATTAGTATTAGTAAAGAAGCAATTTTTGAAAAAAAATCTGGATTGACATTTGCTAAGTTTCCTGGACCAAATGAACTTTATCCTAGAGCACTGAAGGAAGGAGCAACATACTGGAATACATCAGTGGTTAGCTTTCATAATTCTATAGATTCTGTCAAGGTTCCTGCAGACATGAAGGTAGCAAATGTAACTCTACTATTTAAGAAGAGAGGAAGAGAGAGAGTGGAAAAATATAGACCTGTTAGTTTGTCACCGCCTTAGGAAACTGTTAGAATGTAAATAAAGGATGTGATAACTGAACACTTAGTAAAAGGGAAATCTTGTTTGACAAACTTGTTGCAATTTTTTTGAAGATGTTACATGTAGCATAGACAAAGGAGAACCAGTAGAATGATGCATTTGAATTTTCTTAAGGCTTTTGATGAGGTCCCATGCAAGAGATTAAGAAAACATAAGACTGTATAGGATCAGGGACTATGTAGCAGAATGGATTGAGAATTTGTTAATAGACATCAAATAAATAGTAGTTATAAATAAATCCTTCTCAGGATGGAAGGGTGTTCCTAATGGGGTACTGCAATAATCAGTGCTAGATTCACAACAGTTCGTAATCTATTTAAATGATCTGGACATGGGGACAAATGCAATTTTTCCAAATTTACTGGTGACATCAAAGTGGGTGGAAACACAAGTTATGAGGAGGATACAGGGAGGTTTGAAGAGGATTTGAACAGGCTGAGTGGGCTTGAAAATGGCAGATGGTACATAATGCAAATAAGTGTGATACTATCACTTTGGCGTAAAACAAAAACAGAAAGAATGTTTGTAAGCAGACGATCAGAAAGGCAATGATATTTTGGGTTCATTTATGAGGGAATTTGGCATAGAGATAAAGATGTCTTGCTGCACTTAAATGTAGCCTTGATGAGACTCATCAAGATTAATTTGTGTGTTCTTGTGATCTAACAAAAGATATACTTGCCACAAAGTCAGTGCAACAGAAGTTCATCAGATTAATCCTTAGGGCGGCTGAATTATGAGAAGCTATTGGAGAATCTGAATCTGTATGTTCCAGAGTTTCAAAGGATAAAAGGTGATCTCATTGAAATTTACAAAATTCTTACAGGGTGGTGGCTCTAGAACCAAGAAAGATAATCTCAAGATAACAGCAGGACTTTCAGGACTGAGGTGAGGAGAAATTTCTTCACTAAGAGAGTGGTGAATCTTTGAAATCCTGTACCATAGATGGCTGTGGAAGCTCAATCATTGAGCAAGTTCAGGACAGAGATCTAACATGATTTGATTTACAATTGTCACATGTACTGAAATAGTGAAAAGTATTGTTTTGTGTGCTATTCAGGCAGATGATACCATACATGAGTACATCAGGGTAATAGAACAGAATGGAGAATATAGTGTTACAGTGAGAGAGAAGGTGGAGAGAGAGATCAACTTTAGTATTTGACAGGTCTGTTCAAAAGTCTGATAACAGCAAGGAAGAAGCAGTTCTTGAATATGTTGGCACATTTTTTCAAACTTTTATATCTTCTGCTTGATGGAAGAGGGTGGACAAGAGTATAATTGGGATGGGAAGGGTCTTTGAATATAGGCAGCAGAAAATATGGATGGAAAGCTGGTTTGTGTGATGGACTGGGCTGTGTTCACAACACCGTGTAATTTCTTCCAGTCTTGGGCAGAGCAGTTGTCACACCAAGGTGTGACGCATCTGGATAGAACTAATGACATTTTGGAGATAATGCATGAAAGTGGCAATGAGGAGATGATCAATCATGATCTGGAATGACAGCGCAGGCTCCAAGAGGTTAATGGCTTCCTTCTGTTCTTATGCTCCTACACTTACAGACAAAAGGAAAAGGTGACAGTGAAACAAATAGAATAAAGGTTTTAAAAAGAGAGATAAGGAGCCCTGAAAGAATTACACTTTTGCCACTGTGCATCAGACTGTTACTGTTGCAATGCAAGTAGTTCTCTCTCTGTAAATCCGTAAAAGTAAGGAAGATGCATGCTACAGAATAGATTGTGCCAAGAACCTGAACATGGAATCTTTAAATATGAGGGAACTGTTGAACAGCAGCCACCAACAGTTCCAGTCTCCAGCTCCTACTGCCTGCCATATCCATATTGCAAGGAGCTGGAGGTTGATAATCACCCTGTTTGGCACATTGTGAATGCACCTTTCATGGCCATCAAATCCCAGAGTGTGATTCTTGCTCAGAGGCAGCCAAGTGCCACTACATCACAAGACACTCCCCACCACTCCCTCCCCCCTGCCCCCAATTAGGCCAATATCCCACAGACTAACTTCATAACATTTCCACTCACTCTCCATGACTTCCACGTCAACTCAGTATCAGCTTATGGTCTATCTTTCAATACCAGTTGACTGCCCTCTGCAGAAAAATACCAGCCCTGCTCTAGCTGTCAATGACTGAGTATCATAGAACTTCTTAATTAAGTATTTGATCATCTCAATTTGTACATATTGCTGTGACAAGAGAATGGCATCCATCACTTACTTACACTCGTATTTAAAGCTCCATTGTTCAATTTAGAAAGTAACTTTAGTTAACACTGCTTGTTCATTACACCTTAAGTATACAAACATCATGGAAGAAGAAAACACATCAGCCTATGCAATACAGGAAGTTCATCAAATTATAACAAAACAGACACGTAAGATCCAACAGACATCAAAGCAACAGACCATAGCCACAGAAGAAGGGAAATAAACAGTAAAACTTGGAAATGATAGACTTGGTCTGACTTAGTCTTGTTACAACTGAAAGTGGAATTCCATTCAGGGCAGCACCATCCTTAACATTTGTTTTCTTGACATATTCTCCATACTTAAATTATCTAAATTTGACTGTAAATTATAGCAAAGAGCTTGACCCATGTCATTCTATATTGCACATAATTAACCAAGTCTACGGTATACCATGAAAGCATTATTTAAAAAGTAAAATAAGCTAAAAAAAACTTTCTAATAAAATGCAGGTCTCCAGGTCCAATAATGAAATGGGCTGCTTTCAGCACAGCCAATTCATGTTCAACCACTTTTAGGCCCAATTATCACAGATTTAGCTTCTATTTCTTCCTACTGTCTTAGAATCTACTAGCAAATTATCTCTTGCTATCAACAATCGAGTTGCATATGCTTTTTTCTCTCTCACTCTGGGTTTCATCTCCATCTATCTGCTCACTTCTTCCCCTCCCCAATCCCCTGTTCCAGTATAAAGTGGGACCTTTTCCTAGCTACTTCTAGTTCTAAAGAACGGTCACTGGACTCAAAATGTTAATGCCGTTTTCTCTCCACAGATGCTGCCAGACCTGCTGAGTTTCTCCAGCAATTCCTGTTTTTGTGTGTTTTAAATCTCCAGCATCCGCAATTCTTTGTTTTATGTTATGAACTTATTGTTTGCTTGATTCTACATCATCCAAGCATTGTTGAGAACATTCAATCTTTATTCCTTCAATGATATCACATTCAGTCTTAAGTTGTCCTTTATAGATTTTGCTTTCTGGGGACCATTTGAAAGACAAAACTGTAACCTTGGTACATCCAGAAACGAAAACAGATTTTGCATGATACGCTGTAGACCAGCAAATGGAAATCTTTATTGTGTTGAAAAAGGTTCTACATGTAATGATTAAAT
Organism: Rhincodon typus; assembly: GCF_021869965.1. Taxonomy (NCBI): domain Eukaryota; kingdom Metazoa; phylum Chordata; class Chondrichthyes; order Orectolobiformes; family Rhincodontidae; genus Rhincodon; species Rhincodon typus. The sequence continues at coordinate 100,124,065 of NC_063333.1, read as the reverse complement.
ACAAATCTTCTGAAAGCAGTGAAAATGATCATTGGTTCTGATAATAATTGTCTAAGGATTGCAGGGAAGTGTTAGTTTAAGACAGTGTTTTCGTGACAGTGTTGTTGTGACAATCATTTAGTTAGCCTAGTATTATTATCTTCACTGTTCAGATGAAGAGAATGTAGAAATTATAATTTAAATGTTTCTCAGAAAGAAAATTCTAAATAAATTGCATTTTATTAGAAAGGTTTTTAGTTTTTTTTACTTTTTAAATAAAAGTTAAGAAGTTCTATGCTACTCAATAATTGACAGCTGGAGTGGATTATGGTCAAGGGTTGATGTTCTGAAATTTTTAAACTCAATGTTGATCCCTGAAGGCTGTAAAGTACCTAAGCAAGAAGATGAGGTAATGTTCCTCCAGCTTGCTTTGAGTTTCGCTGGAGCACTGCAGCAGACTTGAGACAAACATATCATCATGGGAAACAGCTGTGTGTTGAAATGGCAGGAAACTGGAAGTTTGGAGTCCTTTTTGCAGACATAGGTGTTCTGCAAAGCAGTCAATCAGTCTGCATTTCATCTCCCCAACGTAAAGGAGACTGCACTGTGAGCAGCAATTACAGATAGCAGCAAATTAACTGCACTACGCCTGAAAGGTGTGTCTGGGGCCCAAACGGGCAGGTATTACACCTTTGGAGATTGCATGGGAAGTGGCTGAGAGGGTGTGGGGAAGCATTGGGAGCAGAGGAGGAGTAGATCATGGTACTCTGAAGGGAACGGTCCCTGAGGAAAGTTGAAAAGGGAGGAGAGGAGAATGTGTGTCTGGTGGTAGCATCCCACAGGAGATGGTGGAAATGGCAGCTTGTGATCCTTTGAAGAAGCCAATGGGATGGGAATTGAGGACAGGAGGGGCCCTATTGTTGTTGTGGGTGTGAAAGGAAGGGACAAGAGCAGAAGAGGGGAAATGGGATGGACATAGCTGAGGGCCCTATCAACCATGGTAGGAGGGAATCTTCAGATGGGCCAGAAATGCCTGAGGCCCATCTGTAAAAGGTGGCTCATCAGAACAGATGCCACAGAGATGGAAAAACTGGGAGGATGGAATAGAATCCTTACAGGAAGCAGGGTGAACATGCAGCTGTGCCAGTAAAACTGGAAGAGAAAAAATTGAGACAACATCAATTGATTCATTTTATGAATTCACACTCCTGGATGGAAAATCATGTGAAATACACCAACGAATTTCCTTTATGCTCTCCTAGGAGTGCAAATTCATAAAATTGCTCACTAGAAACAGGCTAATACCCGTTGTGTAATAGTTACACGGAATGAACGAAAGATTTCTATGTATTCCAATTCCTTTGAAAATTAGTTGGATAAATATGACCCAATGGCAGGCATGCATCAATAGTTTCCTTATATCTAGTATTATCAGAAACATGAATGTGCTATCTGGACAATGTACCCAAAACTGTATGTTCGAATGATATCCAAGAGTTTGAGTTCCGAATGACAGGGCAACTGGAATCATCCAGAACAAAGAGGTTCTACTCAGTCCCTGGCGTCCGTGACGGCTTTTTGAACCAATTAGTCCCACAGCTCTCCTCTATCCCCAGAGATCTGAAATGTTACCGTTTCAAACAATCCCCTAATGAAAATGACAACAGAACTTGTTGCCACCAACTATTCAGACATTGCATTCCAGATCATAACAATACGTTTTGTAAAAATATTTTGCTTGATCTCTCTTCTATTTCTGTTCTCAGTTTCTTTAAATTTGCGTCCCGATTGCTGACTCCACTCCACTAGAAACTGTTCCTCCTTATTTATTCTATCTGTTTTCTTTCTTGCACGCCCAGCTCTTAAATCATCCTAAAAAAAACTTTTCTACTCTAAGAAGAACAGCCTAAGTTTTCGGTACCTCCAAATAAATGAAGTCCCTCGTCTCTGGAACATTCTAGTAAATCTCTTTGGCATTTTATCCCAAAGGATTGACATCCATCTGATATGCACAGAATTGAACCCGAGATCTATCAAATGATTAAATTGTTTTTCCAAACGTTATTAGGAGAGAGAGAGAAAAACAACTTGTGGTGAAACTTCGTCAAAGGGGACAATTTCTCAAAGCGAGATGTTGGGTGCCCGGCCCCTTGCCACCAGTGACAAACCCAAAAAGAAAAAAAAATCAGACAACATGATTTGGTAGTTCGGTCATATTTTTTTTAAAAATTGAAGCAGGTTCTCGACAAACCTTAATCTCTTTTCTATTCTCTCCCGGTGACAGGGGTTGAGAGACTCTGCTCCTAAGGGATACGACTCCGGCATTGGCCGCACGGATGCTCCTTCGGTGTCCCCGGCTCTCCTCCATTCCCCGCACTTGCATTGAAGCTCTCACTGACTGTCTGAAGGCAGCGGGAGGCAGCCTGAGGCCATGTTGCCCTGTCCACTGGTTGCTCACACTCGCTGTAACTTTGTGGACAGTCGGCGACGGGTAATCTCCCTGGCACTAAGTTGAATTCGGTTCTTTGTTTGAGCTCGGGTTTTGCCTCCTCTTGAACAGTGTTGGAAGAAGTTCTTGGTCCCCCCACCTCGTGCTGTTCCACTTTACTGCATCTCAGAAAACCTGGCCAGACAACAGGATTAGTATCCAGGCAACGGCCGCGCTGCAGGGGGTTCCCGGCCGGGGGAAAGCGACAAAATTGACACACAACATTCATCGCCACAGCGCACTTAACTTTATATCCCAATAAAACAGGTGGACTCTCTAATGTCCCTGTGTTAGTTGCACTGCTGGCAGTAGGAGATTTCTCCTTTACCCGCTCCCCATCCTTTCTCTACCAATTAGAAGGCTGTTTTTTGCATGTGGGTGTTAAAGTGGCAACTAAAAAGGCAACTATTGTGGATCTCCTTATCCCACCCCTACCCCCGCCGACCCGACTCAAGAAAACTTAACCACGCTGGTTTAGAGAAACAGCGTTCGAAACGTAAACGTACTTAACGCTTGAGAAGGACCAATGGATGGTTTCAGTCCAGCAGAATTGTTGTGAGCAAAGCATTGTTGAAGGGACTAGTAAGTGTTGGACTTACTGTACTCACTACATGCATTACTTTGGTGCCACAACATATGCCATTTCTGCTCTGGTGACACCTCAATGTCATGAATCTCATATCTACTGGGTTGTCAGGACCAACTCTACTACTACCTAAACAGTTAGTGGTTTCATTGCTACCAGCTTCAATTTCTCACATCCTATCCTGTTTTGTGGTTACCAATAGAAAGTTAATTCAGTACTCAAGGGCCACAATCATCTGCTACATTGTTTCAATTGTGTTGCCATCTCTGAGTTCCTCGGGAGGGGTGACCATTGACCATCCTGGGGGGACCATTGGTCAGAAACTCAACTGGACTTGACATGTAAATGCAATGGTTGCAAGAACAGGTCACAGACGAGGAATACTGTAGCAAGTAACTCACCTCCTGACTCACCAAAGCCCATCCACCATCTACAAATAACAGAAGAAAAACAAAAGGTAATCTAAGTTGGGGAGTAGAGGGAAGGCCCAAGTTTTTTAAAAACTCTATTTCCATAATCCTCTCCTTAGAAATACTTCAAATTCACACCATTATTTTTAGAGACTACTTATCCCAAAAACCAATGAGCCCATCTTCACAAATATTTTTGGGAAATATTGTTGCAAGATGTGCAGGAAAACCTGTAGAGATTATATAAATGAGTTCCTTATATGAAGAATAGAAAATCCTAACATTTCCCAGATGATCTTGGATCACAATCTAGATACAGCAAAGAATTTAATAATCCCAAGAATGTTGATAGTGGGTCTGGCGTGTGCAGTCAGCAGCTTGCAACCCAGTCAGACCACATGTGGAAGCCCCTGCACTGATCTACTGCAATGTAATGTTTATCAGTAATCTGTTTATCTGACTGTAATGTTTATCCTTTTAACTAAGTCTTATTTCTAACCTATACTATGAATCACTGTAAGACAATGCGACTTTTTTCTTCTCATTCCTCGTTTTGTGTCTAAAATTTGTACCTAAAATGGCACCATGAACAGACAACATTATAAACTTTTCACTGTACTCCTGTACATCTGTACTTGAGTACATGTGACAAAAAGACCCAATTCTAATTCTAATTCAGTGATTGTAACATCATTGAATGTCAAGGGGCAGTGGTTAGCTTGTCTCTTATTGGAGATGGTCATTGCCTGGATTTGTGTGGCGTGAATGCTACTTGCCACTTGTCAGCCCAAGACTGGCTATTGTACCAATCTTGTTGCATCTGAACATGAACTACTTCAGTATCTGAGGAGTCACGAATGGTGCTGAATATTGTGCAATCATTGGTGAACATCCCCACTTCTAAACTTATGATGGAGGAAAGGTTATTATTAAAGTAGCTGAAGATGGTTGGACCTAGGACACTACCCAGAGGAACTCCTGCAGAGATGTCCTGGAGCTGACCACCAACAACCATAACCACCTTCCCATGTGCCAGTATGACTCCACCAGCAGAGATTTTGCCCCCAATCCCTATTGATTCCAGTTTTGCTAAGGCTCCTTGTGCCACACTTGGTCAAATGCAGCCTTGATGTCAAGGGCTATCACTCTCCCCTCACCTCTGGAATTCAGCTCTCTTGTCCTTGTTTGAACCAAGGCTGTAAAGAGCTCAGGAGCTGAGCAGCTCTGGTGGAACCCAAACTGGGCATCACTGAACAGACTATTCCTGTGCAGATGCTGCTTGATAGTCCTGTTGATGCACCTTCCATCACTTTACTGACAATTGAGGGTAGACTGATAGGGTGATAAGTGGCCAGTCTTCAGAAATGGAGAGGGGCAAGGGAGCTGGGAAATAAATAGACAGAGGAGGGCTGGGGCTGGGGAAGGTAGGTTCGATGGTGATAGGCGAATGTAGGTAGGGAGTGGCAGGGATTGGTCAGTGGGATTTGTGGGGTGGATAGGTGGGAAGAAGATGGAAAGGTTGTGTCAGGTTAAGAAGTTGGGAATGAGAGGGAGTGTTGGACATTGAAAGTTGGACATGTCACCCAGGGAGTGGGAGGGGGAGTTAAAATGGTTGGCAACCAGAAGGCATTGTTGTTTGTTGCATACAGAGCGCAGGTGCTCTATGAAACAGTCTCCGAGTCTAAGCTTGGTCTCACCGATGTAGAGGAGGCCACATCGGAAGCAATGAATACAGTAGACAAAGTTCACAGATGTACAGGTGAACCCCTGTCTGATATGAAAGGTTTGCTTTGGGCCTTGAATGGAGGTGAGGGAAAAGGTGTTGAGGCAGGTGTAACACTTCCTGCAGTTGCAGGGAAAGGCGCCGTCTGTGGTGGGGTTAGTGGGGTGTGTGGAGCAGACAAGGGATTCGCGGAGTGAGAGGTCCCTACCAAAGACTGATAGGAGTGGGGAGGGAAATATCTCTTTGTTCAATTTTCGTGACTCCCTCATCTGCTCCACACTTCCCACTAACCCCACCACATCCAGCATCTTTCCCTGCAACCGCAGGAAGTGCTACACTTGCCCCTACACCTCCCCCCACTCACCTCCCCTCAAGGCCCAAAGCAAACCTTTCATATCAGACAGGGGTTCGCCTGTACATTCGCCAACTTGGTCTACTGTATTCCATTGATCCTGGTACGGCCTCCTCTACATCAGTGAGACCAAGCAAAGAATCGGAGACCGTTTCATATAGCATCTGCGTTCTGTATACAACAGTCGAGAAGACCTTCCAGCCACCAACCATATTAACTCCCCTTCCCACCCCCTGGGTGACATATCCATCCTGGGCCCCCTCCAGTGCCACATTGACACCACACGCAAACTGGAGGAGCTGCACTTCATATTCTGCCTCTGGAGCCTACAGCCCGCTGGTCTAAACATGGAATTCACCAGTTTTAAAATCTCCCCACATCCGGCCTCATCACATGTTCAACACTCCCAATCATCCGTGCCTCCTTAACCTGACTATCTTCTCTCCCACCTATCAGCCCCAACCATCCCACTGACCAATCCCCACCTCTCCCCACCTGCATTCACCTATCACCATCCCACCTACCTTTCCCAGCCCCACTCCTCCTCTTCCTATTTATTTCCCAGCTCCCCTCTCCCTCCCCATTTCTGAAGGAGGGTCCTAACCCAAAATGTCAACTTTCCTGCTCCTCTAATGCTGTCTGGCCTGCTGTGTTCCTTCAGCTCCACACTGTGTTGTCACTGATTCCAGCATCTGCAGTTCTTGCTATCTCTGATAAATGGCCAGGTTGGATTTGTTACAGACCAGACCAAACCCCTTCAAAATATATTCAGAAGATAGCCTAGACCCTAACTTTTTAATTATTTTAAAAGTAAGTGTAAGTCATTGCATCCCAGATGCAATTCAATTGGTCAAACTAATCAACTTTAAGCAAAAACACTTTATTTTTACACTATAGTTAAAATACAGACAAAATAAAAATTTTTAAAAAAGGCTAAACTGTAACTCTATTGACATGCTAAACAAAATAACATGTATTGTCTACTACTAATTAATTGTTCCAAAATAGTAACATCCCATAAACACATAGTTGGCAAAGGCAAATTCAGTAAAATAGATTGTCTCAAATGCAATTCTAGCAGCAGGAAGAGAAACCCAGCTTTTTCCTGTAACAGAGAGAGTAGTAAGAGCTTCCACATCCAGCTTCAAGACCCCAGCAACTGTGAAAACTAAAACTAAAAGTCCTGGTTCTGTTGGAGCTTGATCCCATCCATTCAGGCTGTTTCTATTGTTCCAATTTTTAGAAAAAAGTACAAGGCCTCACAAGCTGTAAACATTACTGGCTTTGAGCAGACTGCTCCTCATCTCTGTCTCAACCTTTCTTCACAAGAAAAGGACAAAATACACCTCATAAAGACATAGTACTGTGATTGATGTGTCCTGCTTTTTGTGTACAAGATATACCTGGACACTTTCCACATTATTGGGTAGATGCCAGTGTTGTAACTAGTGGAACAGCTTGGATAGGGGAGCAGCAAATTCTGGAGCATAAGTCTTCAGTACTATTTCCAGAACGTTGTCAGGGCCAAGAGCCTTTGCAGAAACCGGTGCCTACAACCATTTCTTGATATCATGTAGAGTGAATTGAATTGGCTAAAGACTGGCATCTGTGATGCAAGGGACCATTGGAGGAAATGGATCATCTACTTGGCACTTCTGGCTGAAGATTGCTGAGAATATTTCAGCTTCATCTTTTGCCTGTTATTTTGGGCTCTTCCATCATTGAGGATGTGGATATTTGTGGAGCCTCCTCCCCCAGTGAGTTGTTTAATTGTCCACCGCCATTCACAACTGGATGTGGCAGGACTGCAGAGCCTAGACCTGATTTTTGGTTGTGGGATGGCTTTGCTCTGTCTATCATTTGCTCCTTGTGTTGTATGGCATACAAGTAGTTCTGCTTGGTAGCTTCACCAGGTCGATACCTCATCTTTAGATATGCCTGGTACTGCTCCTGGCATCCCCTCCTGCACTCTGCACTCTCTGTTGAACCAAGGTCGATCCCCTGGCTTGATGGTAATGGTTGAGTGAGGGATATGACTGGCCATGAGGTTATAGATTGTGCTGGAGTACAGTTCTGCTGCTGTTGATGGCCAACACTGCTTCATGGATGCCTAGTCTGAATTTGCTATGTATGTCCAAAGTCTGTCCCATTTAGCACGGTGATAGTGCCACACACCATGGAGGGTATTCTCAATGTGAAGTCAGGACTTTGTCTCCACAAGGACTATGCGGTGGTCATTCTTATCCATACTGTCATGGACCGATGCATGTGCAGCTGGCAGATTGGGGAGGATGCGGTCAAGTACGTTTTTCCCTCTTGTTGGTTCCCTCACCACTTGCCACACACCTCATCTAGTAGCTATGTCCTTTAGGACATGACCAGCTTGATCAGTAGTTGCTGCTGTCAAGCCACTGTTGATGGTGGGCATTGAAATCCCTATGCAGAGTACATTTTGCACCTTTGCCACTGTTAGTGTTGTTCAACATGGAGGAATACTGATTCATCAGCTGAGGGAGGATGATATGTGGTCATCACCAGCACATTTCCTTGCCCATGTTTAACCTGAAGCCATGGGACTTCATGGCGTCTGAAGTCAATGTTGAGCACTCCCAGGGCATATTACGGTATAATAGTCCAAAGGGTTGAGTTAGCTGGAACAATGTAAGCAGAAGAATTTATCTTGAAGGAATCTAAAATCATTAACCTCTACAACCGCTATCACCAATTTAGATTTACATAGTGAAGGACAGGTGATGGGTCTAGAGTGGTTTAGTGAGGAAGTACAATTCAAGCTTGAAAATCATATGCAATTTGAAGACAATGCACATGATACAGATAATGTTTCTTTAGCAAGTTGCCAAAACTAAATGATTGTCATAGAGTCATACAGCATGGAAACAGACCCTTCGGTCCAACCAATCCATGTTGAAAATAATCCCAAATTAAACAAGACCCACCTGCCTGTTCCTAGCCCATATCCCTCCAAACCTATCCCATTCATGTACTTATCCAAATGTCTCTTAAACATTGTAACTGTACCTGCATCCACCACTTCCTCAGGAAGTTCATTCCACACACGAATCACCTTTCTTGTAAAAATTTTTGCCCCTCATGTCTTTTTTTAAATTTTCTCCCCTCACTTTAAAACTGTGTCCCATAGACTTGAAATCCTCCAACCTAGGTGCAGGAGCAAAACCCCTGTCTGGGGCCAAAGACTCAGGAGGCAGGCAGGATTCAGGCATGAGACAGTCTCTATTCTTATTTGAGCAATAACCAGTTAATGCAGGGAGAGGGCCAAAGACATCCCCACATCTGGCCTTAACATGAGAACCTAGTCATTCTCTTAATTTTTGGCTCAGATCAGAAGAGAGATCAATGACACAGTTTGGTTTTTACAGTGAATTACAATATTTTTATACATTTTGTGTTACAATAATCACATACAACATAGTCACTGTGCCCTTCCCCTTATTCTATACATCCAATCCTGTGAAACACCTAATGAATGATGGACACTCCTGTGGATAGCCCTAGGTTCCCATGGTCTCATGATGTTTAAAGACATTGTAATCTCCAGGTCTTGGGATCTTTCTATTCATCTTATAAATTCACATTCCAAAGTTACTGGCTGTACTCCTTCGAACACTTCCTAGACTTGCTTATCTCTAAGGACTGCTTGAATTCTGTTGCCCATTGTATTCCTCGCTATCTCTATCAAATTCTGTTACTCCTCATATTTTCCCACTACTAACTGCTGTAAGATTCGTAATATTAATTTATATTATAAAGTTAGTTATATGTAAGGTTTTATAATTACATCTACTGTTAGCACTCTTTAGCTAATAGGTTGCAAGCAATTTGTTTCTTACAGGATGTGCTTACCTGAAGAATCTTTAAGTAGAACTGATTTCTAAATATCATGAATAATTTTAAGAAAGAATCTAATTACTGCAAAATAACTTCAGCTGCTGTTTCCACAGCTGTGTAATGAGTTAGGCTGACTGCCTTATATACTGAGATTTATTGTCCTTATTCTGACTAATTCTTTTCACCTAATGGGACAACATCCTTTCATTAATGAGGCTGGAATCAATCACTTGTCGTAGTTTAATAAACTTGTTTAACCCTACAGATTTTTACAAGCCACAGTCTCACGAGTTCATCTGTGTTTGTTACAAATTTTCAAACTGCCTGCCCTTGAACATCCTCTTATCGAACTGTCTCTGATTGCTGTCTGTGCGAGGAGCACAGCCCTCACCTTTCGCCTTGAAATAACCCCTTCTCGAAGACACTATTGTTTCACTTAAATGCTGGAACAGGCATTTAATTCTGTTTTAATCACTTGTCTGCTATTTTATGTCTAAATGCTGGAGCAGGCTTTTTAATTCTGTTTATTCCCTTGTCGGCCATTTTGTGTCTTTCAAATATAGGCAGCTCCAATGCTAGGGAAAAGACAACTACCATTAACTCTATTTATAACCCTGGTTATTTTATAAACTTCAATCAGGTCACCTCTCAACCTCCTACGCTCCAGTGGAAAAAGTCCCAGCCTATCCAGCCTTTTTTATAGCTGAAACCTTCCATACCCAGCAACATGCTGGTAAATCTCTTCTGAACCCACTGCAGCTTGATAATATCCTTCCTATAACTGGACAACCAGAACTGGACACAGTATTCCTGAAAATGTCCTGTACAACCTCAGCATGACTTTCCAACTCCCATACTCAAAGGACTGAGCAATGAAGGCAAGCATGCCAAACACCTTTTTAAGCACTCTGTTGATATGTAATGCAAATTTCAAAGAATCATGTGTTTGAACCCCTTAGTTCCTCTGTTCTACAGAAATAACCAAGGCCCTATCATTAATCATATAAGCCCTATTCATGTTTGCTGCACCAAAATGCAATACCTCACATTTATCCAGATTCAACTCCATCTGCCATTTCTCAGCCTATTGAACCATTTGATCAAGGTGCCTTTGTAATCTTAGAAAACCTTCTTCACTGTCCACTATACCATAAACTTACTAACCATGCCTTCTGTATTCTCATCCACATCATTTATATAAATGACAAATAAAAGAGGACCCAGAACCAATCCCTGTGGAACACTGCTGGTGACAGGCCTCCAGTCCAAAGAGCAACCCTCCATCACCACTCTCTGTCTCCTGCCATTATGCATCCAATTGGCAAGTGCACCCTGAAACCCATGTGACCTAATTTTACTAATTGGTCTACTATGTGGAGCCTTGTCAAAGGTTTTACTAAAGTCCAAGTAAACAATGTCTACTACTCTGCCCTCATCAATCTTTTTGGTAACTTCCTGAAAAAACTCAATCAAGTTTGTGATCCTTGCACAAAACCATGCTGACTATACCATGTTTTAGAGAACCTGAATCCCAAGAAAATCAAACATTGGCAACTGCCTAGTCATCAATATCAGCTATACTGATCTTAGCACATTGAATTCAATCTTACAACAAAGTGTTGCTGTTGAGACAGAGGTAGCAGGGACTGCAGATGCTAGAGCCAGAGATAACATAGTGTGGATCTGGAGGAACACAGCAGACCAGGCAACATCAGAGGAGCGGGAAAGTTGATGTTTCGGGTCAGGACTCTTCTTCAGAACTCTTCAGATTTGCAGATGCTGGTTGTCAGGACATTGTCATTGGATCCAAACTGTTGCAGCAGATTCTGTTCATGGATTGTAAGTAACCATCACTATAACAGAAAGGTTAGAACTCGCAAGATTTTGCATAAAGCTCAGTTGAACTGGAGATGGCATGCTTACATTGATACTCTATCAGAAAATCAGCAAGACCTGACTTCCAAACTAGCAGTTGAACTTCAGTTTGCCTTCCCCAATGATGACTCTGATGATACTGTCAACTATAAGAGCTTCCACATTCATTGGTTACTACAATAATAATAATAGCAAAAACAGTATGACTTGAAAGTTCTTGAGAAATTATGTCAACAGAATAGAAAAATTGCTGCAATTTATTAGAGCAAACAGGGTAACTCTTGATCCATGCTGCCATGGTTCTTTGCTTATGATCAAGTCAATGATGCCAGATATCTTTCAGCATATTGGCTTGAGATGTGCAACTTGAAGAAAATGTCCAAATATTAGTAAAGAGTTACAGGTTATTGACCAGTAACAACAAGAATATTGTTTCTCTCAGACTGTACTTGACTAGGTTACTGAACAGAAGGTTCACCGTAACTTTCTTTTATTCATTCATGGAATGTGGGCATTACTGTCTAGGCCAGCATTTATTGCCCAGAGCATAGTTAAGACTCAACCACATCACTGTGGGTCTGGAGTCATGTGTACCAGACCAAGTAAGGAGGCAGTGTCCTTCCCCAAAGGACATTAGTGAACCAGATGAGTTTTTCTGACAATTGACAATGGTTTTATGGTCATCATCATACTCTTTATCCCAGATTTTTATTGAATTCAAGTTCCAGCATCTGCCGCAGCAGGACTGCGGTCCTGACCCGAAACATCAGCTTTCCTGCTCGTCTGATGCTGCCTGGTCTGCTGTGTTCCTCCAGATCCACACTGTGTTATCTCTAACTCCAGCATTGGCGGTTCTCCCAGTGTCTAAAACTCACTTTGAATTTGACATAGTAACTAGTAACTAATTCAATGGTCCACTTCTCTCTGAAGGTCTGAAACTAGAGGCTCGAGCTGCAAGTTTATCAATGTATTTGTATAGCACCTTTGACATAGTAAAACAACCAAGGCGTTTCACAGGAGCTTTATCAAATAAATCTCATAAAATCTGACATCAAGCCCCTGGAAGAGATTCTGGGGGAATCTCTGACCAAACATTTGTTCAAAGAGTTAGGTTTTAAGTTGCACCTTAAAGGAGTCAAGAGAAACAAAGAGGTCTGAGGAGGGAACCAACAATTTGTCATGCAGTTTTTGTGGTGCTTTTTTTATTCCTATAATTTGTTGGGGGATGGGGGAATGGTAAATAAATGAAGTGTCCCAGTTGCAACATTAATCTACCTTTCAGTTTCAACATGCTGATTAAGCTGTGTTACTTCCTGAAAAATTATTAGGCAGTACAGAGGCTCAGTGGATAGCGCTGCTGCCTCACAGCGCCAGGGACCCAGGTTCAATTCCAGCTTTGGGTGACTGTCTGTGTGGAGTTTGCACATTCTCCTCGTGTTTGTGTGGGTTTCCTCCAGGTTCTCTGGTTTCCTCTCACAGTCCAAATATGTGCAGATTAGGTGGATTGGCCATGCCAAAATTGTTCATAGTGTTCAGAGATGTGTTGGGTAGGTGGATTGGCCATGGGAAATATGGGGTCATGAGGATATGGTTGGGGGCTGGGTATGGTTTGGAAGGGTCAGTACGGACTCGATAGGCTGAATGACCTACTCCCTCACTGTAAGGATTCTATGGCCGCTGTTGTTGAGTGGGAGTGCACCAGGGATCTTAATTGTGCAAACTGGAGCTGGGATGTGGAGGAGATAACAGTTGTGAAGTGGAGGACAAATAAATATGTAGGGATGGGAGAGATGACATTGCATGGAAGGGAAAGGGGTGATGGAGGTAGGGTCATTGACAGTCAGGCATACCATGGCTTTCACAGGGAGACAGTGCACTGCTATTTCTAGCATCTTGACTCAATATAGAGTTGAAGTGTTAAATTGATGTGTTCCTAGGAAACATGAGGAAATTCAAAGCTGATGGGGAGGGCTACCAAGAAAGGAATATGTACATTTGCGGGCTGAATAAAGGTAAGAGGTGTGAACTTGAGAGTCTCTGCATAAAATAGAGTTGTTATTTCCTCTCATCATGATGCAAATAACAAGTGCATAGTGGAATTGAAAATGGGTGCCACCACCCCCCCAAAAAAAAGAGACAAGTTAACTGCTTTGTTCTGTGAGGGAAGGAGCTTCATGTTTAAGCAATGTGAAGCCAATCAAAGAGCAACAGCACTACACAGATAGCCAAACAGTAGAGCTGAAAGATACCTATCAAACTACAAGCTATGTGAACCTTAGATGATAACTTCTACAAATCCTGTCCCCAAACACTCTTAACCACATTGTGCAGCATCAGGACTCAGTCCCACTAATGACCTGAATCACAGGCAATGTACTGCAGCTCAGAAAAATGCACTCTCATTGCAATCACCTTCCATGTTCCCATAGCCTGTACCTGGTACATGAGCTGCTTACTTTACACCTTGGAATATAAATCCCTCATGTAGTCCACTGATCACTAAGCTCTGTTACTTCATTCTTGTATTTGCATCAAAGCAGACATTTGCTCACACAGCTGATGATTAAAACTGAACATTGATTGATTGATTTATTGTTGTCACATGTACCAAGGTAAAGTAAAAAGTGTTGTTTTGTGTGCTATATAGGCAGAATGTATCGTACAAAGTGCATCACTGTAGCAGAACAGACTGCTGAATACAGTGTTACAGCCACAGACAACGTGCAGAGAGAGAGAGAGAGATCAGAATTAAGAAATGAGAGGTCTATTCAAAAGTCTGATAACAGCAGAGAAGAAGCTGTTCTTGAATTTCTCGATACGTGTTTTCAAACTTTTGTATCTTCTGCCTGATGGAAGAGGATGGAAGAGAGTATAACTAGGTTGGGAGCGGTCCTTGATTACGTTGGCTGCTTTCCCAAGGCAGTGGGAAATGTAAACGGAGTCAATGGAATGAAGGCTAGTTTTCATGATGGACTGGGCTGCGTTCATAATTCTTTGTAATTTCTTGCGGTCTTGGGCAGAGCAGTTGACATACCAAGCTGTGATGCATCCGGATCAAATGCTTTCTATGGTGCATCTATAAAAATTGGTAGGAGTAATTGTGTATGTGCCAAATTTCCATGGCTTTCTGAGGAAGTAGAGGCATTGGTGTGCAAGATTGTTGGTGATATTTACTTCTAGGAACTTAAAGCTCTTGATCACCTCAGCACCGTTGATACAGATGAGGATGTACCCTCCACTCCACTTTATGAAGTTGATGACCAGCTCCTTTGTTTTATAGACATTGAGAGAGAGATTGTTGACTTTATACCATGCCACTAAGCTGTCTTTTTCCTGTACTCTGTTTCATTGCTGTTTGAGATCCAAACCACTACAATGGTGTCATCAGCAAATTTGTAAATGGAGTTAATGCTGAATTTGGCCACACAGTCATGAATGTATAAGGATTATAGTAAGGGGCTGAGTAGGAGCCTTGCAGGTCACTGGTGTTGAAGATTATTGTGGAGGAAACATTGTCACCTATCGTTACTGATTGCAGTCTGCTTGTGTTCATCTAAATGTTTTCAAAGGAATTGAAGTTTTCCTCTTCTACCCTCGACTTTATCCAGGATAGTGGTAATGACAGGGTAGGCAGCGTTCTGACACCTGAGCCAGTTTGCTCCCCAGCACCAGGGCAACCGCATCTTTCTTTTTCCTTTTCCTTCTTCTTTTCTCTTTAATCATCATCTTTTTCTTCTTTTTGGCATGATGGCAGCACGCAACCTGGGGCAGCAGCAGGGGCAAGGTTGAGCCCAAAGCAGGGGATATCGAGCCCTTGTGAGGTGTCTGAGTCCAACCTGTCTGGGCATTTGTGACTGTGGTCTTGAACTGTTAACTGTGTTTCTTTATTTTTCTACTTTTTAACTTTGTTTTCCTTATTTCCTGCTTTGTAACTAAGTGGCGACGTATAAACTTTTCTCTGTACTCATGTGAATACATGTGACAATAAACCTAATTCAAATTACTCTTTTAGGCAGTAATTTCCAGATATACATAATGTTTTGGGTGAAAAGAAATTCTTCAAATGTTCTGTAAACCTCCTGCTCCTTACCTTGACCCCTGTTTCCTGACCCCTCTGAATGAGTTTTTTCATTTCTACCTTGTGTATGCCCCTCAGAACTTTCTACCCCTCAATCAGATTCCCCTTCAGCCTTCTCTGCTCTAAAGTAAGCAACCACAGCCTATTCAATCTATCTTCATAGCTGAATCACTCCAGCCCAGGCGATATCTTAGTGAATTTCTTCTTCACTCTCTCTAGTGCAATCACATTCTTTCTATGTTATGATGACCAGAACTGCACCAACCATGGCCTAACTAATGTTATATACAGCTCCATTATAACCTCCTTGATCTTTTACCCAATGCCTTGATTAGTTAAGGCAAGTATACCATATGCCTTCTTAACCACCTTATCTACCTGACCTTCAAAGATCTATGGACATGCATACCAAGGTTCCTCTGATCCTTTGTACTTCCTAGGGTCCTACCATTTAATGTGTACTCCCTAGCCATGGGTTCTAAAGTGAACAGAACCCATGCATAGCTTTAATTTAATTAAAATGTCTATACTGTGTGTGAAGAAGGAAGAAAACAGTTTTAGTTTCATTAGCAAATTTGGTAACAATCAGTTTGTTTCTTCTTCCAAGTCATTAATATTGATTGTAAATAGTTGAGGCCCCAGCACTGATTCCTGCAAAATTCCAAAGTAACAGTTTGCTAGCCAGAAATGACTTATTTATCCTATCTCTGTGTTCCCTATTAGCCACACTAATATATTACCCCTCGACAGCCCAAACGCCTAACTTGTGTAAAAGCACCTTATCAATAAGTGTTGGAAACCAAACTACATTATACTTACTGATTCCTCTATTTCCACCCTCACTTATTACATCCTCATCAACTATAGTAAATTTATCAAACACAATTTCTTCTTCATAAAAACATACAGACTCTGCTTGATTGTACAGACCAACAAAACCCATTTGTTTTAAACAGGTTAAAGGAAAATTTATTGCAAGTTATTACTGCAGGTTCCTGAGGGATAGCGATAAAGTTATTAACAATAAAGTTTGGGAGCCCAGGGTTCAAGTCTCATCTGCTCCAGGAGTGTATTTCTGACCAAGTTGATTCAAAAATATTTAAAACAAGTACAGATAAAGCAGAAGAATATGTAAGAGTCTAAATAAGTCCCTGTAATATAATATGGCTTGTTCCTGAAGTCGAGATTAATGCTTGATGTATAATCCAGCAGTGTGATAGCTGCCGTTATTGAATAGGTTGTGTTAACTTGAACAGGTCATTTCTTCAGAACAGTATATTTCAGAGAAGAATGAATCCTAGATTCCAGGGTGGGCATGGCAGTTTTAGCAGACTACTAGATGTTTCAGGATCTCTCTTTCTCCCTCACAATCTCCTGGGGAGGTTCGTGAATGGCACTTTTTTCTCCCTCGTTCAAAAATCCCCTGTCTAGTTATCAAAGTTGCTGCATGAATTCTTGTACCATGGCTGTTCTTGGCTGGGTTTCTTTATACAGCTAACAGAAGAAAGGAACAACAGTAGACCATTCGGCTCTTTGACCCATCTTCACCATTTAATATGATCATGCTGATCATCCAACTCCATATCTTGTTCCCACTTTCTCCCTATACTTTTTGATACCTTTAGTCCTAAAAATTGTATCAACAATTTTTTGGCCTCAGCTGCTTTCTGTAGCAGAAAATTCCTAAGGCTCACCACTCTCTAAGTTAAGAAATTTCTCCTCATCTCTGTCTTAAATGGAGCGCCCCATATCCTTGAACTGTGACCCCTGGTTCTGGACTCTCCCATCATTGGAGACATCCTTCATGCATTTAGGTTGCTGACATTCTACACCCGCCCCCCTCAAATGCTTCTAAACGCCAGTGAATATAGTTCTATCTGATCCAGTCTGTCACGTTAGTCCCACCATCGCAGGAATCCCAGGAAGGTAAACCTTTTTTGCACACACTTAATAGCCAGAATATCCTTCCTGAAATAAGACCTAAACTGAACACTCTACTCCAGATATGGTCTGACCTCGGCAGATACATCTTTGCTTCATGTCCTAATTCCCTTCCTCTGAAGGCTAACATTCTATTTTGCCTTTTTCACCGCCTGCTGCACCTACATACTTATTTTGAGTGACTGGTATACAAGGACATAGAAGTCTCATTCTGCATCTGCCACGAATTTACCCACTTGTGCAAATCATACTGAAATCTCTTTGCATCTTCCTCACAGCATACCCTCCCACCGAGCTTTGTGTCTGCTGCAAATTTTGAGATATTACAATTAGTTCCCTCATCTAAATCATGAATGTATATTGTGAATTGTTTCCTGTCTGCCAACCAGTTCTCAATCTATTTCAGAACATGACCCCCAATCCCATGTGCTTTAATTTTGTACGCTAATCTCTTACGTGGAGTCTTATCAAAAGCCTTCTGAAAATCCAAGTAAATCACATCCACTGGCTACTCCTTATCTATGCTACTAGTTACATCCTCAAAAAATTCCCACAGCTTTATTAAGCACAACTTCCTTAAGCTAAGCTGACTCTGTCTCATTCTGTTACAATCTTCCAGTTCAAAAGTGCAAAGTGGCAAATTTTGAGCAATCAAGGGTTCTGCAAAGAATTCACTTGTGCTGAGTCCCCTTGAAATTCTTCCTCCCATCTGCTATTTCTTTCTGAGGCTAGAATTCTTGCATTTCCATTGTCTGTTTGCAAACCTTGGGATTTCAAGAATCTTTATGTTATTTTTATGTTATCTGGACAACCAGTAGGAGAGACAAGGACCCAAGGTCTAGGCCTCAGTGAAGGGACACAAACTGACATGAGACATTTCTTCAGCCAGAATCATAGAATCCCTAGTGTGGAAGCAGGCCTTTTTGGTCCATTGAGTTCACAGTGACCCTGCAAAGAGGGTCCTACCAGACCCACCAACCTACCCTATCCAGGAGAAAACCAGAGCACCTGTGGAAACCCAAGCAGACATGTGGAGAATATGCAAACTCCAGAGTCACCTAAGGGTGGAATCAAACCCAGGTCCCTGATGTCCCTGGCACTATAAGGCTGCAATGCTAACCACTGAACCACTGTGCAGCCCTAGAGGGTGGTGAATCTGTGGAACACATTGCTGCAGCAGGCTGTGGAGGCAAAGTCATTGAATGTATTTAACACAGAGTTAGTTAAGTTCGTTACTAGTAAGGGGATCTGAGGTTACTGGGAGATGGCAGGAGAATGGGGTTGAGAAACATATCAGCCATAATCGAATGGCACAGTGGACTCGATGGGCTGAATGGCCTAATTCTGCTCCTATATCTTGTGGTCCTATCAGAAGTTTTTAAATGTGCTGTTCTTGTTTCTTTGGTAGCAGCCTTTTCCCACAGGTGAGATAACAAGGTGTAGAGCTGGATGAACACAGCAGGCCAAACAGCATCAGAGGAGCAGGAAAGCTGACGTTTCGGGCCTAGACCCTTCTTCAGAAAAGGTGCCTAGTTTACCAACAGGAGGCGCTGCTGCTGCAGTTTTGGAGACAATAGGAGCTCAGGCACGGGGAAGGGAGCGAGACAAGACACCGGAAGTGTGCCACCGTCATGGCGTCTTGGGCTTGGGTCTGTCGGAAGTGACGGAGGTGCGTTTTGCCAGGCCGCTCGGAGGCGGAAGTAGGGTCGTGTTTCTATCAGCAAGTTCGGAGCCGGGGCCTCGGCGTTTTTCCTGCCACCTCCTGCTCAACACAATCAGCGTAAGGACAGGGCAGATGGCCGCTCACAGTAACAACCTGCAGGTAATCACTGCCGCTGAGGGTGGTGGGCGGAGGGAGCGGTATCCTTCCTTTGGGGCTCTCACATCAGCTGCTTCTTATCCAGGGCTGGGTCCAGAATTCGGGGTGGGATAAGAGCCCGAAATGAAGGTTCAAACACAGGGGACAGGGGAAGGTGTCCTACAGCTAGGACAGGCTCAGCTTCTAGTTCCCCACATGACGTGACTGTTAAAGAGCAGTAGCATGAAGAGGGCAAGGCGAAAAGCAGAAACAGCCAGCCCCTCCTTTAAATCTCTGAAGCACACACCAATGGAACTTTGTAATACATTCGATTGGGCGAGCAGCATCTCCTCGACAAGGAATAAGCTGCTGTTCTCTGTTTTCTATCTTAGCTTTCACATTGGGACTGGGAAAGAAAATATATGCTTTAAAACAGGACAGCGTTCGTGAAAAAAGCGCGACTTTGGAGAGTGTCCACATATTTGCAGAACTGTGACAATCAGTGTTTATCGCAAATGCAAATAATCCCTGGTACTGAGCAAAGTTATTTTAGATATGAATGGCTAATTGACAAACAAGACTTTATAAATTGCTAGTAATGTAAAAACAAGCCAGGAGTCATAACGATGAAATCCTTTCAATGATTGCAAAATCTTCACAACAGACTAATCGGTTTTTCAATATAATAGGTTATGCTTTGTTTATGTGAGTCTTCTCCCACCCTAATCTAAATCCTTTCTCACTTATACTTATTCTACTTCCTCTTACGTTTCTGCTGTTTTCCTCAATTACTCTTGTTCCACATTGTAACCGCTTGCCATTGACTTTCTTATAACTTTCTTGATAATGATGTTTTTCTTAAATTCCTCTTTTTTTTGGTTTTGATTTTCTTGTCACGTGTACTGAAATACAGTGAAAAGCTTTGTTTACGAGCGGTACAGGCAGATCACAGCAAGCAAAGGATGTACAGATCAACAAGACTTACAGGCATAAAGATTACATTGCCAGTTACATTATTTGAGGCTAGAGTCCATTCAGTCTGATAATGGCCAGAAAGAAGCTGTTCCTGAACCTGCTTGTGCATGTGTTCAGGCTTCTGTATCTTCTGCCTGATGGAAGAGGTTGTAGGAGGTCATTATCAGGGTGCGATGGGTCATTGATGATGTTGGCCACCTTTCTGCGGCAACTGGCCATGTAAGTAGAGTCCATGGATGGAAGGTTGGCTTCCGTGATGGTCTGGTTGTTGATGTCTGTTTTGTACTTGTGCCATAGCTCTGCTGTTGCCTACAGGTTGAGGCATCATCTCTTTGTCTAACTTATCAATTCCTTTCATAACCTCTATCAGTTGTTTCTTAGTCTATTCTAGAGAAAAGAGCCCTCAACCTGTTCAATGTTCATAAAGCCACAGTCCCCAAAAAGTTACAAATTTATGACAGGACATGGCCAGTTGGTCCAACATGCCTGTGCTGGTGAAATGCATAATCTCATTATTCCTAATCATATAGTTTGCTTTTATCAGATTACCTTTTTAAAATTCCTATCCAATAGACCTCTCTCCCTTACCATTATAAAGTCTACAGCCTCCCAAATTCACAGATTATATCAGCTGTAAATGCTCATCATAGAAAAAGAAGCCAATTATCCCATCATTCCCACCCCCTCCCCGCACCCCGATCATATCCTGTATCACTGAAATTTTTCCATAAGTATTTATCCAAGTTCCTTTTAAAATTGCCATATCATCTTCCAGCACCTTTTCAGACAGTGCATTCTAGATCCTGTTCAGATTAATGTAAATGATTCTGGTGGATATTCATTTCTAACTTAAATCATAAAAATTGCTGTCTATTGGAAATGCCGTTTGGAAATTGGCTGCCATATCTGTTTAAAAGCAGCTACACTTAAAAGTAATTCATTGGTAGGAAAATGTTTTGGAATTACCTGAAAGCTGCTATAAAATGGATGGAAGTGCATTATTTTCTTTCCAAACTAGTTCTCATTCAGCTACTAACAGTTCAACTGTTACAGTTAACTGACACAAACTTAACGTTTTTTTAACCACCCACAGCGGCTGTTCCACAGACCCCTTATTTGAGTTCAGTGAAGGAATGTATCTTCCACGTTCATCACATTTAATATTGTTGTTGAGATGAAAATTCGAGTTTCTTATTTAGAACTTTGGTTTCCACCTGTTTGGCAACTAATATTTCATGTGAAGGGTGAAATTCATTATAAAAATGAATCGAATATTATGCAAATATAAATGATTAACATATGGTGGCAAGATGGTCCAATGGTTAACACTGCTGTCTCTCAGCGGCGGGGAGCCAGGTTCAATTCCAGCGTTGCGTGTCTGTGTGGAGTCTGCACATTCTGCCCTTGCCTGTATGGGTTTCTGCTAGGTGCTCCAGTTTCTTTCCACAGTCCGAAGATGTGCAGGTTAGGTGGATTGGCCATGCTGAATTGACCGTAATGTCCAGGAATACGTAGGCTGGTTGGATTAGCCATGGTAAATATGGGATTATGGGGATAAATTGGCGGGCTGGGTCTGGGTGGGATGATCTTCAGGGAGTTGGTGCAGACTCGACAGGCTGAATACTATAGGGATTCTATGATATGTAGTAAGTTAGTTGTTGACTGCTTAACATGTCCAATCACATTGGAACCACAATCAAAGGGCAGTCAGCATTTTGCTGTACAAATCTGAGTTTCCAGCTAAAACTATGATATTCTGAACCTCTTTGGTCACTGATTCTCAAGGAGAATCTGGAGATTCATATCTGCAACAGAGAACAACATTGTGTAGGACTATTCGAAAAAGTAATCTTTTGATCAGGAAAGGTGGCAGCTAAATAGGCTTTCGAAAAGTATCTATATGATAAAAGAAAAATCAGAAAATTAGTGAATAAAACCATTATAGTAAAATAGAATTGATATTCAAATTTATGCATGTCATACACTTCATACATGTGAACAATACATTTAACAATGGAATTCCAAGTGGTTAGTAAAGGCCTAAATTGTGAATGCAAACCTATATTTTTGATAGGACTTGGCCATCTCATTCAGGCTATGATGTTTTAAGCCTTGACAATCACTTCATGGCGCCCTTTAATTATTTATGTAAGAAAAGAGGATAGGTTAAATTCATTTCTGGCTCCATTGATCCCCTCTCTACATAATTATTTTATCCCAATGTTCAGGGATAACATTAATGATTTCTCCTATGTGGTAACAGCATTGAAACCAGCTTGGTCAATATCAGAAGTGATATCCTCAATGATTCTTTATTCTTAACTAAATATCCAGTCTCATTTAGTGATTATTATTGAGGATAGAAAATCTACATAATGGTAGATATTATCCTTAAAACTGAAGTACAACAAGAAGGGTTGTCTGTCCAATCCGAAGACTTTTTACATTGACATAATGCAGCATAAACAAAGACCCAACCTCTCAGGTCAAAAGGATTGAGTCCTCAATTCTGGAAGTGGTCTTCCCTGACACCAAAGGAAATATATTTTGTACAAACGCAAAAAAGTAGTGTGTTCAGAAAGACTGCTCAAAAAGCTGGTGCTTCTTAATTTGTCAGTTGTTCTTTCTTGAGTACAGAATAGGATGCTGCAGTGGAGGATTTTGGGGAATAACCATTCTGAAAGAAATAACCAAGATGGTTAAAATAACAGATTTCATGAAATTGTGACTCAAGCTAATCAGCTAAGATAAAGCCTGAATACGTGATGATTACTTGCTGTTCTCCTTTTTACAGAAAGGTATAGATCTTGCAAGCAAAGCAGCTCAAGAAGATAAAGGAGGAAACTATGAAGAAGCCCTACGGTTATACCAATGTGCCGTGCAGTACTTTTTACATGTTGTTAAATGTAAGCAATTTAAGAGGTCCTCTGCTCATTACATTTGCTACAAATTTTACTGTATTATTTTTCTAACAGCATATCTGCAAAGCTCCAAAACAGTGATATAATTTTTAAAAAGAAAAGATTAATGTTATCTTAATTTTCAAGAATAGTTACTAGGCCATTGCGCACATTGTTTTTGTGTACCACTTGTTTAAAGATCTTTCGGTTTGAATGGACAATGTGAAACAGATTATGAATTTCATATTAACGTATTCAGAATTCACTTTAAAGAAAACAAAGATGCAATTTGGAGGAATTAATTTGGTCTTTAATCATTAATTCTCCATTTACGTATACACGATTGTTGCCATCTCAAAATGAACTTGCCTGGTTTTGCTATCACCATTGTTCAGGAAGGCCTATTTTTTTGAACAGGTCAAATTGGCACCTGACTTTATCCAAGCAGCTAACTAATAAATCTAACACCCTTACCATCAGGTTACAGTCAACTACATAACTTTTGTTTGAAAGTCGGTGGTGAGAGCAATAATTTTCTTTAATACAAAACTGCCTTAATTTGCAGAGTGATTTTAAATAATGCGATTAAGCTGCCTTATTAGCGAGAGGTCGAATGATTTATGAAATGGAAGTGAGTCAGAGTAAGAGATGAAAGCATGGAGGATCATTTCAAAAATAGCATTGACAATGAAGCGAGATTTAAATTTTATTCAGAAATACATAAAGCCAAAGTGCCTGACTGCAAATAGGCTTATTAATAAGAAAATAAAAGTAAACTAGTGAAACAAGAACAAGAGTCATGGGAAGTTTTTTAAATGATCAGTTGAGTTCAGGAGGAATATATTCTGCTAATAAGCAAGAATTGGCTAGCCAATAATGAAATACTATGAACAGGTGAAACCAAAGGAAAATGAGCACCCTGACGATTACTGTTGACTAGAAACTCTGAACTGGATCATTTGTGTAAGTACTGCGCCAATAAGAGCAGGTCACACTTTGAATTCAGTGGTGAGTAATTTGCCTCATGACTTCCCAAAGCCTGTCCACAACTACAAGGCACAAGTTGAGAATGTGATGGGATATTCACTATTTCCCTGGATGAGTGCAGCTCCAACAGCATTGAGGCGTTGAACATCATTTTGGACAAAGAAGCCATTTGTTTGGGACACCATCCATCATCTGAATTTTTCACTCCCTCTACCACAGGTGCATAGTGGCACATGTGAGCTGCAATGCAGAGACTGTCTACGTCTCTTTCAGCAGCATCTTTGAAACTTATGACCACTACCATCTCAAAGGATAAGGGCCCCAGTTGCATGGGAACACACCATTTGCAAGCTCCCCTCAAAGCTACACATCATCCTGACTTGGAAATTTATCACCATCCTTTCACTGTTGTTGGGAGATAATTTTTGTACACCATTAGGAAAGGAGCACCTACACCCAATCTGGGTGTACAGTATGTACACTACATGTACTGCAGTGGTTCAAGAAGGGGCCTCATCTTTACCTTATTGAGGGCGAGATGAACAACAAATGTTGATCTTGTCAGGAACACTGATCCCATGGAAGATCTTATTTTAAAGAAGCTGACATTGAGTATGCAGTCAGTAAAGGACAGGGTGAAGAAGTATAGAAGCTATAAAATTAATTGATCAAGAAAGGAAAAGGAAATTGGAGTACTGTACAGACTGTCTAGGGATAGGATGACTGAAGATAAACCCATAGGAACTTGCAGCAAAATGGCAGAAATACTGCAAAAATTAAAACCAAAAGAGCTGCAGATACTATAAATCAGGAACAAAAACAGAAGTTCCTGGAAAAGCTCTTGCAGAATCTGTGAAGATAAATTAGTTAACGTTTTGGATCCAGTGACCCTTCCTCAGAACAGCATAGAACAGTAACTTCCTCAGAACAGTAACTGCATAATTTCTTAGCTTACGTATTTACCAAGCAACCAAACAAGGTGACTGGGACATTGCAAGAAGTGATCAATAGAGATATTAAACATTTAAATTAGAAAGCTGGGGAGTAATTGATAAACCGATTAAATTTGGAGAAGAGAAAATTCATAGATTTAATGCATCTGTGTATTGAAATGAATTAAGATAGACTAGACGTTAGTAAAAGGAATAGTGCCAGGGAATGGATGGTCACCTAATGCAATTTGTATGTTTTCAAAGAGGACATGGAACAAATCCAAGGAATTTTTAGACAATTAGTTTTATATAGTAGAAAAAATTATGGAAGAATGGGTATCAGAATGGACAGCAGGTTCTCTTTCTAAAAACAGAGGGCAGGTATTAAAGATGGTTACTCATTGGGAAATCAATGCAAGGGCCACAGTTATTCACAATTTACTTAAATGAATTTAACAATGGAACTAATAATTTGCAGATGACACCAGCTTGCTGGGGGAGGGGGAGTTGGGTTGGTTGGCATCCTGTTAATATTGAGGACATCTGACAAAATATAAAGACGTGACTAAAATTTGTAAAATGGGCATGTAATAGGAAAATTAATTTCAATAATCTAGATTTTACAGCTACTGAGATTGAAACTCAAATCTGGAACGATCTCCAGATCTCTGGTGTGGGTTTCCAATTTCAAAGCACTAGTTTGAATCTAGTCTCCAGGCATTTCGCAACAGTGATGATTTAACCAGCCAATTACATAGCTGATATCTCTGATACCTCTCTCTCCTTCCTGGACACCTCCGTTTCCATCTCTGGCAACCACCTGGAAACTGATATCCATTTCAAGCCCACAGACTCCCACAGCTACCTAGAATACACCTCCTCCCACCCACCTTCCTGCAAAAATGCCATCCCCTATTCCCAATTCCTTCGCCTCCGCCGCATCTGCTCCCAGGATGAGGCACTCCACTCCCAAACATCTCAGATGTCATCCTCGTTTTTCAAGGACCGCAACTTCCCCACCTCAGTGGTCAAGAACGCCCTCGACTGTGTCTCCTGCATTTCCCACAACTCATCCCTCACACCCCCTCCCTGCAATAACAACCAAAACAGAATCTCCCTCGTCCTCACTTACCACCCCACCAACTTCCGGATCCAACGCATCATCCTCCGACACTTCCGCCATCTGCAATCCGACCCTACCACCAAAGACATTTTTCCCTCCCCACCCTTAACTGCTTTCCAGAGGGACCACTCCTTCCATGACCCCCTTGTCTGCTCCATACTCCCCGCCACACCCAGCACTTTTCCCTGCAACCGCAGGAAGTGCTACATCTGCCCCTACACCTCCCCCCTCACCCACATCCCAGGCCCCAAGAAGACTTTCCACATCAAGCAGATGTTCACCTGCACATCTGCTAATGTGGTATACTGTATCCGCTGTTCCCATTGTGGCCTCCTCTACGTCGGGGAAACCAAGCGGACCGCTTTGCGGAACACCTATGCTCGGTTCGCACTAAACAACTCCACCTCCCAGTCGCAAACCATTTCAACTCCCCCTCCCATTCCTCAGATGACATGTCCATCCTGGGCCTCCTGCAGTGCCACAACGATGCTACCTGAAGGTTGCAGGAACAGCACCTCATATTTCGCTTGGGAACCCTGCAGCCCAATGGTATCAATGTGGACTTCACAAGCTTCAAAATCTCCCCTACCCCCTACCACATCCCAAAACCAGCCCAGCTTGTCCCCGCCTCCCTAACCTGTCCTTCCTCCCACCTATCCCCTTCTCCCACCACAAGCCCCACCCCCATCTCCTATCTACTAGCCTCATCCCGCCCCCTTGACCTGTCCGTCCTCCCTGGACTGACCTATCTCCTGTCTAACTCCCTACCTACACTCACCTTTACTGGCTCCATCCCTGCCTCTTTGACCTGTCTGTCTCCTCTCCACCTATCTTCTCCTCTATCCATCTTCTATCCGCCTCCCCCTCTCCCCCTATTTATTTCAGAACCCCCTTCCCCTCTCCCATTTCTGAAGAAGGGTGTAGGCCCAAAACGTCAGCTTTCCTACTCCTCTGATGTTGCTTGGCCTGCTGTGTTCATCCAGCTCTGCACCTTGTTATCTCAATTACATAACTTTGCTGTTCTAGGCAGTAAACCAGGAAGTAAAATGCACTGATTCCTTCGTGTTAAATTATATAATGATTTGAGCATGCACATCGAATCAAAAAACTGAAATATAATAAGTTTCAAAAATTGTTTAAGTTTTGTGACAAAGTATTTGGAATTTTTGAGATGTGCCATTCCATAAATATAAAGTTGATTTTTCAACAGAAAATTTGGACTTCATATACAGTTAAAAATGCAATTATACCTCAAAAAAAGCACAACTTTTCCAGGATTTTACAGCAAGGACAGTAATATAAAAGGGCAAGTTCTTATCAATTTGGGTATTTCTAATCAACTGTAGTCTGCATGACTCAGCAACATATTCTTTATCGGAGTGTAGAAATACTTGTCAATTTCCACATTCACCTGTATAGGTAGACAGTTTTTCTGCAGTTATTCTAGACAGTTTTGGTTTCAGAGGAGTAATGACAGCAAAAGCTGACAATTTCATTGCCATTTTTACTGAAATATCTAGATTGTAATATGTCATTGTGATATACAAACACATGTTGCTTTATTTGGTAGGAAGGAATAAGAAGGCCACATACTGTTCGAAAATTAAGAGGTACTAGACCAAATGGATATCAAAGTACAGGTACACATTACTAGCAAGTTGCAATAAAATAAAAAAGATAGACGGAAGATTTCAAGTATCATAGAATTGGAAAGCCTGGTAGATTAAAACTGTGCAGAACCTTGGTTAAATCAACTTGCTGCTTTATGTATAATTCTTGTCTAAAATATTATAAAATGATAGAGGCACTGGAGTAGGTGCAAAACAGATCCACAAAGATAATGTCAGAACTGAGAGGTTATACTTTTGAAAAAGGACTGAATAGGTTGGTGTTCTCTCCAAAAGGCTGAGGTGTGATTTGACATGCAATTAAGATTTTTAAAGGGTTAGTCAGGGTTGCCATTCATTTTTGGGAAGTCAAAATTAGAAAATATAAAGTGAAGATGGTTATTAATAATTCCAATAGAAAATGCAAGCAAAACCTCTACCCAGTGCGATTAGAACTTTTGATTTACTGTCACATGGAATATTTGAAGTGATTAGCTTGGTTGCATTTGAAAAGAACCTGAATAATTATGTGAAGAAAAGATAGGATTACATGTTGAATAGATTCAGTTGAAGTGGAGTCAGGTGGCTCATGTGCAGTGTTCCCTTAGCTGCCTTTATTTTGTTGCACAGCAATTGGAAACACACTGGACAGAATGAAAGGTCGTAAAAGCAGTGTTTCCTCTAAGATGTGTAGTCACATGTCAATCTTAAAGGAGCCACAGTCTGCAACAAACTGGTTGCAAGTAACAAACAGAATTCAGAGGAATCTTTGCTGTTGAGAACCATAAACATTGGCAGGATCATTTGGATTGAAAGAACTTTTTTTTTGCAATAAATTCCAAGTAACACTGAATGTCCAATTTTGTATTGATTGGATGCATTTTTCACTTGTGTTTTTTCCTCTTGCCTAATCCCAGTCTCTCAACAAAACTGAGATTTGTTTTAAAGAATAGTGGTAATTATTTAAATTTGCTTCAAAATTAGTCAAGAGAAGTGTTATTCTGCTTAGTGAATATTCTCCCATTCTTAACAACATGTAGATTTATTTAAACTGGTTTACAGGATTGAATCAATCATTGTAGTGGAAGGAGAGTTTATTTATTGTAGTAAAGCACACAATTTTGCTTTGTTTTTCAGTAGATGGGAATTAATGTTATATTTGCTTGTTAGATGAAGCTCAAGGTGCTAAAGCAAAAGAAAGCCTTCGAGCAAAATGTACAGAGTACCTGGATCGAGCTGAAAAACTAAAAGAATATCTGCAAAAAAAACAAAATGTTAAAAAGCCAATTGAAGAGTCAAACACAGGTGATGAGAAAGGGTACGTACAACAGTGACTGTTCTGAAATGTTTCTAATTGCATAACAAGTTGATGTTGGAAGCCATGCGAGCTTGAAGAATAAGAGGTTTCTAATTTTTTAAAAATTCATTCATGGGATGTGGCTATTTCTGGCTAGGCCAGCATTTATTGCCCATCCTTAATTGCCCAGAGAGGGGTAAGTGTCAACCACATTGTTGTGCATCTGGAATTGCACGTAGGCCAGACCAGGTAAGGACGGCAGCTTCCCTCCCTAAAGGACTTTAGTGAACCAGATGGGGTTTTCTGACAATTGACAGAATGATGGTCATCATTAGACTATTAATTCGAGATTTTTAGTGAATTCAAATTTCACCATCTACCATGTTGGGATGCAAACCTGGGTCCCCAGAAAAATTGTTCTGGATTAACAGTGATGAAAACCACTAGGCCATTCCTGCCCTCCCCACCCACCAACGCATGCATGCCATGGCTAGAAGTTCCAAATGCTAAGTTCTGCCTCCATGCTGCCAGTATTAAGGTCTTTGTGTTGGAGTTTGACTTTGAATGAGATCCATATTAAAATTGCAATATAAGTAAAATGAGGAATGATGTTCTCCTGAGGGAGCTGAAATACAGAGCCCATAGGAGATTTGATTCCTGGTGTACTGGCAGCAGGACTGGGGAAAGTTCTGTTGGTGTGAATGCCACTTAAAATGGCTTAGGGTCAGTATACTGATTAGTTGAATGATTAGAGCTGTGGATAAAGTTTGAAATTACCAAAGACTGGGATTGGGAATTTTCAGGAAAGGGTAAATTCGAAAGCACTGAGAAATATTGAGGCCATACAGCAGAATACTTTCAATATAATCAATAAAAGGTGGGATAAAGACAGAGAAGAGAAAACATCTTTGTTCAGAAATTCAAGAACATCCAATCTCCAGATTGTTTAAACTTCTAGCGGACAATTGCCCAGCTCCTGGGGACCCCAAGTTACAGTTGGTGACTTAAGATACATGTGACAATTAACAAAATAGTTGCCCATAAAAAAACTGGACAGATTAAAGCCATATCTAACTCCTAGATAGTGATACAACCAAGCCCTGCCTCCCCAAAAAGCAATCCTCTCTAAATACTTCAGCCCTCCAATCCTGTTCCCAATGGTCCTCTAACTTCTTATCACTTGTAATCTCTCAAGATTGCCAATCCAAAGTTGATTTGTTACTTCCATAAGATTCAGGCCATACAGATCTACAGCACAGGAAAGGGATCTTCAGCCCATCATGTCCACGCTTGTCAAAAACAACCACCTAACTATACTAATGCCACTTTCCTGCACTTAGCCCATTGGTTTGTACGCCTTGGCATTGTGAGTGCACATCTAAATACTTCTCAAAAGTTGAGGGTTTCTGCATCGACCATCCTTACAAGTAGTGAGTTCCAGATTCCCACCACATTCTGGGTGAAAAGGTTTTTCTTTCATATCCCATATAAACCTCCTGTCCCTTTCCTTAAATCTATGCCCCTGGTCATTGATACCTCTATTAAAGGGAAACATTTCTTCCTGTCTATTCTGTTAAACACACTTTGTCTCTTTAAACTCTCTTCTAAGCTGAAACTCTCCAGCCAAGCAATATCCTGGTAAATTTCTATCCATCCTTTCCAGTGCAGCCACAGCCCTCCTATAATGTGGATTCCAGAACAGCAAACAATACTCAGCTGTGACCTAACCACTGTTTTATACAGTTCCAGCATAACCTCCCTGCTCTTAAACTCCACACCTTAGCTAATAAAGGAAAATATGCCATATGCTGCCTTAACCACTTTGTTCACCTATCCTGATACCTTAAGGGACCGGTGTACATGCACACCAAGCTCCCTCAAATCCTTGGTGCTTCTCAGGATTCTACCATTCATGTATTCCCTCACCTTGTTTGTCCTGCTGAATTCTATTTGTGACTCCTCAGCCCATATGCCGGCTTCTGTATATCCCCTGGTAATCTAGGGCTATCCTTACTGTTTACGACCTGACCAATTATTGTGCCATCTGGAAACTTGCTGATCAACCCTCCTACATTAAAGTCTAAATCATTTATGTAAACCACCAGCTGCAAGAGCCCGAACACTGATCCTTTCAGACCTCACTGGATGCGGAATTTCAGAGAGAAAAGCACCCCTAACCCCTCAACCATCACCCTGTGCTTCCTAACTCGGCCAATTGTGTAGCCAATTTGTCAAATCTCCTTGCATCCCATGGGCTGCTTGCTTTGCTGTCAGCCTTCAATCCAGGACTTTATCAAAAGCCTTGCTGAAATCCAAGTAGATTACATCAAATGCATTTCCCTCTTACGCATCTGGTGACCTCTTTGAAAAATCAAACAAGTTGGTCAGACATGACCTCCCCTTAACAAAGCCACGCTGACTGTTCTTGATTAAGCCCTGTCGCCAAGTGCAGGTTAATTTTTTCCCTCAGAATTGATTCCAGTAGTTTCCCCACCACTGAGATTAGACTGACTGGCCTCTAGTTTCCAGTTTATACCTTGCTCCCTGTTTTGAATAATGGTACCACATTAGCTGTACTCCAGTCCTCCGACACCTCTCCTGTGCAGAGAGGAATTGAACATTTTTGCAAGCACCCCTGCTATTTCTTCCCTTGCCTCACTGAACAACCTGGGATACATTTCACCCGGCCCTGAAGTTTTAACAAATTTTAAGCCTGGCAGACCACTCGGGCCTCCTCTCTGTTTATGCTAAGTTACTTAATTGTACCACAGACTTTCTGCTGATTTCTAAATCCGTGTCGTCACTCTCTAGTGAACACTGACATAATATATTTATTTTAGAACCATACCTATATTGCTTCTATCTACATAGTACCAATCATTGTATCCATTTGATTTGAGCCAAAAAGCAAGGGACAGAAAATAATAATGGGATTAGTTTATAAATCCCCAAACATTGGTGGCGAGTAGGGTGGAGTATTATTCAGTGAATTAGCAGCGCATGTAAAAACGGTAATATGATAATCCTGAGGAATTTAATCTTATCGATTGGACAAACCATGTTTGCCATAATAGTGTGGAGGAAGAATGCATTCAAGATGATTTTCTAGATTAAGGGTCCAGCTAAGGAACATTGTCTGCTTTCCAAAATGCTGCTTAAACTTCTGTGTTTCCAGATCATCTGTTCTGGTTTTGGATTAGCAACAAGTGCTTTTCAATTTACCTAATTCTATATCTTTCAATGAGATCATCTCTCATTTTTCTAAACTCCAGTGAGAAGAATCCTAACCCGTGTAGCCTTTGCTCGTAAGACAATCCCTCCGTTCCAGAGACTATTCCTGTGAACCTCCTTTGAATTGCTTCCAATGAAATATCTTTCATTAAACAAGGGGACCAAAATTGCTCATACTATGCCGGATGTGGTCACACCAGCACTTGTACTGTTGCAGGAAGACTCCATACTCTTATACTCCTATCCTCTTGAAATAAGGGATACAAGTCTATTAGCCTTCCTGATTACCTGCTGCACCTGTGTGCTAGCTTAATGTGTTTTGTGCATAAGTACTCCCAGGTCCCTTTGTATTTCAGCTTTCTGCAGTTTTTCTCCCTTTAAATGATATTCTGTTCTTTTGTTCTCCTTTCCAAACTGACCAACTTCACTTTTTGCAGAATATACACCATTTGCCAACGTTTTGCCCACTTACTTAACATATTAATATCTCTCTGTAAATTGTTTGTAACCTCTTCGTAACTTGCCTTTTCACCTTTATTAAAGAAGCCTTGTTGATGGATCTTCTTTTTCAAATCTAATGTAGAGGAAGCATACATTTGTATCAGAAACTGGGCGACATCAGTGGAGTTGTCACATTTGGAATGATGAGATTCGAGAGTGCACTCCTCTTGACTCAACCATAAAATGTCCATACAAGGTATCTTGAGAGCCCCAAGATACTGGTATTAAGTTACACAGTTCTGAACAGGTGATTAGGTACCAACTAGGCACAAAAAGAAAAATTAGTTTTGGTTAAGTTGGACATCGGATTTGAATATTCAGACCAAAATAATAACAATATAGTTGGCTTTCTATTTTAAAGTATTTAATGGCTTTCTAGTCTTTATAGGCAAGTCTTAATCAATGGTTATGAAACATGCCATTTGTGTCTGTAAATTAACTATTAATAAATGTATGGATTTGCCGTGTCATTTGCTGTTTTCTCCCTCATCAAAAGAACCTACTTGACTGCTTACAGATGCTTCCCCACCACATACAACATTACCTGTTAAACAAAATGGGCAATTGAGCCTGGATCACACTTTGTGGCAATATTACTTCCAGGATTTTTTTATGTCAACACTGTTCTAACCCTTTTTTCTGATGAAGGGTCTAGGCCCGAAACGTCAGCCTCGCTGCTCCTATGATGCTGCTTGGCCTGCTGTGTTCATCCAGCCCTGCACCTTGTTGTCTCAGATTCTCCAGCATCTGCAGTCCCTACTATCTCCTATTAATTGATGTTTGTTTGTTTTAAAATACATTGTATTGTTTATTGCATACTTTAATGTGAGCCATAACTTTTTGGGCTTTCAATGGGTTTTATTTGCTGCTTTTTTGTAGGAATGACAGTGATGGAGAGGTTGATAATTCAGAGAAGAAGAAATTACAGAGTCAGCTCCAAGGTAACTGGCAAAATGATTTTTATATTTAAAAACCTATTTGGTTGTAACTTGCTGCTTTCAGTGTAATAGAATTAAGTAGGTGTTAGATTCAGCTTTCAACTATCTAAGAGCTTCTTAGTAACTATCAAGGTAAGTTGCTTGGATCTGTCCCAAGAATTCAACTCTTAAGTTCTCATGTAGGTAGGCATGCATGTCAGGGCTTCCTCTAGGAGCCTGTTGTACATCCAGTGTCAATATGTATGTATTCCTTCATATATCTGATGATCTGCACACCAACAGTTTAAGCCATGGTGTTTTTATTTCATTGTTATTGCTGTTCCCACTATTCCAAGTCCAAGTCCAATCTCCCTGAGGGCACATTACCCTTTTGATTTGAATGAGGCCAGATAATTCAGTTCACATTAGGGATGCTTGCAAACTACCTGGTTTTGGTTTGAGTCATTCAGGTGGGGCAGATTTGCCTTCATTTCAGATCTTATCGTGTGCCTAAAGGCTTACACAGCCTGACTTGAACCACGCAGCATACGTTTAACTGACACTATACACAGAATTGGACAACTGTATCAAACTCATTTGGAAGAAGCTGAAATCTCTAATTTAAAAAAAATCTGTGAAGAAACCATTTGAAAAGATAGCAATTTTCTAGTTTAATCACATCATAAAAAAATGTAATTTTGTGTATTGTACTTAAACACTGACTGACAGAAATTTCATTTGAGGGGGGTTAAAAAAGGACATGTCAAAAGAATTTTCAGAAAGTACTTTAAGGTTTGTGGCACGAAAGTGCAATGTGCTCCCCAACCCCCCATCAAAGAGTAAATAAGTTATTAAGTTATATAATGTTGTGCTGTCACAGGCATAACATACTGCAGCAACAATAAAACTTAAATGAAATGTACCTTTGTTTTGAGTCCTACATATTATAGATGTTTAGAATTTGCACGGCATCTGAACAAATAGATGGTAATTATAAACTTCAGTTTATAAAGGACAGATCGCAGATGATTTTATTTTTTGCTCCTCTTTTAAACTTCACACTTAAGTGCTTTCTCCCACTCAAAACCTAACCCTTTAGGTGAAACAGGAATTATTTTTCTCATCAGACTTCCAAACAGGGCTCATTTTTATTCCTTAGTTCTTTTATAAAGGGCTGGAAATTGAAAGAAAAATTGAGTTTTGTTTGTCAACTGTTCTGATTTTATCAATTCCTTATCTATTTATGATTATTAATATTACAACATCATGCAAATTCTTGATAAAATTACTTCGTGGGTAGACCTCCATGTGCCTTATTTTGAAAAAAATAACTAACTGGTCAATAAGTCTGGATCAGTTTTAGTTCCTAACTGAATTTTAGCCTTTCTTCCATTGACATCTTCACCTATGCTTCATGCACTTAGTCTTTTACTTGACTGTATTGCTGACTAGATTACCTGCAACATCCACTGTCCTAACCCAACCTGTCCGAAACACATCATTCCTATCCTTCACCAAGACCCAATCTCCCATCACCCCTTCCTTGGCCTAAATTGCTCAAAACCGATAAGTGTTAAGTTTGAAATTTATGTCTCAACCTTTAATTCTTTCCATGCCTTATGCTTCCCAATTTCTGTGACTTCCTGTAACCCTATTTGTATTTGCTCCTTATCGCACCTCCATCCATTCATTCTGTCCTCTTAAATTCCCTCTATCCTTTGTCCCACTATTGGTGGTCATGTAAATCTCACTATCAGTTTCTTTCTCGCTTTTCTTCCCATTTTTTTGACATTGTTTAAAATCCACTGCTTAGCCAAGCCTCTCAACCTCTAATTTCTATTTCGACGGAACAATTTGGGGAAACCTGTGTACATTAAAGACACTATGTAAGCCAAGCCTTTTTGTTTCAGTCCTGTTTGATTTAACTTATTCAATAAACACAACAATTCCGTGTCAGCTTCCTAGAAGAGTGAGGATCCTAAATTCTCAAAATTTGGAGCTATTGATGGCATTGAAGCTGGTAATCTAACCATCAATATGCAAAGTGAAACAGGTGAAGGAATAAATTAATTATTTCAACTTTTTTATGATTAGTAATATGCAACTACTGAACTTGTGCTCCTTGTATCTTTATAAATACCTTTTTATTGTTTAGGTGCCATTGTTATGGAGAAGCCAAATGTGGGTTGGAATGACATTGCCGGTCTGGAAGGTGCCAAAGAAGCTCTTAAAGAGGCTGTGATTTTGCCCATCAAGTTTCCTCATCTCTTCACAGGTTGGTAACTACTTAAGTCTCTTACTAAAAATCTTGTAAAAGGCCTGAATTCTCTTGAAATTTGCTGTATAAATGTTTTTATTGGCAAGTCCATTGTCAACTTGGATCTCTGTTACTAATACTCAAAGTACTCAGGCAGTGGATGCATTCACCCCTGCACGTGAAAGAAGACCCAGGCATAACCAATCACAGGGATACCCAACTGGGAAAAAGGAGAAAGAGAGATAGACAGTATCTGTAAGGAGCTACTCCTCCAATCATAGCATGTATCTCTCATGCTCTCCCAGTCACCAATTAATGTGAGCAGTGCGTGAGAAACAATCAGGAGCAATGTGGGAGAGGAGCAGCAGCAGCTGGGAAAATAATTAGCCGTGTGCATGCTGGCAGACTGCCATTGGCTGGTCTGGCTCGTGCTGTTAGCTGTGGGGAGGAGGGTGAAATGAGGTTACAAAAGTGGAGGCTGCAGGAGATGATCAGTGAGAAAGAGGCTGCAAAGAGAGGCAAGAAAGAAATTTTGAAAAGTGGGGAAGAAGGAGGTTGTAACATAAAGAATGCTGGAAGGGTAATGAGGGAAGTAGAAGGCTGCAAGTATGAGAAAAGGAGAAGGTTGCAAAGGATGTGAAGGAGAAAGAAGAGGCGTCAAGGATCAGGGGAGAAAAGGAAGGAGGTGTCTTCAAGAGTTGGGGAGGGAAGAAATAGGAGGGTCACTTTTTTTTTTTCTTTTTAAAAGGCAAGTTGGAATATTGTTCTTTTGAGTTTGACTGTAACTTCACCCGGTGAAATGACATGAGCTTAGTTCTTTGATTAGTAGCTGATGTAGCTTCCATTTATTTTGTTTGGCTTTGATTGTAAAGGTCTTTTTTTTAAGCAGGGTTTGGAATTGAACTTTTAAGATATTTATCTCTCCAGGCAAAAGAACTCCATGGAGAGGAATCCTTCTGTTTGGTCCACCTGGAAC
Source organism: Rhincodon typus (assembly GCF_021869965.1). Classification (NCBI taxonomy): domain Eukaryota; kingdom Metazoa; phylum Chordata; class Chondrichthyes; order Orectolobiformes; family Rhincodontidae; genus Rhincodon; species Rhincodon typus. The sequence goes on along the minus strand of NC_063333.1, from coordinate 100,087,265 downwards.
TGGCAAGTCTTACCTGGCGAAAGCTGTGGCAAAAGAAGCAAACAACTCAACATTTTTCTCAATCTCCTCCTCTGACCTGGTTTCGAAATGGCTTGGAGAAAGTGAAAAGTGAGTTTCTATCATGCTGACTTTATGGAACTTTAATATTATCTTGCACAATTGCCTATTTGTAGGAAACAAATGTTTCCTGCCTGTTCTTTTTAAGAGCTATTTCTGAAAAGTATTGCACTTGATGGTTTCTGTATGATTTCAATCCAGGTCAAAGTGTTAACCCATACAAAGTACAATTAATGTAGTAAGATTGTTAATACCACTTGGCCACTTGGGTTTATGTGAATCTGTACAAAGTAGCTGCCTTGATGCTATTTCAATCAACAGTCTGATGAAGGCAGATGTTGATCAATAAATGGCATAAATGAAATTGAGTCCACTCAAGTTTCCCAAAATGCTGCGCTCTATGTCCGTTAGTTAAGTCTTAATAAAGCTTGAGTGATAAATCTATGCATGCGTGTATATGGACAAGGTCGTGAGCCAGTGGTTCCTGGGTTCAAGTCCCAACTGCTGTAAATCTGTGCAATAACATCTCTGAGCAGGTTGGTTCGAAAATATCTATAATGTAATTGGACAAAAGTCTTTAGTAACTCACTCTACAAAGTTGAGCCATAATCTGCAACTACGTTGTGGGCATTGAGGGAAAAAAAAGTGAGGAAAGGTTACTGGTAAATCGTAATCCAGAAATGTGATGATAAAATCCTTGCAAAAAGGAAGTAAGATTTATGAATGTGAATTGGTTTCCAAGATTTTTCAGATGTAAAGTCTATCTCAAGCATTTGGTAGCTATATCACAGGAGTGTTGTCACTATAAATACATACATTTAATCACTTCTGTATTTCTACTTTTGATTTATTCAGGTTGGTAAAGAATTTATTTCAGCTTGCCCGAGAGCACAAGCCTTCAATTATCTTCATTGATGAGGTTGATTCTCTTTGTGGTTCAAGGAGTGAAAATGAAAGTGAAGCTGCAAGGCGTATTAAAACGGAATTCTTGGTCCAGATGCAGGGTAAGCATCCTTGTTATGGCTAGTCAAATAAGCAGTCTTATTTATGATTTGTATGTAAAGTTTTATTAAGAATCTAAGAAACTAAAGAATGGAGTCGTACAAATTCATACAGGCCACCAGACCAAATACTTCACTGTAGTTGGCTAGTTCTTTAATTGGGAGCATTATCCAACCAAGTAGTCTTCTACAAAGAGGTTTTTGAAATTCTCTGACTCCTTGCTTAACAGCAAATGAAGTTGGGTTTCCAGAATCTCAGCGAAATATTATATCCTTTGTTCTTTGGTTGTTTCCTGTGACATGATGTTTCTGTGGTGTTAAAAAAAATTGTGCATCACAGAACTGTGATCCCTTTTTTATTTAACAAACTTCAAAATTGTTCCAAATATTTATGTAGTTCTTATTGTAAAAGCTGTTGATCAACACAGCATAAACAGATTTTGCTGGGTATCTGTTCCTCCCAGCCACTGTAATAGGGAGAGGCAATGAAATTCTAAATTTATTTGAGGGTCAATTTTGTCTTGACAAGTTCCAAATTTACAATTGAAGCCCGCACCTGTATCATGCAAAAACAGAGAATTTTCATTTCTATGAACTCTGAGCTGCAGAGAGTATCCTAATGCATGAATATCAAAGGGTTTGTAGGTTTTGCAAGTACGGTGAGTAATTAGGAAAGTTAATAGAATATTGCTTATTAGGAGGATAATTGAATACAAAAATGAGCATGTTATATTTAGATTGTACATGGCATTGATGAGATGACACCTGGAGTACTGTTTCTACTTAAGGAAGGATGTAAATCTATTGGAAACCCTTCAGAGAAGGGTTATTAGACTGTTACCTGGAATGGATGGGTGCGTTATGAGGGAATGTTTGATGGGTTAGGCTTGTATTCACAGTTTAGAGTAAAAGGTGACTTGTTTAAAATGTGTGATCCTGAGGGATCTTGACAGTGCATGTGGAAAGGATGTTTCTTCTTTTAAGAAAATCTAGAACTGTGGATCATTGTTTGAAAAAAAAGAGGTTGACCATTGAAAAGAGATAAGGATTTATTTTCCTCACGAAAGGTAATGCGTCTTTGGAAATCTCTGCTTCTACCACCTTCAAAGAGTCCTTGAATATTTTTATGGCAGAGCTAGTTAGATTCTTGTAAGGGGGGTGGGGAGGGAGTATTATTGCAAATATGTGGGCATATGGAGTAACTGGATCAGTCAGAATCTTGCTGAAGGATGCAGCAGGCTTGAGTGTCCTACTCCAAATTCGTATGCTTGTATTCAGATCTAAATTGATTTCTCTTTTTTTTTAATGACCATTTATTTTAAAGTATGGATTTGAACTAGTGGCATGTGAGTTTTGGTCTGTGTCTGAAGGGATTTATTTATTATCTTGTGGGTACTTCTTTAGCCACAATGATTTCTTTTAAAATAACAAGTCTGAGAGATTTCTTGAAAGCTGATGGGAATTTGTTTTCATTGGGATATTTTTCACCAACAAACAAAGTAAACAGTTATGCATTAGGAGATCAATTTGGAAGTTTCTGGAAATTATTTTTCTTTTGATTAGGGGAACACCCATAATTAGGGGCAAAAATGCTTTAGGGTTTTCAAATGTCTTAGCAAAATCTGGATGTGCACAATAAATGCTCCTGAGAAAGGGTAATAGTTTAGAACAGTTAAGAAATTACTTACCTCAGTGTAATGAGTGTAGTTTTAAAGTTCTATAACATTTGTTTGGTTAAGCCCTGAAGGGATTGTTTGAAGCTGGGAAAATCTAAGTTCAATTGTATGAAGGCTCAAGGAAGAGGTGATAAGATTCTTGTGTCTGACGAAATCAAACCTTGTATTTAATTGAAAGAGGATTTTCTCTCTAGTGTTGGGATTAATGGGATTGTAGTTTGCTATTTGTTCCAAAATCTTTAAATGCATATTATATGTAAGTAGTTTGGCTTATCCTATTGTTTTCATATCTTTTGCATTATAAACTTCAGTTTCATTGTTAAAATCAAACCTGCAGCACCACATGCTTGTGTTTCAATAAAAGACCACTTCATTAAAAACAAACAAAAACAAAATATGATCTATCAAGCCAGATTTCAGTCTGGAATTTGACTTGTCCAGTAAAAACATCAGCTGGGATCCTAAAAATGTATTAAATACTTCAGACACCAAGCAAAATTAGTATCAGTGGATGAAAGCTATTTGAAAGTTGTAATCACCAGAATACCAAACATTGATCTTTTAAACAAACATTCGTCCCACAAGAAAACCTTGAAATTTGTGCATCTGCATCAAATGCAAGAAAAATACTTCATTAAACTTGCCTATTGCAGCATTTTAGTTTCTCAGCATCATGTCTCCATCCATCAGTTCTCCTGACGTGGCACTATTTCAAAATCAACAGTGTGTCTGAATTGAACACCTGTTGTGATTTCTGCCGTTAGTGTTTTAGTGAAAAATATTTAGCTCCTTCCTGTATTGATGAACCTTTGCTACCTTATGAACCACAAGCTTTTTTCAATGAATGATCTGACTCTATTGCTGAGTCGTGAACCTAAATATTAGCTGAGATATGTCTAACTATACATGATGGGAATAACAGCCTTAATTTATTTAATCTAAATTACATGTTCTATATTTTCCAACTTGACACATTTCTGATTAAATTTCTTCTATGTCCTGTTATTTATACAATATATCATTACACAATATAACTACTAACAACTTTTGGCAGGTGTTGGAGTGGATAATGAAGGAATCTTGGTACTTGGAGCAACAAATATCCCATGGGTTCTAGATTCTGCCATAAGGAGGAGGTAAACTGCCACTCTTTTTTTTTAAAGCTAATGCTTTGTAAATTAAGTAGCATATGTCACAAGATTACCCACACTGGTAAACAAATTATGACTGCCTATGATCATGCATGCATGATGCTCCTTCTTTATGGCTGACAAACCTGCTGTTAAGGCAACTGAAAGTAATGTGTTATGAAACATTGCACTCCTAAGAATCACAGAGCAATTTTTCACTAAATAATTATCTCACATAACAAAGCTTTTTTGTGCACATTTCATGCTTCTGTTGAATAATTTAATTGTACAAACAGGTGTGAATCTTGGATATGCAACACTACATACAACCACCTGAGATACTTCTACTGTTTCAGAGAGAAGTAACTCATCTAAATGTGAAATCCTGGATGCTTACATCTAACTTATACTTGTATTTATTTGCGAATGATCAATGCTGTCACTGACCACATTAGGAAATTGTTCTCATTTTGTTTTATCATGACTTTCTGTTGATGTTGCAATTTATTTTAAAGTACAAATTTGTTGCAAGATTTGGGGGATAAAAGGTAAGTACCATAAAGATCTATTTAATCACGAGAGAGGTACTTTCTGTGAAGGTCTTAAATTATGTTGGAGGTACTGGTGGTTTCTTAATTTGTTTTGGCCCCTCATTGATAATTAGATAATACTGTAGAATCCTGAATTGTTTTGCATTGTTTATGAATTAACTTATTGCCAATCCTTAATTTCTTCTGAGAACGTGGTGCTGAGCTGCCTTCTTCAATATCTGCAATCATATGATGTAGGTATACCATCAGTGCTGTTAGAGAAGGAATTCTAGGATTTTGATCCAGCAACAGTGAAGGAACAGTAAAATAGTTCCAAGTTAGGATAGTATGTTGCTTGGAGGCAAATATGGTGTCTGCTGCCAGAGTCCTGGTGTGTGGGAGATGTGACTGGTTTGGAAGATGCTGATTTGAGAGTCTTGGTGAGTTATTGTGCATCTTCTGGAATCTACACACTGCTGTCACTGTGCATCAGTGTTGAAGGGAGTGAATGCTGAAGGTTTTGAGCTTCTTGAGTGTTGGAGCTGCATTCATTCAGGCAAGTAGACCGTATTCTATCACACTTCTGATTTGTGCCTTGTAGATGGTGGACAGGCATTATAGAAACCAGAGGTGAATTACTCACTGACCTCTTGTAGCCACAGCATTTATATAGCTGGTCCAGTTCAATTTCTGGTCAGCAGTAATGCCCAGAATGTTGATAACAAGGAATTCAGCAAATATCCAGAGGTGATGGTTAAATCCACTTTTGTCAGAGATGGTCTGGCAAATGTATGGCTGAAATGTTGCTTGCCACTTGTTGGCCTAAGCCCGAGTATTGTTCAGTTCTTGCTGGATTTAGATGTGGATTGCTTCATTATCTGAGGAGTAGTGAATGGCGTTGAACATTATGCAAACATCCCCATTTCTGACTTTACAATGGAAGGAACGTCATTGATGTAGCAGCTGAAGATGGTTGGACCTAGAGTACAAGTCTGAGGAACTCCTGCAGAGATGTCTTGTGGCTGAGATGTTTGTGGTTGTTAGAGGTCAACCATCTTCCTTTGTACTAGGTATGACTTCAGATTGCAGAGATCAGTGACCCTCAGTAATATTGGCTCCAGTTTGCCAGGGCTACTTCATGCCACACGCACTAACATACTGCCTTAATATCAAGGGCAGTCACCTTTTACTTCCTGTTTTGATTACAGTTCTTTTGACCATGTTTAGATTGAGGCCATAATGAAGTTAGGGGTTGTGGGCCTAGCAGAGCCCAAACTGAGCACTGCCAACAATACCTTCCATTGTATTGAAGATTGAGAATAGATTGATGGGATGGTAGCTGACCTGTTCAGTTTGATATGATTTTTGTGGACAGTGCATTCATGGGCAGTTTCAAAATTGGTAGATGCCAGTGTTGTAACTACACTGGAGTAGCTTGGCTAGGAGTGCAAATAATTGTAGAGCACACATCTTTAGTACTGTTGCTGGCATATTATCAGGGCCTATGGTCATTGAACTATCCAGTTCCTTTAGGCATTTTTTAATATCATGTAATGAATCAAATTGTTGAAGGCTATCATCAATGCTGATGAATCATCAATTCTGCTCCTGTTTGAAGATGCTTGCAAGTGCTTCAACTTTGTCTTTTACTCTGATATGCTGAGCACGCCCATAACTAAGGCTGGGGCTACTTTTGGAGCCTTCTGGTGAATTGTTTAATTGTCTTCCATCATTCACAAAACTGAATGTGGAAGGGTTGCAAAGTTTAGTTTTGATGTGCTAGTTGTCACTGCTTGACATAGAAATCATCCTGTAGAAGCAAATTACTGCAGATGCTGGAGAGCACAGCGGGTCAGACAGCATCCATGGGGAGATCGCAAGAAAACATTTTAAATCTCGATCACTCTTCAATAATCCTACATTGCACCTTCACCAAGTTGACGGCTCATTTATCAGTATGCATGGTTCTCTTTCTGGCATAACCTCCTGCACAATTCATTCAACCAGTGTTGATCCCTTGGCTTAGTGGTAACGTCTGGGGATATGCCAATCCATGAAGTTACAGCTTGTGTTTGAATAGGATAACTCAAAAAGCGTAATGGGGAAGAATACTAAATATCAGGATAAGCTAGCTTGTATTAGAAAATATTGCAAGAATTGTTTTAGATATATAGAAAATAAGACAGAGGCAAAAGTGGGTTTTGGACTGCTGGCAAATGATACTGGAAAAGTCATAATGGACAACAATGAAATGGCAGAGGAATTGAATAGATACTTTGCATCAGTCTTCAATGTGGAAGACACCAGCAGCATATCGAAGTTTGAGTGTCGGGGACAGGTGAGTGTGGTAACCGTCACAAAGGAGAAGGTACTGGGGAAGCTGAAAGGTCTGAAGGTGGATAAATCTCCTGGACTGGATGGAAACACCCCAGGGTTCTGAAGGAGCTAGCTGAGAAGATTGTGGAGGCACTGGTAATCTTGTGGAATGATTGAAATCAGGGATGGTCTCTGAGGACTGGGAAATGGCGAATGTAACACCCCTGTTTAAAAAGGGAGGGAGGCAGAAGATGGGAAATTACAGGCTGGTTGGCCTGACCTCAGTTGTTGCTAAGAATTTAGAGTCCGTTATTAAGGATGAGATTCAGATTACTTGGAAGTGCATGGTAAAATAGGGTTCAGTCAGCAGGGCTCTGTGAACTTTTTAGAATTGTTTGAGAAGATAACAAGCAAGTTAGATATAGAGGAGCAAGTGTATGTGATCTATTTAGATTTCCAGAAGCTGTCGCACAGGAGGCTGTTCAATAAGATAAGAGCCTGTGTTATTAGGGTCAGGGTACAGGGGGCATCGATGGAGAATTGGCTGACTGGCAGGAGGCAGCGAATAGCGATAAAGGGGTCCTTTTCAGGATGGCAGCTGGTGACTAGTGGAGTTCCACAACTATTCATGTTACACATTAACAATCTGGATGAAGTAATTGAGGGCATTGTTGTCAAGTTTGTAGATGCCAAAGATAGGTAGTGAGACAGGCAGTGTTGAGGAAGTGGGGAGGCTGTAAAAGGGCTTGGAAAGGCTAAGAGAATGGGAAGGAATTAACAGATGAAATAAGACGTGAGAAAGTGAGGTTATGCATTTTAGGAAGAATAGAGGCATAGACCATTTTCTAAATGGGGAAAGGCTTCGGAAATCTGAAAGCTTTGGAGTCCTAGTTCAGGATTCTGTTGAGGTTAACATGCAGATTCAGTCACCAGTTAGGAATGCAAGTACAAGTTAGCATTCATCTAGAGAGGCCTGGAATACAAGACCAGGGATGTACTACTGAGGCTGTATTCGGCTCTGGTCAGACCGTATTTGGAATATTGAGCAGTTTTGGACCCTGTATCGATGGAAGGATGTGTTGGTTTTGGAGGGGAGGTTTATGAGAATGATTCTGGGAAAGAAGGATGATGGACTTTGGAAGTATGTTGGTGGGGAATCTCATGGAAACTTGCAGAATATTGAGAGACCTGGATAGACTGGACATGGTGAACGTGTTTCCCCTGGGAGGAGACTGGGATCCGGTGGCACAGCCTCAGTGTGAATGGGTGACCCTTTTAGACTGAAACGTGGAGTAATTTCTTAAGTCAGGCATTGGTGAATCTTTGGAACTCCATGCTGCAGAATGTTGTGCAGGCCAAATCATTGAGTGTATTTAAGACAGTATCTTGATTAGTAAGGGGATCAAAGATTATGGGGAGGAGGCAGAAGAATGGGGTTGAGAAATCTATCATTCATGATTGAATGGCAGACTAGCTGGTCCGAATGGCCTAATTCTGCTCCGATATTTTATGGTCTTAATATGATTCAGCTGCTGATGGTCCGCAGCACCACATAGGTCCTGAGTCTTGAGTTGCTCGATCTGTTTGAAGTCCATTCCATTTAGCATCATGGAGTTATCACGCAGCACAATAGAATGTTTTCGATGTGAAGCTGGGTGGCCTTGCCCAAGGATTCTGTGGTGGTCACTCCTCCCAATACTCTTACGGACAGATGTGTCTGCTGCAGGTAGACTGAGAATGAGGTCAAGTATACTTTTCCCTATTGTTGGTTCGCTTACCAGCCACTGCAGATCCAGTCTAACAGTTATGTCCTTAAGCACTGTCAGCTTGGTAAATACTGGTGTAGCTGAACCAGTTTACGGCATTGAGGTCCCTTACCTAAAGGACATTTTGTGCACTTACCACCCTGAGTGCTTCCTCCAATTTCAGCATGGAGGAGAACTGATCTCCTCAACTGAGTGAGAGCAGTTGGTAGTAATCGGCAGAAGTCTTCTTTGTTAATGTTTGACCTGATGCCATGAGACTCCATGGGGTCCAGAGTAAGGATTTCCAAAGCCGCTCGTTTCCAACTGTGTCCCACTGTTCTGCCATACTTGAGGTTTGTGATAATGTCCTAGACAGCACTATGGTACAATGCCTTGAGAATGACTGTCAGGTTCTTGCTTGACTAGCCTGTGGCACAGCTCTCCCAATTTTGGAACAGGCCCTTGAATGTTGGTAAGGAGGACTTTGCAGGGTTAACAAAGCCATGTATGCTGTTGTCGTTTCCGGGTGTCTTGGATTTTGCCATGCAGTCTATTTTGATACATTTCTCGTATCAGACTTTGTAGCGAACTGATATAACTGAGGGCTACGCATCTGAAGTTCCATGTTGGCAAATCTAGGTAAAGGTGGTAGATTTTCTTCTAACTTTCCGAAAAGGTGTTAGTGAATCTAATGGGCTTTCAACAAGAATAAACAATGGTTTCTTGGTTACTATTAGATTAGCTTAATTGAATTCATATTTCATGATGCTGTGGTGGGATTTGAACCCATGGCCCCAGAGCGTTAATCTGGTGCTCTATCCACTTTAAGAATGCTAGGTTGACTCCTGAACCCAACTTTTAACTTAGTGAGGCAGTGCTAAAATATAGAGTAATGTCATGCATGTGCTTATTCAGACGGTCAAAAAGTTTTGTATACCCAATGATCACCATCAATATTAACCAAATTAAATTAATGCAACTGTTCACACTGATGTCTTCGGTGTAACAACATTTCTTACACTGAAACTGTTGTTTTCCAGATTTGAGAAACGTATCTATATTCCATTACCTGATCAGGGTGCTCGTGCTATGATGTTTCGATTGCACCTTGGAACAACTCAAAACAGTCTGTCTGATGAAGATTACCGGATATTGGCAAAGAAAACAGAAGGATATTCTGGGGCTGACATCAGTATCATAGTACGAGATGCTTTGATGCAGCCAGTCAGAAAAGTTCAGTCAGCTACTCATTTCAAGAAGGTAAGGTACCATTAAAAACTTTTAACCAGGATTTGCCCATTCTATTGATTGTTTAGATAAATGTAAAGAAATTACATTAACCAAAGCTGAAATTATATTTTGCCCTTTGTCTTTTTTTATTTGAGTCTCCATGCTCATTTTCTCCGATGCTAACCACCTTCTGTGACAGTAACCGAAATTTGGAGAACAATATCCAGAATGGGGAGGCGATGGCCTAGTGGTATTGTCGCTGGACTGTTAATCCAGAGACCCAGATAACATTCTGGGGACCTGGATTCGAATCCTGACATGGCAGATGGTGGAATTTGAATTCAATAAAATATCTGGAGTTAAGAATCTAATGGTGACCATTAATCCATTGTTGGTTGTCAGAAAAACCCATCTGATTCACTAATGTCCTTTAGGGAAGGAAACTGCCATCCTTCCCTCGTTTGGCCTACACATGACTGCAGACCCGCACAATGTGGTTGACTCAGAACTGCCCTCTGGGCAAATGGGGATAGGCAATAAATGCTGCCTAGCCAGCAACGCCCTCACCCTGTTGTTGAATAAAGAAGAAAAAAAATGAGTTGTGCTCTTTTTCTTTTAAGGACCTGCCTTGCTTTCAACCCAGTGTCCAATTTCTCTCTCACCTTTTGAATGGTTTCATTCGTGCTTGTTACAACAAATAGATTATATTTCCTTTCCCATGCTACAGTATGTTGATCCCAAAAGATTCTATTCTTTATTCTTTCTCTATCTTATTCTTGGGAGAAGTTACAAGTTCCCTTTGGTCACATGATCCATACGATTCAGTATTTACAGGTAATTTGTTGACACTCGTTAATTCTATCTCCAATATTGAACTCAAGGCTGCTGCCAAGTTCAAAATTACCTGCCAGTTACTGAGACCTAGATGAATCAAGTTCTTAGCAGAAAACTTACTGTTTTACTAAAATTGAATTCATTCTTTTCAATTCATACTCTAACCTATCTGTCCTGGTCTGAATACTAATTAACTCTCTCTCACATCTTAGGCTAACTCTGGAGGTTTAAAGCCTAGATGTTTTACTCAGTTGAAGTTACATCCTCGCTGATCAGATGCAAAAACCTCCTTTCACCACTGAAATGTGACCCACTTCCTGTCATATCTTCCTGGCTTTCATAGAAACGATCCTCTTTGTGCATTTTTCCTAAGCCCTAAATACATTAAGTTTCTGTTTGCCGAGTAGTGACTTTTGTACTCTGGGTTGTAAAGTGCTCACGTGTTTCTTAAGTAAGTGCATTTGAGTTTTAACATGTGATGCAGCTTTGCTTAACGTTTTGAGAAAAATTTTAGGAAATTACAGCATGTTGTTTTAAACGTTCTCACCCTAGTATATGTATGATTTTGTCACAGCTGAGAAATGTGGCATTTAGAATAAACATTTAATGGACCTCTATGAAACACCACTAAAATGTAATTATTGAGCAAGCATGTGAGTTTAGCATTTTAAAAAAAATTATCATGTGAAATTGAATGCGTTTTTTGCAAATTCAAACCAAGTTTGGCTAAGGTTTCTGCTTAAGTGTTTGAATGCTCCTGTCAGTACTCAATATGTTTCTGTAGCAAGTCGTAGCATTTCACTAATTATGTACATTATTTGGTGAATTATTTGGATTGCTAAGTTCTTCGGTTCAAATTTGGCATAATAAAAATTTACATGTTTATGACATAACAACCTCAGCAGTAAATACCAGTCTGTTGTGAAATAGTGGCTGCAGCAGCAAACAGCGTTTTAGTAATTGGTTATTTATAGACAAACTGCTAATTCTGATGAAAGGTTATCATCTGAATGTTAACTCTGATCAGATGCTATAAGACTTGAATATTTCCAGCATTTTCTGTATTTATTGCAGATTTCAAATGTTTAACTTGTGATTGGCTAGCAGATTTTTAAAAATTCATTCATGGGATGTAGGTGTCGTTGGATGACCATTTATTAACTGTCCCTAGTTAGTCTTGAGCTGCAGCCTTGAACTGCTCCAGTCTACCTGCTGTAGGTTGATCTACAATGCCACGTTTCCTAGTCAGGATGTGTGACTTGGAAGGAAACTTGCAGATGGTGGTCTTCCCATGTATCTGCTGCCCTTGTCCTTTGAGATAGGAGTAGTTGTGGCTTCAGAAGGTGCTATCTAATGATCTTTGGTGAATTTCTGCAGCACATCTTGTGGATAGTACACGCTACTGCTACTGAGCGATGGTGGAGGGAGGGGATGTTTGTAGATATGGGGCCAATCAAGCGGGCAGCTTCGTCCTGAATGATGTCAAGCTTTTTGAGTGTTGTTGGAGCTGCACTCATTCAGGCAAGTGGGAAGTATTCCATCACATTCCTGACTCGTGCCTTGCAGATGGTGAACAGGCTTTTGGGCGTCAGGAGGTGAGTTACTTGCTGCAGTATTCCTAGCCTCCGACCTGCTCTTTTAGCCAGTTGAGTTTCTGATCAATGGTAACCCCAGGATGTTGATGGTGGGGGATTCAGCGATGGTAACACCATTGAATGTCAAGGGGCGGTGGTTAGATTGTCACTTAGTTCATAGATAGTTCATAGAATCCCTACAGTGCGGAAACAGGCCCTTCGGCCCAACAAGTCCACACCAACCCTCAGAGGGTCCCATCCAGACCCATCCCCCTATAACCCATAGAACCAACACATCCCTGAACATTACGGGCAATTTAGCATGGCCAATCTACATAGCCTGCACATCTTTGGGCTGTGGGAGGAAACTGGAGCACCCGGAGGAAACCCACACAGACTTATTGGTGATGGTCATAGCCTGCCATTTGCGTGGCACGAATGTTACTTGCCTCTTGCCAGCCCAACCCTGGATATTGTCCAGATCTTGTTGCATTTGAACTTGGACTGTTTCCCATCTGAGAAGTTGCAAATGGTGCTGAACATTATGCAATCATCGGTGAACATCCCCATTCTCTTACCTTACGATAGAAGGAAGGTCATTGATGAAGCAGCTAAAGATGGTTTGGCCTAAGATGCTGTCCTGAGCAACTCCTGCAAAAATGTCCTGGAGCTGAGATGACTGACTTCCAACAACCACAACCACCTTCTTACGTGTCAAGTATGACTCCAACCAGTGGAGCGTTTGCCCCCTCATACCCATGGATTCCAGTTTTGCCAGAGCTCCTTGATTTCACAGAGTTGAAATCAGTCTTGATGTCAAGGGCTGTCCCACTCTCCCTCACCTCTTAGAATTCTGTCTTATGTCCATATCTAAACTAAGGCTGTAATGACATCAGCATTTGAGTGACCTTGGCAGAACCCAAACTGGGACTCAGTGAGCAGAATATTTCTGAGCACTGTTGATGACGTCTTCTATCTAATGATTTTGTTTTATTCATTCATGAGATGAAGGTGTGTCTGGTTAGGCCATTATTTACTGCCCATCCCTACTTGCACAGAGGGCAGTTTAAGAGTCAACCACATTGCTGTGGATCTGGAGTCACTTGTAGGCCAGACTAGGTAAGGATGGCAGTTTCCTTCCCTAAAGAACATTAATGAACCAGATGGATTTTTCTGACAATCTACAATAGTTTCATGGTCACCATTAGACTCTTAATTCCAGACTTATTATTCAAATTTCACTACCTGCCATGGCAGGATTTGAGCCCAGGTCCCCAGGACATTACCTAAGTCTTTAGATTAGTAGCCATCTCCTCCCCTCAAGAGTAGAGTACTCTGTTGAGAGTAGACTGGTTTTTGAGGACAGAATGTATCTATTTTCTAAATAGATGCTACTGAGTGTACTGGAAGAGCTTGGCTAGGTGAGGGGCAAGTTCTGGACCACAAGTCTTTAGCACTATTGCTGGAATGTTGTCAAAGCTCATAGCCTTTGCTGTAACCAGTGCCTCCGGCTTTTTCTTAATATTATGTGGAGTGAATCAAGTTGGCTGAAAATTGGTATCTGTAATGCTGGGGACCAGTAGAGGAGTCTGAGATGGATCATCTGCTTGGCACCTCTGGCTGAAGATTGTTGCAAATCCTTCATCCTTATCTTTTGCACAGACGTGCTGGGCTCTTCCATCATTTTGAGGATGGGGATATTTGTGGAGCTGCCTCTAGTGAGTTGTTTAATCATGCACCACCACTCACTATTCAATGTGGCAGAACTACAGAGTTTGGATCTGATCTATTGATTGTGGGATCAAGTAGCTCTCTTTATCAATTGCTGCTTAGCAGGCAAACAGTCCTGTTTGGTAGCTTCATCAGGTTAACACCTCATTTTTAGATATACCTGATGTGGTTCCTAGCATGCTCTCCTGCACTCCCCATTTAACCAGGGTTCATCCCCCTGGCTTGATGGTAATGGTTGAGTGGGGTGTATGCTAGGACATGTTGCAGATTGTGCTGGAGTACAGTTCTGCAGTTAGCTCACAGGGCTACATGGATACACGATGGAGGGTAATCACAATGTGAAGACAAAGCTTTGTCTCCACAAGCACAATGCGGTGGTCACTTTTATCAATGCTGCCATGTACAGGCACATCTGCAGATTGATAAGGATGAGGTCAAATATATTTTTCTCTCTCGCAGGTTCCCTCGACCCAGTCTGGCAGCTGTGTCCTTTTCGGACCCAACCAGCTCGATCACTAGTACTGCTGCTGAGTCACTTTTGGTGGTGAACATTGAAATTCCCCACCCAGAGTGCATTTTCTGCCCTTGTCACCCTCAGTGCTTCTTCTGAGTAGTGTTCAACATGGAAGAGTACTGAGTCATCACACGAGGGAGATGGGGTAATCAGCAGGTTTCCTTGCCCGTGCCATAAGACTTCATGGGGCCCATAGTCAATTTTGAGGACTCCCAGGGCAACTGTCTTGACTGTATATATTAAATAGAAATGTTTATGTTGTTACTCAAAATGTTGCATAAAATACATTTAAATTTTGTTATTGTTCACATTGTTAACTTGCAACATGTTAGTTGAATGCAGTTTGCCTTTACATTTGTAGGTCAGAGGTCCTTCAAATGCTGATCCATCTGTGATTGTGGACGACCTCCTAACGCCATGTTCACCTGGTGATCCCAACGCTTTGGAGATGACTTGGATTGATGTTCCAGGGGATAAGCTTCTGGAGCCTGTCGTGTCCATGGCAAGTGACCTCAATTTCTGCACATTTTAGTGTTATGTCTCAGATCTTCAGTTGCTTATAATTTTCTCCTGTGGGAACATATCATGAGGATGAAATGTTTACAGCCATCTTCTGTGCCTATCCAAAACAGTCATCTTGAAAGAGTTTAATGAATCTGTGCACGTACAATAAATAAATTGGCAGCTGTAGATTTATGTTTTGCTTTAACATTGATCATTTAATATGGCCTTCGCTCCTGTTTCGGGTCACAAATTTCGTTTTAAAGTTCTTAGGTGCTAGTCTGTTGTAGGTGTACCTATAAATTTAAAAGGTAAACTACACTTGGAGTAGTTGGTGTTTTTATGGAGTGGCCTCTGCTGCTTTCTGGCATTTCCTTGGTCAGCTCTCTGTTTCACAACCTTTCTAGCTCCTCCAACAACCCTCTGGCTGTTGACCTTCAGACTGCCGCTTATACTTCTCCCTGATCCACCCTCTAATGGCTGACTCTTTACTCTACAGCTCCCTGACCGTGTAGGTGGCGTTTCATTTCATCGACCACCTGCTTTTTGACTTGCTTCCCCTTCCTGAACTCTCACTGTCACCAAAGAATCTGGAGATCAGTGAGTGGCTGTTCAGGAGTGGGGAGCAGCAAGCAAAAAATTCAATGAGTCAGGGAACAGCAAAAGCCCCAGGTTCCAATCGTCAATATCTAGAAGGTGGTTTAGGGAGTGGGAGAGGCCATGAGCTGTAGAGTTGTCAGTTCGGAATAGAGTGTGAGACAAGTTGTGTGCTTGGAGGGTTGGCAGCAAGACAGATGTCAAGACGCTGCAAGCCTGAGGGTTGGTGACAGGGTGCACCAGGGAGTGTGCTGTATGGCGCGCACAAGATTCAAGAAGCAGAATCGGCAGCAACCGGAGGTAAGCCAAAAGCTCCCGTAGGACTTTTATAATTTTTAACTTTTTAAATATAAACTAAAAAAAATTTCATTGACCAACAGGAATTTAGCAGTAAAGTATTTCAACTTGCACAGTAAAACGTTTTTTTTCTCTGTTGACAAAGGTTCTGTAGAGCCTAATTACAGCTTTTACTTAATGGGAAACTGTAATTAACTTAGTCATTTTACTTAAAATTAAACATAACAATTGTAACTGACGTTATGTAGTATATGCATCAGATGTCATGTATGCTAATTGGTTACTTTAGTAAATGTGAAAATGACACTGGAAATGCATTTGTCGCTATTGTAAAAATTATTTCACACAAGATACTTTGAGATGTTTTGAGATACAAAGCGCTGCATAAATATCATTCTACTCTTCAAGTGAAACGTTACTAATCCAAATGGAAAGAACCACATTCTTTAAAAGAAAACTAATCTCTAGGTGCCATGATTTTTCTGTTTCCCTATATTTTAATGCTTGTAAGCTCACTGCCACTCCCCATCCCTGCCTCATTCTATGTATTCCTATTTTTGGGAACTTTAGATCTGAAAAATATTTTCTATTTTCCCCTTTCATGTTTTTTCTGGCTTTTTGTTTTGTCTTTCAATTTCTGTCTTGTAGTTGATTCTGCCGTTGAATTTCTTTTTTTTTTGGTTTTACTTAGTCCTCCTTTCTTATCATCCTTTAGGCCCACTATACACATGTGGTCTTTGCTCTGTATGTGTCAGATTTTACCATCAGTTTCATTTATCACAAACAAATAAAATGCTAACCTGTTTTCTTAAATAGAGGAAGACAAATAGGAGGACGTCATGCTTAACAATAGTTTCCAGGTCAGACTACATCCTGGATACGAAGAAGTCTTTATCCCCTGAAGGCGCGACAGAAATATAAAATTCAGTCTGAGAATTTAAAGAATGAATTATGAGCAAAGGCCAAAGAACCAAATCCATCAAACCATGAAAAGAATAAATTTGAAAGAGATCTTCAATATACCATAGTATAGCTTGTGTATGAAAGGTAAATCTGGGTTTCAGATTGGGGGAGGGCAGGTTCAAATGAATTAAAAGCCAATTTAGAATCAGTGTTGGGAAGTTGTTCAAGTTACTGTAAAATGTATTTTTAATCAACAAAAGCAAATAAGAAAGTGGGAGAACTTTCAAATTGAGATTCTTTCTAGATGGATGAGTTAGGACCAGCCAAATTACCACCTTTAAGTGTAATTTGTCTTGTAAACTGTGCAGTCACACTTTTTGCCCTAAGTTATGTAATTGTCACTTGAGATAGTAAACTCACTACTCCATTACCCAACATGCATTGCTTGTGTTTGCAGGTGTTTAAGCCAATAATAATGTGCTTGCAAATCGTGTGGCTACTTAATTAATGGTTGAAATCAAAATCTGAATTGATACCCACTGGAGCAGGAGGAGCCAATCAGTCTTTTGAGCCGATTTCACTGTTCAAGTAAATTGTGGGTGACCTGTGTCATGATTCCATCAATAACTCTTGGTATCCTTGCTGAATAAAAATCTTATGGATCTCAGTTTTAACATTTTGAATTAACCTAACTTCACTCTTTTGGGGAAGAAACCACATGGTTTTGACTACCCTTTGTGTGAAGAAATGCTTTCTTTCATTATATCTGAACAATTTATGTCCAATAGTAAGGTTATCTCCCTTCTAGACTGAAAACCAAGGGACACAGTTTCTCATCTATAAAGCCTTTAAATGTTTTAAAATCATCTTAAATGCCATCTTCTTTACGACATTTTAAAGTACCATCTGTATTCATGGGAATACAAGTTTAGATTATGTAACTGTCCTTCTATTTCAGTATCATTTTGGTGAGGTTGCATTGCGTGCCTCAAGACCAGTAAATTCTTTCTATTGTGCACTGTCTCGAACTGTGAATGCTGTGTCCCAGTTGTGGTCTAGGCAGAGTTTTGTCATCTTCAACTGTGCCTCGATTCGAGATGACACTGACCTACTCGGGTTTTAATTCTGCTGTGAGTCTTCATGTGACTGAATAGGTTAATTCTTGACCCGAACATCTTTCAGCAAATGGGGCAGGATGACCCATGAGTTAGCAGAATCCAGACTGCAGGATTTTTGTATCTCTCCTTTCCTGCCTGCCATTAAGGCATTTGTATCAAGCATGATGCATGTCGATGGACAAGTTGTTGCTGTTTTGAATGTTTGGTAGAGTGCTCTTTACAGTCATTAATGTCAATGCTGTTATGCTTCAAGAACAACTTCATGGTGTCTTTATAACATTCTCTTTTTCTTACCTGGTTCACTGACAATTCGAGAGATGAGAAGACAAGGTCCATTGTAGTTTATTTTGCAAGAATTTTTCCTGATTGCTGGTAGAGCCGACTTGGAGGATGCTAGCATTTATTCAAGTTTCTTCTCCTTTTAATATACAGAACGTGGCAAAAGCACTGCTGGTGGAATTTCTCTAGAGCTCTGGTGTGTTGCTGATGCGTAGACCAGCAACTGCTCTATACCAGAACTTCAGATTTGTTAAGGTTTTTGTTATCAAACACTCTGCTATATTTTTTTTTCTAGAAGGCTGAGCCGACGCAGTGATTCTGTGTTGGATCTCGTTGTTAATGGTTGCCTTTTGAGAGAAGTGGTTGTTAAGGTGTGAGAAGTGCTCAATATACTGTGAAGTCCCTCATATATGGGAGATGGAATATTTTGCTGACCATGTGTGGCTGGTATGTTTGTTTTGACAATGTTCAAGGATGAACAGAGTTTCTTGTAAGCAGAATTGAAGTGATAGTGGATAGTGGCTTGCAAATCTGATGCAGAGTGGGCAGTGACACTGTAGTCATCCAAATACTGTTAATCATTTGATGGTCAGTTTAGTTTTGGCACGGAGGCAATTGAGATTATAAAGAAGGAGTTCTTTTCTTCTGTCTGCAAGATAGGTGCACAAATCCTGATGTGAGGAAAAGCCCACCAGCTGTGAAGGACTCAGCTAGGATTATCATCCCGGCAATTAGTGTTGGGTTTTTTTTTGTTTGATTGTATGTTGCAGCTGTCAGATAAATGGTAGTTTATCCATAGATTCTACACTGGGTATGGAGAGAGAGCCTGGAGAATATCAGCTGCCACTGTTGATTCAAGATTGTATTGTCAGCAATGTTCTTTCTGGCATTGTCCACTTGACCCTGTTTTATCGATGTTCCTGAATCTGCAAAAAGCTTTGCATGGCATTTTGTTGGACTTCTCTAGTTTTCCCTTTGCACCATTTGTCTTTTGTGTTTCAGATTTGTCTTTGGGTTTTAGCCTTGAACTGTCTGAATGTTGCATTCTTGAATTGAAACCTTTCATTGTTCTGCCAGGGAATAAAGGCTGCTTCTTTCTGTTCAAAGAGGTCATGTATATTCTGCATTGTTGGTCAGACCAGTTGGATTCTCGAATCGTTTGGTAGGGCTGAGAGACTGAACCAATTCCTCTTGGACTTTTGGTTCTTACGATAGCACAGTGTGCTAGATGGCAGTGCATTGCCAACTGAACAAGTTTTAAAAAAAAAAAAAAAAAAATTCTGTCTAGCATGTTCCCTGCATGAATCAAGTGATATGTTCATCACTTAGATCATTGACTCAAACAGTGACATTATCAAGAAATTCCAGTGTTTTTGTCATTCTGGCAATGTTATAATGAGGCCATGCTAAGCACGCTTTCTTAGTAGGGGTAACATCATGTCCATTGGCTTTCTTCACTCCACTTTTCCCAATGGTGGTTCTTCTGAAGTTGGCCAGCCCTGTCCCCAAGAAGGATGGTCTTTTGGCAGTAAGGACTTTATCAAGGTCAGAAGTGAACTTTTCCTCCACTGCTTCACCTGAGTAAAGAGCTGGAGCATATTGATTATGGCTGAGCTTGAGGTATGGGTGTCATGAGTATTTCATTCATACATTTAAGATTCTGCCAGTACATCCAAGATCGTATTCCAAATGATAAAACCAACTCCACAGACACCAAGATTGTTGCGATTGCATAAAATGTGAACTGTTGATCTTTGAATCCAGTCTGCCAGTGTAATAACTGAGACTTTCATAGTCTCAAATGGTCTTAAAAACAGATCAAAAACAACTGGCTTAAAATGGCCATAGACATCGCCAAACCCCACAAGTTGCCAAGTTTCAATAAACTTTGAATTAAACAAAAGACAATCTGAGCTGAAATTAACACTTTAGCAAGTGCAGTCAGCCACCCCATTGGGGGTGCGAAAAGCCTATCTCTTATTTAAATTTACACCTGTGAGGTTCTTCACATGTTGAAAATGGAACCTTGTCAATAGTTGAGCCTGAAAATGTAACTTCAGACAATGTACAAGCAGCCTGTATTTCAACGAGCATTTTTGGCAGAGCAGGGGAGAGGGATTTTAGATTGCAGAACTAAAGATAAACTGGAGAAAGTTCTCTCTTGGATGTGGTCAGATTGAAACCTGAAAACAAAGGATGCCAAAAGGACTCCAACCTGTATATTCTTTGATTTCCTTTCGTACTGGGTATTATCTCCTTTTACCTTTGTACCTGTGTTTGTGATCTCAAGTGACAGCCCAAAGGCCTGCATGCTTGGTGTTGTATCTTTATTATTTTTCTCAGGCTTAGCAGTAGTAAGCATGCGCTTTCCTTTAAGTCCAGAAAACGTTGATATTGGCTTTTTACTACTGCAATAAAATAGGAGCAGGTTCACACCTTCTGACCTGGTTGTAACAGAGTTTCTGTCTGTCTTATACTTCCAGTAGAAGGGATATTCTCTGTTTGTTCTTTCAACTGCTGTCTTGAGGAAAACTTGTCTCAGGCACACGTTATAATTTCAAGTTTTGATGTTTCATATGATATGATTTCAGTTCTTTCTGGATAGCATCTCTTGAAATTATCCATGAGCATTTCAAGTTGCAAAATATAAAGTTTTCTTCCTTACATCATAAGGATGATGATCCTGCAGGATGTGGTGCCCTAACAGATGTGGAACAGTTTATTTTTAGGGCACCTTTTCTAACCACCTATCCATTTGGGGCCAGCAGTGGGTACCCATAAGAGGACTGCTTAGTTGCAAATACAGTTGCCCAAATGCAGGTGCTTAAAAACCTTCAAGCATCTAAGTTCTGAAGAACAATTATATTGGACTCAAAGTTAACTATTTCTGTCTTCCCAGGTTTTGCCAGACCTGCTGAATTTCTCCTGCACTTTCTATTTTTATTTCAACCTTCATGCATCATTGCTTGTGTGCAAGTCTTGACTCCCAGGTTCCCTTCACTAACTCTCCAGCTATAAGAATTGTAAAGTAGCTCCTGGTAAATGGAGCCATGCGCATGACTGTGTTTAATGTAAGCAACCTTGGGTTGCCATCATTGTTCTCATGATCTTGACGAGTTGGTAGTCAGATTTTGGTAACTTGTCGAGTGATGATGATTGGGAACAACTTGTTGTTGTGGCCTTCTTTCATCTTTTCAGCTGGCGAGATGCACGGTCATCCTTTGCCTGTTCTGTTATTGAGGACTTTTTGGACCTCACTTTGTCTGGTACCACTGATCCCCTTACCAGGAGCAAGGCATTCCTGACTCTGTCATTCAAGGGTTTATCAGAGCACATAGTCATACAGTATGGAAACAGACTCTTCGGTCCAACCAGTCCATGCCAAACATAACCATAAACTAAACTAGTCCCACCTGTCTGCCCCTGACCCATATCCTTCAAACCTTTCCTGTTCACGTACTTATCCAAATATCTTTTAAATGTTGTAATTGTGCTCACGTCGACCACTTCCTCAGGAAGTTCTTTCCACACTCTGTTTTTAAAAAAAAAAAAAAAAAAAATTGCCACCATGCCTTTTTAAAATCTCTCCTTCAAAATGTGCCCCCTAGTCTGGAAATCCCCCATCTTAGGGAAAAGACACCTAACATTAACTCTATCTATACCCTTCATGATTTTTATAAACTTCTATCCGGTCACTCCAATTCAAGCTGGCAGTCGATGTACTGAAAGCTCTATACAATAATAGCATAGTTATTTCTTAACTCTTGTGATGAAGGCCACCTTTCCATTAGTCTTTCTTAATATTATTTTGTACCCATTCCATGTAAACAAGCAAATTACATGAAGTAGGCCATTTGACCCTATGAGCCCACTCTGTCATTCAGTAAGGTAATGGCTGATCCGCTTGTTTGAATTCCACGTTCCCGTCTACCCCCGGAACATTTAATTTCTTGCCTAACAAGAATCTATTTACTTCCGCCTTAAAAGATTTTCAATGACCCTGCCTGCACCAACATCTAAGGAAGTGTTCAAAAATCCAAAAGATTTTTGCAACTCTGCACTTGAACCCTTATTACTTATTCTTCATAGTATTTAGAAAGTATTCTTTTTAGGTCCAAAATGGATGATCTCACATTTTCTCACCCTGAATTTCCATCTGCCACAATTTTGCTCACTAATGTAACTAATCAAATGCTATTTGTTTCCAACTATACACAGTAAGAATATTGAGTTCTGAGAAAGGGTCACGAAACGTTAACACTGATTTGTCTCCATAGACGCAGCCAGACCTGCTGAACTTTTCCAGCAATTTCTGTTTTGTGTAAGAATATTTGTTTATCCCTTGGTGCTGGTCATTCTCTCAGCAAGGAATACAAAAGGAATAAAAATCCTCTTAGTCCCCATTTGTAGTGTTTATCATAGCAGTGTCAACTTGGGAGAATAGAGAAAAGCCAGTTATCATGAAGCAGAGATAGTAGGAACTGTAGATGCTGGAGAATCCGAGACAACAAGGTGCAGGGCTGGATGAACACAGCAGGCCAAGCAGCATTGTAGGAGCAGAGAGGCTGACGTTTCGGGCCTAGACCCTTCATCAGAAAAGGGGGAGGGGAAGGGGGTTCTGAAATAAATAGGGAGAGAATGGGAGGCGGATAGAAGAGGGATAGAGGAGAGGATAGTTGGAGAGGAAACAAACAGGTTGAAGAGGCGGGGATGGAGCCAGTAAAGGTGAGTGTAGGTGGGGAGTTAGGAAGGGGATAGGTCAGTCCAGGGAGGACGGACAGGTCAAGGGGGCGGGATGAGGTTGGTCGGTAGGAAATGGTGGTGCGGCTTGAGGTGGGAGGAGGGGATGGGAGGAAGAACAGGTTAGGGAGGCAGGGACGAGCTGGACTGGTTTTGGGATGCGGTAGGGGGAGGGGAGATTTTGAAACTTGTGAAATCCACATTGATACCATTGGGCTGCAGGGTTCCCAAGCGGAATATGAGTTGCTGTTCCTGCAACCTTCGGGTGGCATCGTTGTGGCACTGCAGGAGGCCCAGGATGGACATGTCGTCTGAGGAATGGGAGGGGGAGTTGAAATGGTTCGCGACTGGGAGGTGCAGTTGTTTATTGCGAACCGAGCGTAGGTGTTCTGCAAAGCGGTCCCCGAGTCTCCGCTTGGTTTCCCCGATGTAGAGGAAGCCACACCGGGTACAGCGGATGCAGTATACCACATTGGCAGATGTGCAGGTGAACATCTGCTTGATGTGGAAAGTCTTCTTGGGGCCTGGGATGGGGGTGAG
>NC_063333.1:100028541-100058952 GCF_021869965.1 Rhincodon typus | reverse complement strand
AAAGGTGAGTGTAGGTAGGGAGTTAGGAAGGGGATAGGTCAGTCCAGGGAGGACGGACAGGTCAAGGGGGCGGGATGAGGTTGGTCGGTAGGAGATGGAGGTGCGGCTTGAGGTGGGAGGAGGGGATAGGTGGGAGGAAGAACAGGTTAGGGAGGCAGGGACGAGCTGGACTGGTTTTGGGATGCGGTAGGGGGAGGGGAGATTTTGAAACTTGTGAAATCCACATTGATACCATTGGGCTGCAGGGTTCCCAAGCGGAATATGAGTTGCTGTTCCTGCAACCTTCGGGTGGCATCGTTGTGGCACTGCAGGAGGCCCAGGATGGACATGTCGTCTGAGGAATGGGAGGGGGAGTTGAAATGGTTCGCGACTGGGAGGTGCAGTTGTTTATTGCGAACCGAGCGTAGGTGTTCTGCAAAGCGGTCCCCGAGCCTCCGCTTGGTTTCCCCGATGTAGAGGAAGCCACACCGGGTACAGCAGATGCAGTATACCACATTGGCAGATGTGCAGGTGAAGATCTGCTTGATGTGGAAAGTCTTCTTGGGGCCTGGGATGGGGGTGAGGGAGGAGGTATGGGGGCAGGTGTAGCACTTCCTGCGGTTGCAGGGAAAAGTGCCGGGTGTGGTGGAACTGGAGGGGAGTGTGGAGCGGACAAGGGAGTCACGGAGAGAGTTGTCCCTCCGGAAAGCAGATAAGGGTGGGGAGGGAAAGATGTCTTTGGCGGTGGGGTCGGATTGCAGATGGCGGAAGTGTCGGAGGATGATGCGTTGGATCCGGAGGTTGGTGGGGTGGTAGGTGAGGACGAGGGGGATTCTTTTTTGGTTCTTATTGCGTGGACGGGTTGTGAGGGATGAGGTGCGGGAGATGTGGGAGACACGGTTGAGGGCGTTCTCGACCACTGAGGGGGGGAAGTTACGGTCCTTGAAAAACGAGGGCAACTGAGATGTACGGGAGTGGAATGCCTCATCCTGGGAGCAGATGTGGCGGAGGCGAAGGAATTGGGAATAGGGGATAGCATCTTTGCAGGAAGGTGGGTGGGAGGAGGAGTATTCTAGGTAGCTGTGGGAGTCGGTGGGCTTGAAATGAATATCGGTTTCTAGGTGGTTGCCCGATATGGAGACAGAGAGGTCCAGGAAGGGGAGAGAGGTGTTAGATGGTCCAGGTAAACTTAAGGTTGGGGTGGAAGGCATTAGTTAAGTGGATGAACTGTTCGAGCTCCTCGTGGGAGCACGAGGCGGCGCCGATACAGTCATCAATGTAACGGAGGAAGAGGTGGGGTTTAGGGCCGGTGTAGGTACGGAAGAGGGATTGTTCTACGTAACCTACAAAGAGGCAGGCGTAGCTTGGGCCCATGCGGGTACCCATGGCTACCCCCTTTGTCTGTAGGAAGTGGAGGAATTGAAAGAGAAGTTGTTGAGTGTAAGGACGAGTTCGGCTAAGCGGATGAGGGTATCAGTGGAGGGGGACTGGTCGGGCCTGCGGGACAGGAAGAAGCGGAGGGCCTTAAGGCCATCTGCATGGGGAATGCAGGTGTAGAGGGACTGGACGTCCATGGTAAAGATGAGGTGTTGGAGACCGGGGAATTGGAAGGTCATGAAGCATACTCCTCTACGTTTTTTTTTTAAAAAAGGCAGAGAATATTGTAGTTACAGAGGGTTAACTTTTACGAATAAAATACTTTTTCAAATAATTTCTTATGGCAATAGAAATATTTTGTTCCCTTCAGATGAAGATCAACTTTATTTTAGTGTGACTAAAACTTAAAAGTATTGGTTCGTGTCTTAAGGAAGCATACTGTCGAGTACTTTTTAAAAAGTCAGTTGGAATTAAATTTGTAAAAGGGAGTGCTGGGAATATAAATGCTTTACAAAGATGTAGCAATTCAGAATACAGAGGAAAGTGAAAGTTTCCCATAAGTTGCCAAGATAATTTATGAAATTACTTTTTTTACAATCTGTTCAGACTTTTACATTCCAGTCTTTAAACTATATATTAATATTTTTCCTTTCAATCTCTTTCACAGCCTGACATGGTGCAATCATTAGCAAGCATAAAACCGACAGTTAATGACGAGGACCTGGAAAAGTTGAAGAAGTTCACAGAAGACTTTGGTCAGGAAGGCTAAACCATTAATCTTAATTTGCACAGCAAAATATTTTTCTTTCCTTGTACATCTCTCTTTTTCTATTCACAAATCAGTTGCATACGATAGTAAGTTTATTTTTATCATTTTATTATTGTAAAGTCAAGCACTGTTATTTCAGGTCATGGAATTTATTAAATCCAACTTTATATAATCTTAATTTCTGCATTTGCCTATCACAAAACTACTTCTCATATAAATATCTAAAGAGGTTCCAGACTTCTTCAAGGGCTTAGCATGATATTTAAACAACATTACTGGAATAATTGAGAATCTTTAAAAGAACTAAGTAAGTTGTGCATATAGTGTGCTGATGTCTTTAAGGAATGTAAAGTAATCTTGGGTATCATTGAAATATACTAAATACTTTGTGAATGGGGCATTTTAAATTTGCACATAAGATCTAATACATGTACTACCCATATGATTGGATCATTTCATTGTACTTCAGGTAGACTTTAATTTCTGACTGTGTAAAATATAAACTTGAAGCTTTGTATTGGAGAAATTGGGATTACTTATTCATTTATTTGTATTGAAAGAAATATGAATGAAGTGAACAACTTCTATATATGTAGATTTTTTTATAACAGCAACCTTGTATTTTCTGTTTAATTTCTGTTTATTTGTAAATAAAACTTGTGTCTACCCAATGGTGATTGTTTTAAATTCTCACTGGAAGACTCTTTATTTCAATTGATTTTTCAAAATATTTTTGCTTGTCCTATTCAGTAACAAGATAGACACATTATAGAAATCTATATCTGCTTCAGTAATAGGTTACAGATGGTGGGTGGTAGGAGGTAGCTTTATTTTGGTACTGACTTCATTCTTCTTCCATTGCATTTGCTTCTGTGCTGCATTCTCTAGGTTGGAGTCCTCTCAGCCTGCAGACTTGCAACTGTCCCCCAATTGGACCACGGTTCTCCCTCACCTACCCCCCCACCAAAAAGTGTCCTTTTAACCTGCCTTTGATTTCTTCATTCAGAACTGTCAGTGACCTCAAATGCCTTCATTTTTCTGCCCCCTCACCCACTCTGACCTGTGTCCCACTGAAATTGTCCTCTGGTCTAATTCTGTTATCTAACCTGCTGACGATGCTGCTGTTGTCTGGTGTATTGGCCTTTACTTTGCAGAAGCTAAGTGCCAACTCTCAGACACTGCTTTCATTCTGCTCTCAACTATGATCCCACCACTGAACATCAGGCTGTTGTTTCCAGGACAGTTATGGATGTCATGTCCTCAGGATAACTTGCCTTGTCAGTTTCCCAACTTACAGTTCCCAGCCCTGTACAGTCTGCTTCTAAGTGTTTTCCAACATTCACAAAACCCATTATTTCAGCCTGTTCCTAACGTACTGAACTTATTTCTTCCTACTTTGACTCTTTGTTCTCTCATTTAATCTCCTCCCACCTACATTTGTGATTCTTCTGATGCTTTACATCAGTTCCACGATTTACAATTTCCTAGCCCTAGCTGTCTCTTCATTATGGAAATGCTGTCCATACTGCAACTCTATCCCCCCTCATTGGTGCCTGCTATTTCCTCAATGATTTGTATCTTCTAATACCGTTCTCTCTCTGACTGCCCTTGTTTTCCCTTTGAATGATTTCTCTTTCAGTTTGTCTCACTTTCTGCAAATAAAAGGTGTGGGGATGGGTACGCACATGGGTTCCAGTTATGCCTGTCACTTTGCCAAGTACAGTCGGTTCTGCTATAACGTGATAGTTGCATTCCTGTGCAACATCACGTCATAGAAAATCACCTATAGAAATAATGGAGCCTATGGGAAAAGCGGGGTTGGGGGAGACCACTGAAAAGTATCACTTAGAATCGCTCAAAAATCACTGAAAGCCTAGCACAGGATAGCACAGTTTGAATAAATGCTTAATTCATATCTAAAAATGAAATAAAAGTAAATTTAACAACTTACCTTGAAAAAATGTAAGATGACTTGATGGAGGATGACGTTTTGAGGTTGCTCTATTGGTAATGCAGGAGCTGAGGGTCATCATCATCACCTTCAGCACTTTACAGCAAAGTCTGCAAAACAATTACATGATGCTGGCGAGACTCTTTTGGCCCTAACGTTGTGCATGCTCAGGACAAAGCCTGCGAAACGATCATGTGATGTCAATGCGTACGCTGCGCACTGATGGAATCGTGTTTATAGCCAACACAAGTTCATGTTTTACAAATAGTGTTCCCCTTATTCGTCCATTGCATTATAGTTCATTTGCATTGCTGGAACATGCACTATAGCAGAACCGACTGTAAATGGTACACCCTTGTTTCCATCCTACTTGGAAGTCTCCCACAGTTTTCTCCAGTAAAACGGTGACTACCTCAGTGCTACTTCCTACTTTCATCTGGAATTGGAGAAGATTTTGCTGCCAATTTCCATTCTTCCTTCACCTTCACCTGGTCCATCTCTCATTCTTCCCTTCCTTGTCTTCTCTGATTTCATTTCTGGTGATAGGCTATCCATTAATCTCTATTACAAACCCATTGACTCCCAAGGTTACCGAGACTGCATTTCTCTCACCCTGCTTCCTGTAAGGATTTCATTCACCCAGTTTCTCCAAATCCATAGTATCTGTTTCAATAACTCACAAGGTGCTTCTAGCATGTTGTCTTTTTCCCTCAGCCAAGGATTTGCCTCACTAGTTGACAGTGCCCTCAGCCGTGTCTGACGCATTTTCCGTACCACTTCTTTCACTCATTCCCTCCTTTCAGAACAATAATAGGATTCCCCTCATTGTCACTTGCCACTCCACCAGCATCTCCGTCAAAGGATTCATCCTCTGCCATTTCCACCAATTCCTGCAGGATGTCAGCAGCAAACACATTTTCCATGACACCCTTACCCACTCCTCTGTCAGTTCTGACATCACTTAACCATCCTCTTGTATTACCTTCCCATGCAATTGCAAATGATGTTATTTTTGTCCCTCCATCCTCACTATCCAAGACCCCAAACTCACCTTCCAGATGAAACTGATTTACTTCTGTTATCAATCCAGTCTACTATATTCCCTGCTTACAATGCAGTTTCCTCTGTATCAGTGAGACCAAATGTAGACTGGATGGCCACTTTGTGGAGTACCCCCACTCTGCAAGAATGACCCTGATCTTCCAGCCACTTGCTATTCCACATACCATCTTATTCTCAGTAACATTTCTGTCCTAGACCCAGTGTCATGTTCTAGTGAAGCTCGATGAAAGCTGGAGGAACACCTGATTTTATGCATTGGCGTTTTACAATCTTAAGAATTAAATATTGTGCAACAATTTCAGATCATGAACTCTGTCCTTTTTTTTTTAATGCCTTCCTTCCCCTCTCCCCAAACACCCCAGTCTCTCCAGTGTCATGCTTTCAGCAGAGGTGGTGACCTATTTTCTATTAATACCTACCATTAACATCTACTGTTCACTTCCATCTCTTCTCTACTACCATTAGCACTCCCTTTGCTTTCTGCTTTGAGCAAGCTTACCATCAGTTCCACTTGCTGCTCATCCTGTCTTGTTGAGCATAAAGCCTGTCACTTTTCCAGCCCTCTTCGGTTCTGACAAATCGTCAGATCTGGATCAACATTAATGCTTCTTCCATTGATGTTTCTGTGAGAACCTGCTGGGCTATTTGATTTTGGAAGTAAGGCTATTCACTTTGGTCATAAGAACAGAAAACCATTTTTTTTGAAAGGCTTGCAACTTATAAATCAAATACAATAGTGATAACAGGATGAGTGATTTTGTTGTTGCAACATGTGGATACCAATGGGATCCACAGCAAACATATCTGTGCTGAATGCAGCCTGATGAACTTTGGATCTGAGTTGAGGAACTGGAGTATGTTCTGCAGACATTGCTTGCATCTTTGAAGGGGAAAGTTACTCTTTTTTTTTGCTCCTTTGCTCCAGAGGGTGGTCACAGTTCAAACTAGGTTATTTAAAATTGGTCTGTGCTCAGAAGAAGGCATAACTGCAGGTGAGGCATGTGTGAGGACATGGGAGTTAAATTGAGGAGCTTCAGCATCTACAATTGTCTGATGATGAGATATTTGTGAACTGTGTAAATGAGAGCAGAGACAGCAGGGAGGATGAGCAACCTGACCATACAGGTCTTGGTACAGGGAGCCATTCAAGGGAGGGAAGAAAATAAGTAATCTTGTCATGGTAGAGAGTAGTATAATCAGGGAGATAGATAATGTCTGCAGCTGTGAGCTGGAGTTCTGAAGGCTGCATTGCCTGCTGGTGCCAGAGTCAAGGACATCTTGGGACTGAAGAACAACTTGGAGAGGGAAATAAGGGGTCCAGTTGTCATTGTCTATGTTGGTTCCAGTTACGTTGGTAGGACTAGAAAGGAGGTCTTGAAAGACTTTGAATAGCTTAGGAGTTAAATTAAAAAGCAGAACCTCCAATAATAATCTCAGAATTACTCCCTGAGCCATGAGTAAACTGGCAAAGTGTCAAAAAAAATGTGAAAGTTTAAAGAAGGCTTAAAGTGACTCAAAGATTGGTGTGGGTGGAATGGGTTTCAGATTGTGCATTAGTACTGAGGTAGAAGGAAGCAGTTCTGGCAAGATTGTCTTCACTTGAACTGAGCTGGGATCAGTATCCTGACAAATCAAATATCTCGGACTGTACGGGGGGCGCTTTAAACTAATTAGAGGGGGGAGGGTTTGGGAAAGGTCAAATGTATGCTTTCCATAAGACCATCAGACCTTAAGATAAAGGAGCAGAATGAGCCATTTGACCCATGGAGTCTACTCCACATTTGATCATGGGTGATATGTTTCTCAACATCATTCTCCTGCCTTCTTCCTCTAACCCTCGATCCCAATACCAATCAGAAAACCTATCTATCTCTGTCTTAAACATGCTCAATGACTTGACCTCCACAGCCTTCTGCAGCAATGAGTTCCACAGATTAATCAGACTCCGGCTGAAGAAATTCCTCCTCATCTCAGTTCTAAAGGATCATCCTTTCACTCTGAGGCTGTACGCTTGGGTCTTAGTCGCTTTTACTTGTGAAAACATCTTCTCTATGTCCAATGTCTTCAGACCTCTCAGTATTCTGCAAGTTTCAATAAGATCCCTCTCATTATTCAAAACTCCATCGAGTACAGTCCCACAGTCCCTAACTGCTCCTTATATGACAAGCCCTTCATACCTGGGATCATTCTTGTAAATCTCTTCTGAACCCTCTTCAATGCCAGCACATCCCTCATTGGATTCAGGGCCCAAAACTGCTCTCAATATTCCAAATGCAGTCCGGCCAGAGCTTTACACAGTCCCAGCAATGTATCTTAGCAGATGTATTCTAGCCCTCTTGAAATGAACATAAATATTGCATTTGCCTTCCTAACAGCCAAATGAACCTACAAATTAACCTTAACAGAATCCTGAACTAGGACTCTCAAGTCCCTTCATGCTTCAGATTTCTGAAGCCTTTCCCCATCTAGAAAATAATCTATGCCTCTATTCTTCCTGGGAAAGTGTGTAATCTCACACTTTTCCACGTTGTATTCTATCTGCCACTTTCTTGTCCATTCTCCAAGTCCTCCTGCAGCCTCCCCACTTCCTCAACACTCTGTCCCTCTCCCTGTTTTTATCATCTGCAAACTTAGCCACAATGCCCTCAATTCCTTCATCCAAACCATTAACATTTAATAAGAATAGTTATGGTCCCAACACTGACTCCTGCAGAACTTCACTAGTTAGCAGCTGCCATCCTGAAAAAGACCCTTTTGTCCTTACTCTCTGTCTTCTGCTGGTCAGCCGATCTTTTATCCATCCCAGTACCCTGCTCCTAACACAATGGGCTTTTATCTTATTTAGCAGTGTCCTTGTCAAAGGCCTTCTGGAAATCCAAATAGATCACATCCACTGGCTCTCCTTTGTCTAACTTGTTCATTACCTCCTCAAAGAATTCTAAAAGATTTGTCAGTCATGACCTCCCTTGATGAAGTTATGCTGATTCTGCCCTATTTTACCATGCACTTCCAAATACACCACAATCCCATCCTTAATAAAGGACTCTGAAATCTTACCGACAACTGAGGTCAGACTAACCGGCCTATAGTTTCCTATGTTCTGCCTCCCTACTTTCTTAAACAGCGTGTTACATTAGCCAGTTTCCTGTCCTCTGGGATGCCTCTACAAACTACACAGTGCCTGACTTATCTACCTTCAGACCTCTCTGCATTCCCAGCATCTTCTTCTTAGTGATCGCCACTATCCTCACCCCGACTCTCTCGAAGTTCTGGTATGCTGCTGGCATTCTATGATGAGTGGCTGTGTTAATTGGAACTTACTCTGTGGAGTATAAAAGAATAAGAGGTATTCACATTGAAATATACAAGATTCTGAAGTGCCTTGGCAGGGTAGACACTAAGAACTTGTATTTCCCTACTGGAGAAACAATACAGGCACTGTCTCAAGACAAAGGGGTGATCAATTAGGAAAGAGATGAGAAATTTATTCTGAAAGTGTTGTGTGTCATTCGAATTCTCTAGATGCTCCGTGATTAAATCTATTTAAGGCTGATTCAGATTTTTGGGTTTTCGGAGAAATCAAGTTAAAAACAGACAGGAAAGTTACGATGAAAGATCAGCAGTGATTATATTAAATGGTAGAGCAGCCTTGAGGGACCTTATAGTGTCTTCCTGATCCTATTTTCATGTTTGTTTATGTGAAGGTGAGCTGGAGAGTGATTTACTGGTATTAGTGCTGTAGCCTAGTGGCATGGTCACTGGACCAGCAACACAGGTGATCTGGAGGTCAAATCCCACTTGGTAAATGTATGAAATTAAATTAAATGAATTTCATATCGGGTGATTCTGCGAGAGGAAAAATAATCTTGGAAAACAGATTGTTTCTCAAAATCATCTAGTGTGTCAGAAGGGAGAAAAATGCTGCTTCAGGCAATATGGGACATGTACATTGAGGACTATGATCACTGTTGATTCTGTATTTGGATGGAAAGTCTTTCTCTTGAAGAAGGCCATTCTTACAGTGATGGAATTATGCTTGTTAATCAGTTTATTACCTTTGTGTTTTTGGACAAAAAGAAAGCAGTTACTGTTTAGCTCAACCAGCCCTTTGTGCATTTCATATGTTCTTGGTGTATGAAGTGGGACGTGCAGAATGCTTGTTTATTTTAAAGTAAGCCAGCGGATGTGGCTTCTCCCGCTGAATGGAGGTGGCACCGGCATCATCAGCGGTAGCAAGAATGCGGCTCCTCCAGGCAACTGATACGAGACTTGCAGGCTGACCGAAATTCAAGCCATGGCTAGGCTCAGGTGCCTGCATTGGAGGCTGAGCGTTCCAAAAACCTTTATGGAGATAAGACTTTAGACTTTAAGACGTTTTTCTTACTTTTTGGCTTTTTTTAAAAAACGTTTTTCCGTTTTTTTAAAATTCTGGTTTTATAACCAAGATGGCACTGGAGTATGGCAACTTTGTACACTTTTCACTGTACTTGTGTATTCCTATACTTGAGTTAATGTGATAATAAAATCTAATTCTAATTCGAAGTGTTTTGTGTAATTAATTGGAGAGTTCTGGTCCATAAGATGTTTGAGATGAACTGTACCTGGGCCTGCTTGTGCTCAATGCCCTGAGCAATACAAATCAATACAAGCGACAGATTCAGTTTATGATATTTGCTAAACAGGCAGAAAAAAATTCAAGGAAATATTTCTTCATGCACAGCAGATATCAGTAAGGAGTAGAGGTGTCACAGACAGATTACAGGATGCCCATCATTAGGACTAAGAAAACCAAAAGCACGATGAAAGAATAGACAAAGGACCAGAAGGACTACAAACAAAAGCCAGTCAGAAAACAAACAGAATAAGGTATTGTTTGAACAATCTGAAATAGTTTTTATTGCCTGGCTTCATTTTTGCCATTGCTAATAGTTCTGATGCTCACAGAATCTTGCGAATTGAATAATTTAGTAATTAATTCCAGGAGGCATCATGCTCAAACATATGTGGATGTGCACACTAGATGTGACTTTTTTTACATTTTTTAAAAGATGTTTTTTAATTTTAAAATACATTTCAAAATTGCAAAAATAAAAGCCACATTGGATTTGTAGAATTCAATTTACCAGCAATTGCTCGCACTCAAGGTGGCTAATTTCATTTTCCTTTTCTAATCCAGTGGTGGTAAGACCAAGTGTAATGGCACAATTTCTCTCTGGCTCAGATGTTGTGGTAATATAGGAGGAAGAGAGCCCTTCTATTTCTCGCTACGAACCAAACAGTTTGATGGGCATTTGGAGTGTGTTTCTGTAGTTTTATTACTTTTTTAGTACATCAGTATTTCCTTTTATTTAAATTAGATACACATTTTGCCTAGATCAGATTACTTTTATTCACACTGACTAAGCATTCTCCTGGGAAACATATTTTCCTGGCAAACAATGTTATTCACTAATATACTGCCTTGTACAGTTATAAATTCTGAGCCAAAGTATGTTGTTTCTAAATCAAAGCAAATATTAAATAATGTAAGTTTATCCACAAGACTAACATGATAAAAATTTGTTCTAATAAGATGAATTTTGAAACTGAGGAACTTAACCTAAGAAAAGATAAAGCTAATTTCCTTTTTTACCACATATCCCTGCTGTATAAGGAGGAACCTTAGCAATGCTAACATATAAATTCAGGAATTTTATAATCTGCAGATATGTTTCTTCAATAATGGTAAATTTCTTTCAGGATTCCTCTAGTTGATCTTTTTCTTAATCCTGAAGTTATTAACCCTTCCTCTTCTCCTGTTACTTTTGTGTTTTTCCCTTGTAAATTAAAAAGAAAATAGCATCTGTCAATCACTCAGAATATATCATAAAATGATCAAGCAATGCAAAATTTCACTTGCCACATCTCATACTTTTAAAGGTCCTTGCTAAAATAAGCAAAATGGAATATAAACAATAGTATTAAAATATTTTGCTCACAGATTTTTATCACTTCTAACACAACAATGACTGAAGGCTCAATGCATCTTTACTGGAAATGCTACTGACTACTTATTTGAAACATTAGTTAAACTCCCAATGGATCTGCAAAGTGTAGTATTCAGATGAAAGGTGGGCAGATTGTGGGGTATAATGTGATTTGAGGACTCTTGTAGTGCAGTGGTAGTATCGGCTTCAATCCCACCTGTTCCAGGTGTGTGTAAAAACATTTCTGAACATGTTGATTGAAAAGTATAATGTGCCTTGAACATAATAATGCACTTTGCTAGACCAGACCCCCTCAAAATATTTTAAGAAAGTGGCCTAGACCCTACATTTTTCTTATTTTAAAGGTAGTTGGGAAGTGCATGTTCCAGATATGATGTGACCGGTCAAACTACTTGACATTAAGCAGAACACAATTTATTTAAACACTGTAGTTAAAGTACAAAAAAAGAGGAATTTAGAATAATTTAACTACTGGAAAACTTAACTGAAAAATAATTAACTCTCCCAACATAGTAACATCCCTTAAACACATGCCTTGGCAAAAAAGGTAAATTCAGACACAGATCCTTACATGCAGTTCTCCGATCCAGGAGGAAACAACATCAAGAAAGATTTCAGAGAAAGTAGCAGCTAGGAATCATTTACTGAAGCTTCTTATTCTTCTGGGACCTGAAATAGCTTCTGACTGCTAAACAAACCAGAAAGCCTGGTCTGTCAGAGCTGGCCACTCCCCTTCCATTGTTCCAACTGCTTTAAAATTAACCTAAAGGCTTCCTAAGTTATTTACTTAAGCTGTTTTAGTAGCTAGTTCTGAACCTCTGCCTTTACAACCTCTCTTCAAAAAAAAACCCAGAACAAAAATGACCTTTTAAAATGACGGCATCATGACAGTTGCTACCTGGATAGTTCTCTGCTGTATAGGCTTGAAGAGCTTAAAAACTCTTCAAGAGCAATGTGCCACAAATATCAGTGCTGGGTCCACAGCTTTTCATCATTTATGTAAATGATTTGGATGTGAACATCAGAAATATGGTAAGTAAGTTTGCAGATGATGTCAAAATTGAGATGTAGTGGACAGCAAAGAAGGTTACCTCAAAGTACAACAAGATCTTGATCGGATGGGCCAATGGGACGAAGCGTGGCAGATGGAGTTTAATTTAGATAAATGTAAGGTGCTGCATTTTGGAAAGGCAAATCAGGGCAGGACTTACACAATTAATGGTAAGGTCCTGGGATGTTGCTGAACAAAGAAGACCTTGGAGTGCAGGAAAGTGGAGCCCCAGGTAGACAGGATAGTGAAGGTGCTTGGTATGCTTGCCTTTATTGGTCAGTGCACTGAGTATAGGAGTTGGGAGGTCATGTTGTGGCTGTACAGGACATCGGTTAGGCCACTTTTGGAATACTGCGTGCAATTCCGTTCTCCCTGCTATAGGAAGGATGTTGTGAAACTTGAAAGGATTCAGAAAAAAATTACGAGGACGTTGCCAGAGTAGAAGGGGTTGAGCTATAAGGAGAGGCTGAATAGGCTGGGACTATTTTCTCTGAAGTGTTGGAGGCTGAGGGATGACCTTATAGAGGTTTATAAAATCATGAGGGGCATGGATAGGGTGAATAGCCAAAGTCTTTTCCCCAGGGCAAGTCCAAAACTAGAAGGCATAGGTTTAAGGTGAGAGGGGAAAGATTTAAAAGGGACTGAAACGGCAGCTTTTTGATGCAGAGGGTGGTGCATGTATGGAATGAGCTGCCAAAGGAAGTGGTGGAGGCTGGTAAAATTACAACATTTAAAAGAAATTTGGATGGGTTTATAAACAGGAAGGGTTTAGAGGGACATGGGCCAAATGCTGGCAAATGGTACTAGCTTAATTTAGGATATCCGGTCGGTATGGACAGGTTGGACTGAAGGGTCCGGTTTCCATGCTGTACCTCTTTATACTCTACTGAGATAGATTTATGTCATAAGTTTCCAAACTTGATTACATCCGCAACAAGTAATTGAGCCCATCAATTATAATTTCTTGTCGAGTTCAGTAACTGCAGTTCTCTCTCATTGCTATTTTTATTTCATCTTTTCCAAAGTTTCTAATGTTAATGACATTACCTCGGTTACTTCACTTATTTTTCCATTTGAATTCTGTTTTCTTTAATCTGGCAATTTAAGCTGGAAAACTTTTTTCTCAGAAGTTTTTATAGAGATGGAAGGGTGTTCACCAACTTAAAAAGAAATTTAGCTTGCATTGGAAAATTCCTACATTTAAATCCTTTCTTAACTGGTGAGATATCTGTGCCTCAGCATTTGTGTGTTTCCAAACTATTGGTATAGAAATAATTCTTATTGGACTGTGAGCTTTGTTTATTTTTTTATTAGCAAAAAGTAAGCTGGTAGTTACTTGACAGTGTAGAACTTTAATAGTGCTACAAAAGAGAGACACGTTGACAAAGCTTTTGTCTTGTACACACCAGGAGAAACGCAAGAATGTCAAACCTCAAACCATCATTACAATTTATACCATAGAAGAAAAGGGTGCAGATTGGTTACAGTGCCTTGCCAACCAATTCATCAGCCATGATTTTGGAATGAGCTTTCAAGATTTCAAAGAGCAACTTCAGTGCTTCAATCCACTGTAAGTATTTTTTTCTCACATGCTAACTACTCCATTAGATTCACTGGTCACCTCTTGAAAGAGCAATCACTCCTGCTGTTATGCCCTACATAGTAGGATAAGGTAGTAACATAGAGGTCTTCAGCACAAAGAAAGACCTTTCAGCCCATCAAGTCTGCATCAAACACCTAACTACTCCAATTCCATTTTCCAGCATTTGGTCAATACTTTTGCAAGCCTTAGCAGTGCGAGTGTGCATCTAAGTACTTCTTAAATGTTATAAGGGTTTCTGTCTCTACCACCCTTATAGGTAGTGAGTTCCAGATTCCTATGACTCTCTCACATCTCCTCTCAACTTCTTGCCCCGTACCTTAAATCTATGCCGCCAGGTCATTCATCTCTCCACCAAGGGAAAATGTTCCTTCTTCTATACTCTATGTATGTCCCTTATAATTTTATACATCTCAATCACGTCCTCCCCTCAGTCTCCTCTGCTCCAAACAAAATAACTCCAGGCTATTCAGTTTCTCTCCAAACATAAAACTCTCCAGCCAAGGCAAAATTGTGACAAATCTCCTTTGCACCCTCTCCAGTGGAATCACATCCTTCCTATATTGTGGATTCCAGACTGCACACAATATTCTAACTGTGGCCTAACCAACTTTTCATATAGTTCCAGCATAACCTCTCTCTTCTAACTCTAAAATCTCAGTTAATAAAGGTAATTACCCTATATGCCTTCTTAACTATTTTACCTACCCATCCCGCTACCTTCAGGGACTGGTGGACATGCACATCAAGATCTCTCTGATCCTCAGTTCCTCCCAGGATCCTACTGTTCAACATGTATTCCTTTGCCTTCTTTGTCCTGCCCAAGGCACCTCACATTTATCCAGACTGAATTACAGTTGCCACTGATCAACCTATCTGACCAGCCAATCTATATCCTCCTGTAATCTAAGGCTATCCTCTTCACTATTTACCAACACACCTATTTTCATATCATCTGCAAACCTACAGATCAACTGGCCTACATTCAAGTCTAAATCATTTAAATACACCACAAATTGAAAAAGCCCCAACACTGATCACTGTGCAACCCCATTGGACAGTTTTCCAGTTATAAAAATGCCCCTCAAACATCATCCTCTGCTTCCTGCCACTCAGCCAGTTGTGATCCAATTTGCCAAATTTCCTTGAATCCCATGGGCTCTAAACTTCACTGTCAGTCTCCTATTTGGGACCCCATCAAAAGCTTTGTTGAAGTCCAAGTAGATTACATCAAAAGCATTGTCCTCATCTACACATCTGGTCACCTCTTTGAAAAATTCAATCAAGTTGGTCAGACATGATTTCCCTTAAAAAAATGATGCTAACTGTTCTTGATTAATCCTGTCTCTCCAAGCGCTAATTAATTGTGTCCCTCGGAATTGCTTCCAGTAGTTTACCCACCACTGATGTTATACTGGCTGGCCTGTAGTTTCCTGGTTTATCCCTTCCTCCCTTCTTGAATAAAATACCACATTGGCTGTCCTTCAGTCCTCTGGTACCTTTCCTGTGGCCAGAAAGGAATCGAAAATTATTGCCAATGTCCCTGTTAATTTCCTCCCTTGCCTCACTCAACAACCTGTGATACATTTCATCCTGCCTTGGACGTTTATCTACTTTTAAGTCTGCTAAACCACTCAGGACCTGCTGTCTGTCTATGCTAATTTCTTTAATTATATCAAAGTCCTTCTCCCTAATTTCTATACCCAGATTGCTCCTCTCACGAGTAAGCACCAAAACAAAGGATAAGTTTAGAATTCTACCTACATCCTCTGGTTCCACGTACAAATAACCACTATGGTCCTTAATGAAGCCCACTCTTTGCCTAGTTATTCTTTTACTCTTAATGTACTTTTAAAATTACTTAGGTTTATCCTGTATTTTACCTGACATAATCCTTTCTTGTCCCCTTTATGGTGTCCTAAATTCCTACTTAAGTTCCCCCTTGCACATTCTGTACTCCTCTAAGATCATCAACATGGATACTACCATCACACTTGAGTACACCACCCACCACATGCATGGCAGATACTCATGTGATACTCGGCCAATGTTGTCTGTCTCACACACTGCAAGCAAGGATGCCCCAAGGCACGGTAGGTTGGTGAGACCATGCAGACACTACTATAATGGATGAATGGACACTTGCCAGACAGAAATGTTCCCTCCCAGTCGGGGAACACTTCAGCAGTCAAGGACACTCAGCCTCTGATCTTCGAGTAAGCATCCTCCAAGGTGAACTGCGAGATACATAACAACGCAGAATCACCGAGCAGAAACTGAAAGCCAAGTTCTGTACCCATGAAGACGGCCTCAACAGTGATCTTGGGTTCATGCTGGGCCACACATGACCCCACCACACTGTTCTGTATCTGTAAAACCTTCATTACTGTCCTATTTTGACTTCATCTGATGAAGGGGCTGCACTCTGAAATTTTGTGGTTGCAAATAAACCTGTTGGACTATACTCTGGTGTCATGTGACTTCTGACTTTGTCCACCCCAGTCTAAAGCCGGCACCTCCACATCGTGGCTATACAAGTCATTGGTAAGGCCACGTTTGGAGTACTGTTCAATTTTGGTTGAACAATTCTGGTTGTCTGCTATCAGAAGAATGTTATTAAACTAGAAAGGGTGCAAAAAAGATTTACAAAGATGTTACCGTGACCGGAAGGTTTGAGTTGTAAGAAGAGATTAGATAGGCTGGGATATTTTTCCCTGGAGCATCGGAGAGTGAGGGGTGACATTATAGAAGTTTATAAAATCGTGAGGGCATTGATACGGTGAATAGTCAAGGTCTTTTACCCAGGGTAGGAGAGTCCAAAACTAAAAGGCATAGATTTAAGGTGAGAGGGGAAAGATTTAAAATGGACTTGAGGGGCAACTTCTTAACCCAGAGGTTGGTGCATGTATGGAATGAACTGCCAGAGGAAGTGGTTGATGGCTGTGAAGGAGGACCTCTGAACAGGAGCTCATCTGCTCTGTTCATTTCTATTCTTTCTTTCTCTTTTAGGATTTTGTTTTTTTTTTACATCCCATCCTTTGGCGGCATCAATGGTGTTCGGAGTGAAAGCTAACCTGGCCTTCCCACCTCAGTGTGGACTCAGACTCGCGGCACTCCCAGCCTCAAGGTGAAGCCCGGTGTGGTCTGGGTTGGAAGGACAGTTATTCTGACCTCTTATTTCTCTATTTTTCTAATTTATTGCTGGACATTTTATTTCTTCATTTTTCTAAATTTTTTTCCCGAGAATTTGTACTTAAATTGTGTACTTAGGTACCTTGGTAACTAAGATGGCGCTGTAAGTGGCAACTTGTAAACTTTTTACCATACTCATGTGAGTACGTGACAATAAAGCCAATTCTAATTATAATTATAATACAGGTACAGTTACAATTTTTCAAAAGACATTTGGACAGGTACAAGGATAGAAATATTTTACATGGATTTGGGCCAAATGCAGGTAAATGGGAATAGTTCAGTTTAGGGAAACTGGTCAGCATGGGTGAGTCGGGCCAAATGGCTTGCTTCCATGCTGTATGACTCTATAATTGAGTCTGGAAGCAACAACGGTATGAATAAGGTATTCAACAAAATAGATGAGCTGAGACACAGATAAAGGGGCTGAAATAGCCAGAATTAGTGATGGCACAAATACCAGAACCTCACTTCAGGATTAAATATGACACAAAAGTTACAAACCGGCTGCTTCACCTCAGACAGTTGCAGCACTTGGAGTAGGATGAGCAGCCTGATAAATCAGCAAGAGTAAAGAATATAGACTTAGGTTTCATACATATGTACACGTTCACACTAATGCTGCTGTTTGGATGATGTTGTTGAAGGATAATATATAGGTGAGAAATTGGGGATGGGTGTGTGGCAAGGACAGATTTTTTTGAGGAAACCAGAGATAATGGTCTAAAAGCAGAAACAGAAGCCATTACAAGAGATTTTCTAGCTACGGCGGATAAATAAAAATGGAACTGACCATAATGAACATGTGTTGGTGGAGGATGGTGTGGTCAACAATGTAAAAGGCTGAAGGCAGGCCCAGAAGGATAACACCATTTAACTTTGGTCTGCAGAAAACTGCATCATTGCTAGACATTATGGATTATGAAAAATGATCAAATGTGGCATTGTTTGCAATTTGCGCATTTAACTGTTTTCTGATGAGTTTTTGCAGAGTCCAGATTGCATTTTCATATTTGACCATTGCAGTATTGCAGAGTAACACACAAATCCATTACCAGGATTGTCATGGTCTTTAGTCTCCAGTAGCTATTCCTTTATCAAATAGATATTCAGTTTTTGGAACTGTTGAAGGGGATAATCTCTCGAAGAAAAATGGAAAGGCAAGTCAGTTATTGGACATTTGGAATGATTCTTATGTTAGGCAGCGTTTGACAAGATTTAATAGAATTATTGTTATAGAGGACTTGCCTGTCAGAGGCATCGACAGACGATTCTGTGGCAGTGAGCATACATTTAGGATGGTTTGTTGCTTTCCTGGTACTAGAATTAAAGACATTTCTAAACGTTTCAAGCATATTGTTAAAGGTGAGATTGAAAAGCCAGAAATTATTGTATATATTGGCAGGAATGACATTGTTAGGGAAAAGATTAAAGCAGTTCAGAATGAATTTAAGAGTTTAAGTAGAAGGTTAAAAAATAAAACCTTAGAAGTAATAATTCCTGGTTTATTCCCAATGCCAAACTCAAGCGAAGGAAGAAACAAAAAGTTAAAGGAGATAAATCAATGGCTGAAGAGCTGGTGTGTGTTCAGGGATTCAAGCTTTTTTTGTGATAGAAAAGACCTGTTCAAAAAGAATTGCTCTAACCTAAACTGGAAAGGGACCAATATCTCAGCAGGGAGATTTGTTCATTCTATTATGGGAGACTTTATACTGACAGAGAAGGCGAGTGGAGTAATTCTTAAGTAGCAGTGTAAATGGAAGGTTTGATGGGGTAGGTTCTGAATGTGAGGAGAGCACATCAATTAGAAAAGGAAGACAAGAGAGAGTCAGAGTATATCGTAAGTCTGAAGAATTAAATTGCATTTATTTCAATGCAAGGGGTCTTACAGGTAAGGCTGATGAACCAAGGGCATGTTTAAGAACATGGGATTGGGGCGTCATAGCTACTACAGAAATTTGGTTGAAAGATGGACAAGGCTGGCAGGTCAACGTTCTGGGTATTAGATGCTACAGGAAGGATTGAAAAGGAGGCAAGAAGGGAGGGGATGGAGTGGCGTTTTTGATTAAGGAATACATTACTGCTGTAACTAGGGAAGCTATTTCTGAAAAATTGTCCTGTGAAACTATTTGGGTAGAAATTACGAGTAAGAAAGGAAAGATCACTTTGATGGGATTGTACTATAGACTCCCCTAATAGTAAGAGAGAAATTGAGAAACAAATATGTAGGGATATCAGATGTATGCAAGCATAATAAGGTTGTAATAATGGAGGATTTTAATTTTCTGAACACCAACATAGTGTTAAAGGTTTGAAAGGTGAAGAATTTGTCAAATGTGTTCAAGAAAATTTTCTTTATCAATATGTGGTTACTCCTACTAGAGAAGGAGCAAAACTAGACCTTCTTTCAGGCAATAAGGCAGGGCAGATGTCTGAAGTAAAAGTGGGGGAACACTTTGGATCTTAGCGATCATATTTCTATTAGTTTTAAAATGGTTATGTATTGTAGAACAGGGTGCAGGTACATAATTCTTCAAAGTTTGCATCACTTATAGACAGGATGGTTAAAAAAGAGTTTGGCTTGCCTGCCTTCATTGCTCAGTATAGGGGTTGGGACGTTATGTTGAGGTTGTATAGGACATTGGTGAGGCCTCTTCTGGAGTACTGTGTCCAGTTCTAATCGCCCAATTACAGGAAGAATATTATCAAGCTGGAGAGGGTTCAGAAGAGATTTACCAGGATGTTGCTGGGTATGGAAGGTTTGAGTTATAATGAAAGGCCAGGGCTGTTTTCATTGGAGCATAGGAGGTTGAGAGGTTACCTGATAGAAGTTTATAAAATAATGAGATATAGATATAGATAGAGTTGATGGTAGTTGTCTTTTCACCAAGATGGGGGATTTCAAGACTAGGGGCACATTTTTAAGGTGACAGATTTACAAAAGACATGAGGCAATTTTTTTGTTACACGGAGGGTGGTTCGCGTGTGGAATGAGCTTCCTGAGAAAGTGATGGATGTGGGTACAATTATAATGTTTACAAGACATTTGAATAAGAACATGAATAGGAAAGGTTTAGAGGGATATGGGTCAGGAGTGGGCAGGTCAGACTAATTTCTGATGAAGGGTCTAGGCCCGAAACGTCAGCCTCTCTGCTCCTATGATGCTGCTTGGCCTGCTGTGTTCATCCGGCCCTATACCTTGTTGTCTCGGATTCTCCAGCATCTGCAGTTCCTACTATCTCAGACTAATTTAGTTTGGATTATGTTTGGCATGGACAGTTTGGACCGAAAGTCTGTTTCCGTGCTGTATGACTCTTATGTTTGTTTGTTGGGAATCAGTTGGTTGGGCTGTTTGATTTCAAAATAGTGACCAGCATCAACAGCCTCGAGACAGACACATAACCTTCAGGCCTCATACAAATGAATTTCCGATATTTTAGTTTTATGGAACAGGGCTAATGTTCTCACCTATCAAACAAAAGGTCCAAGTTCAAACACTACAAGTGTTTTTCACTTGTGTGAACTAGTTGATTTAAAAATAACTAGTAACGTTGTAACCTTAATATTAAACTTACTTAAACGT
Source organism: Rhincodon typus (assembly GCF_021869965.1). Classification (NCBI taxonomy): domain Eukaryota; kingdom Metazoa; phylum Chordata; class Chondrichthyes; order Orectolobiformes; family Rhincodontidae; genus Rhincodon; species Rhincodon typus. The sequence goes on along the minus strand of NC_063333.1, from coordinate 100,038,401 downwards.
AATTCAACCGCCTGTTTAATATTAATACACCTATACAGCCGCTTTGAAGTCTGTAACTCATCAACCGATTAAAATAAAAACTGACCTCCGGCGCTCCCTAGACAGAGAGAAGTGCGCATGTGCCATTAACCGCCCCTCACCCCCTCAAACGCCATTCCCTCTTTCCTGCTCCGCCCACCCCGTCTACAAAACCGGGCACATGCTCGCTAGGTCCCACTTCTGGCTCCGTTCCCACCTCCGCCAGCCGCCACCCTTACCCTTCCCCGACATCACCCAGCCACGTCCAGACCTGCCCACTTGCCTTGCGACCCTACCCATTTCGCCCCTGACCCCGCCCCCAACCCACCGGCGCTCTAACGCGCTCGGCCACACCCTCAGCCCACTACGGCCCCCGCCCCCCCCCCCCCCCCCCCCCCCCACCCTGGCCGTCGGCTGACAGCGCCCGTGTCTTGCTGTGAACTTTAATGTTGTTTGCTATTCTAGCTGGCGGCTTTTCCATTAACCGCAGCTCCTCCTCTCCGTCTCTCCATCAGTGGGAGCGCTCGCCGACTGGTTTAAATGTTTTTTCTGGAGGAGGGTGTTACTCTGTGGAGTGAGTTTTCAGGCTGGAGGCCGCTGCTGCTCGTCATGTTGCTGGTAGTCGGGGCCTTCATCGTGGCCTTCGTTCTGCTCCTGTACATGGTGTCCCCACTCATCAGCCCCAAGCCCCTCAAGCTCAACGGATCGCACGTTGTGGTGAGTGAGAACTCCGCGGCAGCGGGCGGCTCGGCCGACACAAGACCATCCGCCCGGTGAATACAAGGAAGGGAACCGGCGGAGAGGCAGTCACTACCCTTGTGTGAGGGTAGTAGGAGGGGATTTGGTAACTGCGACTGTGTGGGAGGTGACTGCATCTGTGTGCATAGGAAGGGAAGGGAAGGGAAGGGAAGGGTGGGTTGACTGCCCCTATGTGTAAGTGATAGAGCGGGAGGGTGGTGTAGAGAAGGGAGGAGGGAAGGTAACAGAGCTGGCTGGTGCCGCATGGGTTGGAGGGGAGTGAGGCGGAAACTCCACTAACCCAACCCTGCTGCACGTGCATCTTTTATATATTCTGGACCAGAGCTGTAGAGGCTGAATAATACATACCTCAGTTGCAGGTTGTAAATATATTCTATGTCAAACAAAACTCTTAATTGATTACAACTTCTCTGCTCACACTTTCCACCATTATTGTCGTCTTACTGATTAACATCATGTGTCATTAACGAGCAGTTTTCTATGTTTCCCTTTATTTGTCTTCATAAATATGAAGAGCTGTATTCTTTTTCTACTTCATGAATCTTTTGTTGATATCCCCAGGAATTTATTTCCTGTCATTATATCTTTAGGTAAAGGTAAAATTGCCATAATCCCAGAGGACCATAGGGTTCCTCTGTCATGAGAGATGACTAGTGGTGTGTTTAAACTGAAGGTCCCTACACCTCAGGCAAGGGGTGAAGTTGAGACGGAAGGACCTTCATGGTAGCCTCAACTGGTGTGGGGATCTTGTTTTGACATTATTCTGTGTCACAAACCAGCCATCCAGCCAACTGAACTAACTTATTAGTCACATAATTGTGTGGGATAATAGCAACTTCCGATGTCTTCCTACTCTGTTTCACCCTCTTCATATTAAAAAGTACAAAATCTGTGCTTTGTATTTGTTTATGTGGATGCAGTTCAGTTTAAGGATCCACTGTGGTGAGAATTGTAGATGCAAAGTTTGTTGCTTTCAGGTTTATCTCACCTTGTTGGAGTCTGAAGTGTTGTTGTTTTAATACATTTTCATTTTCTCAACACATTTCTGCAGTGAGTTCTTTGTACTTTATTCTACCAACTTCTGGTGTCAGTTCAGAGGTTTCCATCATGATTAGCAAAGTTCATTGTCTTTGATTTTAAAGTAAAATTAAATGTCGGTCAAGTTATACTAGTTTGTTTTAGTAACAAAGCATGTTAAATTAACTTAAATTTCCTACCACAAAATAGAATCCCCTCTCTAAGAGTCAGGTTCAAATTATAAGCAAAAGGGCAATACTTCAAGATGGTTTTCATCTTGCAAAATTTATCATTTGTGCATCTCAACTGTCTTGGATTTTACAGGGTGTCACACTGGTGACAGGTATATCTAATAGTTATTTCAGATTTCAACTTCTAGAAACTTCAGTACGTTATTTAAAAAAACATTAAGGTACAACTTTAATGTGAAATTGTAGTAAATTCTGTAATCAATGCCCTAATGATATTGAAATAATGTATTTCCTGGAGTACAGCATCAAGTAACGCTTCACAGTAAAAAAAAAAACTAATTCCCTGATCATTTCAAAATTAAAACAATCTTCTAATTGATTTTAAAATTATCTACTTGTGAATGATGTTTTGATTCAAACTTGTCCATCGTCTTCGTGTTGGCTTCAGACAGCAATTTGACTGGCTAACCATGTTCGTTGTACCTTGGGGCCCAAGTCTGAAATCCATTTGCCATTCCCACCTTCACTGTTCATGTTTTCTTTGATTTCACTAGTGAGCTTCCCCACGTTCTCTGACATTTTCACTCTCCTCGCAAGTCTGTTGCTACTCATTCCCCATCTCTCTCATCATGTGAAATGTAAACTGCTTACAAACACACTTTTCAATTCACAATTTTATCAAGTCGAAAATGCTTTAAATTCTGAACCTAAGTGGATGAACTTTTCATTTCCCTATCTTTCACCTCCTAAGTTTCCTGACAACACCACTTTCTGCCTACACATTCCCCCAGCTGAACAACATGAATGCAGTGTGGTACTCTTCTCCAGGATGGATTTTGATCTGTGTTTTGATGTTTGGAAGAAGGAATTGAAATTGTAATTACCATTGCAAGCACCACTTCTTTTGTATCCTTTTCTCTATTTGAACTTACCTTTAGTCTTTGCTTGGCCTGCAGAATGAGCATTAATTCTGTGGCATTTTTCAAATTTGCCCCTTTCTGTCCCTTGTGATCTCTGTCCTTTTGTACCTCCCTTAAATTCTCCATAATTAATAATTCCCCACTGTTGTCTCTAGGCTCTGTTCCTTCTAGAATCTTGTTTGCTGATAAAACCTATGCTCCATTTCCAGCTATTTCTTGCTTTTCATCCTGCTTATTTTAAGCATTCTAAAATAAAAACAAAATGCTGGAAATACTCAGCAGGTCAGGCAGTGTTAATGGAGAAAGAAACTTAACATTTCAGGTCTGCAACTTTTCACCAGATGATCAGTTGGGGAATTGAGAGTTAGGGGAAAAGGGCAGGAAAGTGAATGTGAGGAATGTTGGAACAGCCATGATCCTCCTGAATGGTGGAATAGGCTCAAGGAGTCGAATGGCCTACTTCTGTTCCTATTTCTTACGGACATTTTAGTTCTGCTCCTAAGGGAGGGAAAGCATCGCCTCCCAAATCTCATTGGACAATTGTTGGAGACGCCTCTGCTTCTGTTCACTACCTGTTGGTTTCTGAACTGTTTAGTAATTGTCCGCATCCCTAACAGCAAGTACTGAATTTTAATTTCCTAATGGGACAGCCACCTCTTTGGACTCATTGTGGGGGCTCTACACTAAACTGTATGTGCTATAGCTGTCAACTGCCAGATGTGTCTGAATTGAAGATGCTTTTCCAGCTCAGCAGTCAGATTTTCCTGTTTGTTCTTGCCCTCCATTATAAGTCTGCACTATCTCAGACTCATCATTGCAACTAGTTTCACCAATATTTTCCCCCGATCCTACCTGTCACCTTTTCAAAACAAAACTCAATTCTTTCCTTTTTACACCATAAAGCTTCCTCCAGCTGCCTTTACTGTGTGCATCTAACTCATTTGCTGACTGAAATTAACCCACTCACTTTTAAGAGTACCCAGTTAAATCTAATTTATGCAATGCAAATAGACTTCGGTAGACATGAGCACATGTTCCGTGCCCTGACTGAGATGGAAGCCTTGAGCCCTGGGTGTAATACTCTAGCAGTAAGATAGCCGTGCTTTAAGAAAAAGATAATTGGGTGTTCATCCTCGGATCCCTCAATCGTTTCAGACTGTCTGTGAGCTGTTGTTGGTCTATGCTGCTGGGTTGCATCTGTTCTTTGTTCATATGTGCTGTGCCTGGGTGGCATCCGTGCAAGTCGCCCAGATTAGTTGAACTACTGCTGTTCATGTTTCAAAGCTTGAAATTCTACAAACATGGAAAGTTAATGTTTGTATTAAGCTTGGAAAATCCCTTCTATAGTCTGCTGATTTTCAGAATTGGTTACACCTATTACATCCAGATCAATCGAAGCAATTCCAAGTTCATTAAATGTGACCCTGTAAAATGCAGGGCTGAAAGATACTGGTGTAGTTCTTTTCCTTATATGATTTGGGTTCTCAGCGAAGTACTTGAAGTTTACATAGACTTCAGTACCTTGTAATGTAGAAGTGCTGCTTTGTTTTTTTAATTTTATTATTTTCATTCAGTTTGACCCTTTTATTCTCCATTTCAACATTTCTCAGTCAACCTGCTGAATTTGTTTGTCTGTTTTTGTAATGACATGATTGTTACTGTTCGTATGTTTTTACCATAATTACTCAGCCTTTGCCAAAATGTTTTGATGTATTGAAATTCAGCCTTTAGGGTAGTCTTGAATAAGTTGTTATTATAACAAAATACCATTATTATAACTTCCTTAAACTGTTGCCCTTTCTAGATCCTAGTCTTGCCAACAGTATTGACATTTTCTTTAGAAATTGTTCCTGACTGTTTCAAAACTACTGTCATAATATTAAAACTTCTAAAAAGTTTCAACGGCATGTCTTTTTCCAGCAATCCTAAAACTCATTATTTCTCCTCTTAAATAAAATGCCATTGCCAGCTAACTTCACGTAATCTTGTATGTTATTTGCAATGTATGTGTCAAATTTCCTCAAATTGACTTTGTAGTGGAGAGAATCAACCTGAGTCAGTGGCAACAATGACAAGCTGTATAACTGTAATTTTGGTTCACTATCCTTCTTAACCATTGATGTCTCTACCTTTGCCATTGTTAGCTCCTCCATCCACGTCAACTGCACCATGATCTTTTACCTCCTCTCTGAAATGTCATGAGCAAATTGCCTACATATGCCCTTTGTTTATTCAGTCTGCTCCAACTACCTTCCATGTTTTGTAACCTTGTGAGAAATGACTTTTTTTGGTAAGACATTCAACTGAGACTTAATTTCTTGCTCTATTAAGTATTATTTAAAGAGTACTGCATTTTGGTTCAACTAACAAGGGTAGGCTTCATACAATTAATGGTAGGGCCTTGGGTAGTGTTATAGAACAGAGGGACCTAGGGGTTCAGGTATATAATTCTTTGAAGTTTGCTTCACACGTCAGGATGGTTAAAAAATAATTTGGCATGCTTGCCTTTATTGCTCAGACCAATGAGTAGAGGAGTTGGAAGTCATGTTGAGGTTGTATAGGACATTGGTGAGGCCTCTTCTGGAATACTGTGTCCAGTTCTGGTCACCCAGTTATAGGAAGGATATTATCAGGCTGGAGAGGGTTCAGAAGAAATTTACCAGGATGTTGCTGGGTATGGAAGGTTTGAGTTATAAAGAAAGACTGTTAAGACTGGGACTGTTTTGACTGGAGCATAGGACATTGAGAAGTGATCTTATAGAAGTTCATAAAATAATGAGTGCTAAACATTTAATGGTAGTTGTCTTTTCCATAGGATGGGGGGTTTCAAGACCAGGGGCTACAGTGTTCAGGTGAGAGGCGAGAGATTTTAAAAAAAAGACTTGAGGAGCAAATGGTTACACAGAAGGGTGGTTCATGTGTAGAATGAACTTCTTGACAAAATGGTGGATGTGGGCACAGTTACAACATTTTAAAAGACTTTAGGATAAGTACATGAACAGAAAAGGTTTGAAGGGATATGGGCTAGAGCAGGCAGATGGAATCAGTTTAGTTTGGGGTTATATTCGGCGTGGACAAGTTGGTCCGAAAGGTCTGTTGCCGTGCGGTATGAATCTGACTGTATTAGAGAGCTTTCCTGCTCAACATTTCCTCATAACCAGAATTGTAGAAAAGCAAATAGAAAGGTGTCAGGTCATTCACTGTGTCTGTTTACGTGCACATGCAGTAACTATTTTAGGGCATTGCCAAAAGACTTGATCGAGTGGTAGAAGCATTCATTCTGTTGCTTCTCTCCTAAAAAAAAATAAATTTCTGAAACAGTTTCTTCATGAATCTCTAACCTTTGTGTATTTTACCTAATCCACAGCTCTCTCTGGCCTGGGCCTACTTTGGACACATACCATTCTTGTCCTCATTCACTTCTACAGCCTCACCATATTTTGTTAGGTAAAATATCTTCCAGTCATTTCTCCCGTCTTGCACCCTCCATTGGTTTTGATTGCTGTACTCTATCTTTCTCCCGCTTCCCAAAACAGGAAGCTGTACTTTCAAACATAGTACCTCCTAGAGGGAACTAAATGTTATACCTCATGTTTATAGACAACACAAAGCAGGGTGGGCGGATGCAGCATTGTGCTTCAGTGTGATTTGGGCAAATACGTAGCAGATGCAGTATACCGTGGATGAATGTAAGGTTAACCACTTTGGTATCGAAAGCAGGAAGGCATATTATTATCTCAATGTTGATATTTTGGGAAACGGGGGAAGTGCAACAAGACCTGGGTGACCTCTACGCCAATTGCTGAAAGTAAGCATGCAAGTACAGCAGGCAGTGAAGAAGGCAAATGATGTGTTGACCTTCATGGTGAGAGTATAAGAGCAAGGGTGTTTTGTTGAAATTGTTCAGGACCCTGGTAAGACCACTGCTGAAGTATTGTTTGCAGCTTTGATCTCCTTTATCTGAGGAAGGTTATGGAAGGCAATCAACAAAGGTTTAACAGATTTGATTCCTGGGATGGCAAGACTAACATATGTAAAGAAACTAGACCAGTTAGGATTATGTTCAGTGGATTGAAAAGAGAATGTTAGAGATCACGGCAGGTCAGGCAGCATCCATGGAGAGAAAGCAAACTAACGTTTTGAGTCTAGATGACTCTTTATCAGACCTGAACACTCTGAAGAATCATCAAGACTCAATGTTAGCTTGCTTTTTCTCCATGGATGCTGCCTGATCCGCTGTGATCTCCAGCATATTTTGTTTTCGCTTCAAATTCCAACACCAGTAATTTGCTCGTGTAATCACTGGAGTTCAGAAGAATGAAGGAGGATGTTATAAAAACTATAAAACTCTAACACAACTAGTCAAGGTAAATGCAGGAAAGATGTTCCAGATAACTGGGATGCCCATGCCTGGGGTCATAGTTTAAGAAGATGGGTTAGGCCATTGGGACACTGAGAAATTTCCTCAATGACAGAGTGGTCAGGCTGTAGAATTCTCTGCTACAGAATTCAGGTGAAGTCAAAATATTATATATTTTCAAGAAGGAGTTAAATATAGTTCTTGAGGCTAAAGGGATCAAATGGTATAGTTAGAAGGTTAAGAAGTGATCTGATCAAAGTCTTAAAGATATTAATAGGAAAAGGCAAGGTAGATAAAAAGAAAATGTTTCCACTGGTTGGGAATTCTAGAAATAGGCAACATAATATGAGAATTAGGGCCAGACCATTCAGGAGAGATGATAGGGAGCATTTCAACATAAGCGGGTGGGAGATGTTTGGAATATACTTCCACAAATGGCAGTAGATTCTGGATGAGTTGTTAACTTTAAATCCGAGCAAATATATTAAGGGATATTGGTCAAGGCCACAGATCAACAATGATCTCATTAAACGGTGGTACAGGCTTGATGGGCAGAATAGTTTACTTGTGTTCCTATGTGTAGGGAGAAAGCAAGAATAGGAATAATACTAAGTTATAAGAGCAGCAATGAACATATTGAATGATTGAGCAGGCTTGAAGGTCCAAAAGGCCCCTCTAATTTTCTGTTTCTTTGAAATGCCTATCCAAATCATTTTGCATTTTAAAAGAAATTTTTCTTCAATTTTTTTCTCTACTTCATTCACCTAACACCATTTGGTTTGTAATAATGTGTAGTTTTGAGTTGAATTGAATCACTTATTGTCACGTGTATTCAACGTAAATATACTGTGAAAAATGTGTACCACACGTGGCGTCATTCACATTAACTTAGAATAAGATAAGAAAAAAACCAACTTGAGAGAATCCAACTTTTCTTTCCATTGCTGCAGTCCCATTGAGGTCTTTCCAGCACTCTACATGCCTTCACCAGAGTCCAGCTTCGGGCTTTCCAGCCTACTGTCACTGCCAGTGTCCCACTCTGGGCTACCTCACTGGCCCACTCTTGGCTGCCTCACTGGCTTGCTCTTGCCGCTGCTGCCTCACTGGCCCACGCTTGATCCACTTTTGCTGCAGGACATGGCCCACGCCTGCCACATGGTTCCAGGTCGTGACCTGGCTCCTTCCCAATTCCTTAGGTAGTTAAAAAGGGGTGGGGGTGGTAGAATTGCAACAGAGGGAGACAGAAGAAGGGGACTATCCTTAATAAAAGAAAGGAATACATGATGAAAAATAGGACCTGGGAAGCACCAAGGATCAGAGGGACCTTGGTGTGCATGCATGCCAGTCTCCTAAGGTATCAGGGCTGGTGGATAATGTGGTGAAGAAGGCATACTGGATACTTTTCTCTTTAAGAGCAGGAACGTTATGCTGGAATTGTTAAAAAGTGTTTAGGCCACAAGTTAGTGTTATATGTGCAGTTCTGGAATCCACATTATAGGAGAGCTATGATTGCACTGGAGAAGGTGCACAGGAGCTTTACCAGGATGTTGCCTGGGCTGGAGAGTTTGTTATGACATTGAAGAGTCTGGTCTTGTTTTCCTTAGCAGATATGATTCAGTTGCACAAAATTGAGGGGCATTGATAGGGTAGACAGGAAGAAAGTCCTGTCCTCAATGGAGAGATCAATGACCAGGAAGCGCACGTTTAAGGGAAGGGGCAGAAGTTTTCGAAGAGATGATGAAAAACCTTTTCACCCAGAGGGTGGTGGGGATCTGGAAATCTGCCTGTGTGGTAGAGGTAGAAATCCTCGTTACTTTTAAGAGTATTTAGATGTGTACTTGTGAGCAAGTTGATGGGTCAAGTGCTGAAAAAGTGGGTTTATAAGAGTTACGTGATTTGTTTTTGACCAGTGTGGCCACGATGGGCTGAAGAGTCTTTTTCTGTGCTGTGGGTGAGGTGAATTTCCAAGGTTTTTTCCCCAAGTAGGGGAATCCATATCTCAAGGGCATAGGTATAAGGTGGGAGGAGAAAGATTTGAGACCTGAGGGGCAGCCTTTTCATGCAGAGGGTGATGCATTTGTGGAATGAGCTGCTAGAGGAAGTGGTAGAAGCGGGTACAATTACGACATATAAAAGACGTTTGAACGGGTACGTAGATAGGACAGGTTTAGAGGGATATGGTCTTCATGCAGGTAAAAGAGACTAGTTCAGTTTAGGAAACCTAGTGACCATGGACGAGTTGGACCAAAGGGCCTGTTTCTATGACTGTGACTCGTGTTAATTAGTTCATTTACAATAGTAAACAGATGCATTGTTTAATGTTTGTTGGACAAATCGTCACTCACTTCAGTAATTTATGCTTTTGCCATTCTGCAAGTGTTATAAACACAAGTGAAGATGTCCAAGTAAACCTAAAGAAGAAGGGTAGGCAGGAAAGGAGAAAACTGATTCGTGTGTGCACATTGTTGAATAGGTTTCAACATGTGTTACAACATTTTAGACTCTGAGACAACAAGGTGTACAGCTGGATGAACACAGCAGGCCAAGCAGCATCATAGGAGCAGGAAGGCTGACGTTTCGGGTCTAGGCCCGAAA
>NC_063333.1:99965256-100028141 GCF_021869965.1 Rhincodon typus | reverse complement strand
TTTCGGGCCTAGACCCGAAACGTCAGCCTTCCTGCTCCTATGATGCTGCTTGGCCTGCTGTGTTCATCCAGCTGTACACCTTGTTGTCTCGGATTTTCCAGCATCTGCAGTTCCTACTATCTCTGATACAATTTTAGACTCCCTTCCCATTTTAATTTTCTGCAGTGTGAAATTTCATTTTCCAGGTGGTAAATTTGGCCTAATTTGCTGCATGTCTGCAGAGTAATAAATATTTTGGCAAAAAAAGTGAAATGACTCATGTATAGAATGTTGCTTGAATCAGAGAGTCATGAAAAATGCTGTTTCTAATTACAATGATTTTTATTTTAACCATGCAGGTGACGGGGGGATCAAGTGGTATTGGGAAATGTATTGCTATTGAGTGCTTCAAGCGTGGTGCTTTTATAACTCTGGTGGCTCGAGATGAGGTATGTTGATTGAAACATGACTCTTGTACTTTCACTTTGTGATTCTCTTGCATTGAATTAATTCAGTGCCTTAAATCAAGCCATCTGAAAGGTTAAGAAGAATTTTGTTTGAATTGACTTTTTTTTTGTGTTCTGTTTGATATAAGGCTATGAAATAAGAATCTTGACACTTTTTTTACTCAACCTGCTCAGATGTTTTAATACACTTCTGGAGAAGGTGGGACTTGAACCTATGCCTTCTGGACCAGAGCTAGGGACACTACCACTGTACAACAGGAGTCCTTGACATTTTTCAATATTGAAAAGTGTTTCAATGCAGGGTCCATTTTCTTCAAATTACTGAACAGATATCTTGGACTGAAGGTGACTTATTTCTGTGAAGAAAAACATGTATAGCATGATTCATTCGTCAAAAGCGAGGAAATGCTGAATTTAAGTAATTTTAAATTGTAGACTTTTAGGATAGACCTCAAAATAATAGTTCCTCTCTTCTTCTAGAAGTTCTCTTTACCAAAAATCCTCTATTAATATCCCAACTTGTACTAAGTCCCATTTGTTTTTGCTTCTCTGTACCCACAATCTAAAATTGTTTCCAAGCTCAATTGTTCAGGTTTTTTCTTTCTTGTGTTTAAATCACTCCATAGCATTCTCCTCACTCCATCTCATTACCCTGTTCTAGTCTTGCAAGTGTTCTGAGTTCCTCCAACTCTGTCTCCCTCTTATCCTTCATCACATCATTTCCTTTAACTGTAAATTTAAAATTGAGTTCTGGATTTCCCTCCCTCACAACTTAACCAAAAAGAAGACGAGGTAAAGCATTGAAGAGTAATTGTTGAGCTGAGGCATTAGTCATGGCAAGTAAAGAGATAACAGATGAATTGAACAGAAGTTTTACATCAGCGTTAACTCGAGAGGAGACAGGTAACATTCCAGAAATAGCTACATTTCGGGACGAGAAAAGGAGGGGGGAAGGTATTCAAGAAAATTGCAATTACCAGGGAAGTAATGCTGAGTAAATTGTTTGAAGTGTGAGTTGACACATCCCCAGGCCCTGATGGATATTATCCTGGGGTCTTACAACAAGTAGCCAGTGAGATAGTTGATGCATGGTTTAAATTTTCCAAAACTCATTAGATTTGGGAAAGGTTACTTTTGGATTGGAGAATAGCTAATGTAACTCATTAATTCAGAACATGACGGGGGCAGAAGCAAAGGCACTTGTATAAGTTCAGAGCAGCCAGGTAGAGCCAGTATAGTTTTGTCAAAGAGCAAACGTGTTTAACTAATTTATTGAAGAAATGACTTGTGCAGTGGATAAAAGGGAACCGGTGAATGTGTTGTGCTTATGTTTCCAGAAAGCATTTGATGTGGTGGCACATCACAGTGTTGAATATGACAAATTGGCATGGGTAGAAGATTGCTTCCTACTAGCCAGCTGAAGAGTAGGAATAAATAGGTATGTTTTAGGCTGGTTGTCATGTGTAGTGTGCCATGGGCTGATGCTGGGGCTTCAACTCATATAAATTTTAATATAAATGATTTGGGTGAAGGGACTGCAGGTATGGTCGCTATATTTGCTGGTGATACAAAGGTAGGTAGGAGAGTGAATTGTGAAGAGGATATAAGGAGTCTATAAAGGTAGATAAATAGATTAAGTGAGTCGGTAAAGAAAAGACCCAGAAAATGGGGTATAATCAGGAAAGTTTGCAATTGTCTGTTTTGGCCCAAAGAATACATAAAGTGGCTTATTTAAATGGCAACTGGTTGCAGAGCTCCAACATGCAGAGAATATCTGGGTGTCCTAGTGCATGAATCACAATGTTAGAGCGCAGGTACGGAAAGTAATCAGGAAAGCTAACATTGTTAAGTGAGAGGAGTTGAATGCAAGAGTAGGGAAGTTGTGCTTCAACACAACTGTTTGGTAACTGTGAGGTAGTAAGAACTGCCAATGCTGGAGTCAGAGATAAGTGTGGAGCTGGAGAAGCACAGCAGGCCAGGTAGCATCAGGAGAGCAGGAAAGTTGATGTTTAGGGTCGGGGACCCTTATTCAGAAATGGGTACGTTTGATAACTGTTCCAGATTTTAAAAATCATGTGAAAATTTAATGGCTGAGTAAGAATCCCTTAAACTTTTCCTCTCCATGTGTTTGTTAGGAACTTTGTACTGCTTGCTGTGATTGGGTTGGATCTCAGCATAAGAACTTAAGTGAAATAGGAGTTTAGGATTTTTGAGTTGTAAATAGTAAAAATGGTGATTCTGTGTAGTTGAAAATATTTTGATTTGTCATTCAAATTATAGATATTGTAGGAAACAATCTTTATCTCTTATGAATATTTAAATTTTAATTGTTGCACCTATATTAAGATGCTTTGAAAAATGCAAAGCAAACTCAAAATGCTTCCTGAATTGTAAATTATTCGTGCATTTGAATTTGCAAAGTTCATTGATCAAAAAACAGTGAAACTGAATCACTCGATTTGGTGAACAGTTAGATTTTTTTTTTGAACTTAGAGTCTTAGATTTTAGAATGTGCTGTCATGAATTTCCAAAATTGGCAGTCTGAAAATGTTTCTGCGTTTTCAATTCCTTTTGTTTTCCAGGGCAAACTTCTGCGGGCAAAGAAGGAAATTGAGAAGCATTCAATTAATGATAAACAGGTGGGTGTAGAAGACGAGTAAGCATTGTGACTGTTGCATACTAAAGCATTTTGAATGTTTGAGTGTGAAACTCTTGTGATTTAAATGCAGTTGTTGTATTTCTAAGTCACTTCTTTGTTCACTGACATTTTATTAAAAGAACAGTTTGTTTGTAGCAGGGGAATGAGAAAGCTTTCATTTTGGCAGGGAAAATTGTACAACTCTGCATAGATGATAAATAGTTCTGTTTTTGCACCAACAATGTCAGCCATAGTTCTAATAACTGATCTTCAAGCTAGCTTCCATAGCATCAGTATTTCTATCAGATTGGTTCCTACTTTTATACTTCTACAGGGTGTTATCGCATGTAAAGGCCTGAGCAATTGTAAGTGGGGCATATTCACTTGTAAATTATTGGTCATAGTGATGAGATCCTTTCAGGTATCCAATTAGTATTGCAGTTTACTTTTTTGTTTTTCTTCTTGAGAAATGGCTTACCCTTTATGCTTTTGCCTTCTTTCCATACTCCACATTCCCTAGAGGTAGGCAAGCTGTCATTTAAACAGGAGTGGCTTTGCCCCACCCCCAACAAACCTTACCTTTGCATGCATACTCTGTTTCACTCTCCCTTGTGTACTCCCTTGTATTTCTACTGCTCACTTGCATCTGTGCCTTTCCTCCCACCATGTGCAGTGTTTATCTACCCATAGGCTTTCTTACCCTTTGTGTTTTCATTTCTGGTGCTCCTACAGTCTCCTTCCTGTCTCTACCACTTTCCGTTATGCAATTAATTTCATCATGTAGTCACTTTTTAAAAATTATTCTGGTTGATATGTTCTTGCATAGAATTTATTTTGCATCATAGATTTTTGTGCTATTTTGTTTACAAAGCATGGGTTTGAGAGAATGTCTTCTGATTGGCTTCACAGGTAGTATTGTGTATATCTGTTGATGTTTCGAAAGACTATGGACAAGTGCAAAGTGTGATTAAACAAGTAAGTCTGCTTTTTAAGAAGTAACATGCTAACCATGCAATTTAATATAATAGATCCCGTGTATATCTTGTTAGTCCTGAATAGGATTGGCTAAGAAAACTGCTGCTTTTGTTGCTGCTATGATGCTGCAGTAGACCTGTACTCTAAATATGTTGACTGACCCACACACCTCATGTTTATTGTGTTGTCCTGATTCTTTACACTTTTTTCTATCTTCTCATAAACAATTAAATGTGGTATTGTGGAAGACACCAACTGAGTGCTGATCTTCATGATTTATAGAAAATGTGGGCATTCTGCAACGCAAACTCAAATGCTGTATACTTTTCCAGAAAATCTAATCCAAAGTATAATAGTGGAGTTTGACTTATTCATTATCAAAAGTTAAAGTGGAATTGTAGGAGATTTGCCATAAACAATTGAATCCTACATAAAGATTGTGTCTTTGATAGTAAAAATTGGAGTTTATTAGCAGGAGCTTATGGTGGAAATCAATATTTTTGCCATTCCAGGGAATAATTTCAAAATTCTACACTAATTTCTTGTTATCCATTGAAATAATCTTAATTTGCTGGGACAAAAGGAAATTGAATGTAGATCTATTTTTGCACAAATGTTGTTTTTAAGTTTACTGTATATTGTACATCATTAATTCTCTCTTCCCTGTTTTATGCACATTTCAAATTATCTTGCTTTGAGAACAGTTAAGTAAAACATAGAACTGTACAGCCTTCGGCCCACAATGTTGTGCCCAACATAATGCCAAATTAAATTAATCCTTTCTGCCTGCCCTTGGTCCGCATCCCTCCATTCCTTGAGTATTTATGTGCTTGTGTAAAGTCCCTTAAACAACCCTACCATATCTGCCTCCTCCACCACACTGGCAGCGTGTTCCACACTCTGTAAGAGATTTAAAAAAAAAACTTGTCCCTAACATCTCCTTTGAACTTCCCCCTCTCACCTTAAATGCATACCCCCTAGTTTTAGACATTTCAACACTGAGAGAAAGGGTTGATGGTCAGAACCTATCTATGCATCTCATAATTTTATAGACTTCTTTCAAGTCTCCCCTCAGCCTCTGCCGCTTCAGAGAAAATGGCTCAAGTTTTTCTAGTCTCTTCTTGTAGCTCAGACTCTCTAACCCAGGCAGCATCCCAGTAAACTCCTTCCGCACCCTCTCCAAAGCCTCCACGTCCCATCTGTAATGTAGCGACCAGAATTAAATGCAATACTCTAAGTGTGGCCTAACCAAAGTCTTATAAAGCTGCAACATGACATCCTGACTCTTGTACTTCATTCCCCAACCAATAAAGGCAAGCGTGCCATACACCTCTTCACTACCCTGTCTACGTGCATGGCCACTTGTATATCACAAACTGCAGAGGTCCCAGTATGGATCCCTGCGGAACACCACTAGTCACAAACCTCCAGATAGAAAAACCCTTCCACCATTACCCTCTGCCTTCTATGGGCAAGCCAGTTGTGAATCCACGTGGCTAAGTCACCATGGATCCCATGCATCTTAATCTTCTGGATGAGCCTACCATGAGGGACTTTGTTGAAACTCTTAACAAAATCCACATAGCATCCACTCTACCCTCATTAATCACCACTATCACTTCCTCAAAATTCAATCAAGATACTTGAGCATTCATCTTTTTAGTGTTTTTACCTATTTAAATGTGGGAATCTCAATATGTGAATAATGTAGACATTTCTGCTAGAGTGCAGACAAAAAACTGTGATCATTTTGTCTATAATGTTGTGTTCCTTAAAACTTTTAATTAAGTAGGTCAAATAAACAGGAATCTGTCCTTTTCTTAACCAAACATTTCGTCCTGAATCATTAATTTATTAATATTTAACTGTCACTGTAGGCACAGGAGAAGCTGGGTCCAGTTGACATGCTTGTAAACTGTGCTGGCATATCTGTTGCGGCAAAGTTTGAAGATATTGACATTGGCTTCTTTGGTGTGAGTAACTTGCATTATTAGACTTAAATTGTTTTCTGCAGATTGAGCCAATTTCTAGGAGCATCTACAGTGAATTGTATTCTACCTAACTAATGTGGAGCTGTACAAAGCACTTTTTTTTGTTTCAAATAAGTGGATGCCTACATAGGCTATTTTGTGTATTTTTAATGTCTGCTGATTTCTTCAGTGTGTGTTCTCTGGTGAAGTGGAAAATTGTTTATTACCCAGGATTTTTTTTAAAAATATCTGTTTTATTGCCAAAATTGTTTTGGTGCTCTGCGGTTTTCTTTAAACTGTCATTGAATAAACATCTAACCCTGGACTTGTTTCTTGGAATTTTCAGTGACTGGAGTAAGACTAGAAAAGGACAGGTTGTCAAGTAATTTATCTGAGAAGAAATACTCTGTGCACATATTGATCAATTTCTTTAATATGAAAATTGGGATAACAAATTTAAGTTTTCAAAGCAGTATTGTGTTAGCAAAGATGCTGTAGACGCAATTGCTTAATTAGCATCAAAAACAGAAATTGCTGGAGAGACTCAGCAGGTCTGGTGGCATTTTTGAGAGCAAGCAGAGTTTAAAGTTTTGAATCCAGTAACCCTTCAGAACCTTACTCTGAAGATGGGTCCCTGGACTCAAAACTTTAACTCTGCTTTCTCTCCGCAGATGCTGCCATACCTGTTGAGTTTCTCCAGCAATTTGTTTTTGGTCAGTTCTTGAGCATATTCAGTTTTTTTTTTGCTTAATTTAGTTTTTTTGTACTATATGTTATGTTGGTACAGAGTAATACCATTTTCTAAAGCACACAACATTGGTTGAAATTGATTTTTAAAATCTGTCTTTGATGTTTATGCTTTATTCCTACTTCCAGCATTAGTGTGTCTCGTTTCACTGTTCTGAATTTAAAGATTTCACGTGGTTTGACTTTGCTTTTTGAAAGTCTTGAAACAAATAATAACAGTTTATACTTTCATTATTTGTGGTGCAGTAGTTTATTTTAGAAAAAGACTTGAAAATATTATTCATTGCATTGAATCCTTCAAAGTTCAACAATGTTCTATTAACTGCTCTTGGTTATGACTTGTTGATTTGTCACTTTCTTTCCTTTGCATAAACGAAATGTGTAGCTTTTCTTTTCTTGCACAATCCCAGAGTTAATCCGAAGTAATTTTCAACCACAATTCTTTCAACAGTAGATGACTATTCATACCTGAACTGTAATTACAATAAATTAACTTCACATTTTTTGAAGATTTTGTAATGCATTGCAAAGCTGTTTTTGTACCTGGCTTTCAATCTAACCGAGATTGATAGAAATCTATCCGATTTGCCAGCCCTGTCAGAAGTGAAGCAAGCTACATTTGCTTCTCTTCTTTCTTAATGTATGAAGGATGGAAGTGAATTGCCAATACTACTTCTGGCATAGGGGAGACTGCTAAGGACTGTGCAGATTTCATTTTTTGTTTGAATGTTTTGGATAGCTCTGTCAAGAATTTATTTTTGATTTTTGTTTTGTTTGAGATCAACAACAAATACGATTACAGCAATGGTATCATCCATGTCAACATCATATCTATGAAAAATTATCTGTAACTTTAAGCTAATGCTGCTCCAAGAAGATGATCAGTAAAACTGTAAATGTTTACTGGATAGTCCATACTATAGTTCATGTTGCTCATGCTGTGTAGCTCTATAGCATGTGGAGAGCACGGTAATGATGATGGTAATAGGAATGCCAGTAGTAATAACATTTTATGCTGGTACTTGAATATTGAGAGCCATCCATACCTTTAGCTTGTCTTAGCAAGCACAGGGACCTGGCATGTGCATGCATTTTATTGAACTGAAAGTGTCTTAACATTTGGTACTGTGCAGATTTTCAAGATTTGATATTCTGGGTTTGAAATCCTTTCTCAGTATAAAATGTTGACAAATCTACTTTTATGCAAATTAAGTGTTGCATCATTTTGTGTTGTAAATGTATCTGGACAATTTGAATGACTATTATTTTGATCAGTACTACTTTTCATTCTCCCAGAGGTTAATGGAAATCAATTATCTGGGTAGTGTTTATCCTACTCGGGCAGTCATCCATACCATGAAGGAAAGGAGAATGGGGAGGATCGTGTTTGTGTCATCCCAGGCTGGCCAACTGGGCTTATTCGGTTATACAGCTTATTCGCCATCCAAATTTGCTTTGCGTGGATTAGCTGAATCTTTACAAATGGAGGTGTGTTTTTCAGTTTTCTGTTTGTTACATCTTTTGGTACTTTTGTGTTTCCTCTCTAAAGGTACAATAAATTAGTGTTTGCTTTAGCTTAATGCTTGATTTTTTTTTTGACCAGGGTTAATGTGGCCAAAAATAATTTTCTTTTAATTAGCAGACATCTTTGGCACCAACGATTTCTGGAGTTAGACTGGACAATATTTGTAACCTATTCCAAGGCCACTTTTTTTGAGTACAGAATTGTTTTCCATTTCTGGGCCTGCCTTCATCAAAGGTTCAAATGAATCTTAGTCACTATTTCTCTTGGGAATTGGAATGGGAAGAAGGGGTACGTGGATGTGGAAGGCT
Source organism: Rhincodon typus (assembly GCF_021869965.1). Lineage (NCBI taxonomy): Eukaryota > Metazoa > Chordata > Chondrichthyes > Orectolobiformes > Rhincodontidae > Rhincodon > Rhincodon typus. The sequence continues at coordinate 100,019,532 of NC_063333.1, read as the reverse complement.
GAAGTTTTCGGAAAAGTTTTGCAGGCCATTCATTGTGCCCACAGCAGGTAGTAAATAGCAACTTGGACAGAGTGATAGAACAGGATGTTGCTGGCTTAATTGAGCTAAGAAATGGTGAGAGTCAAAAACAAGAAAAGAAGGTCTTGAATGAAGGAAAGGTAAAACCCAACTTGATAGATGGGCCTGTTGGGCCTGTTTTTTTTTTTTTTTTTTTAAATCTTGCAATAAGTAGGTAAGATTCTGTTTACAATTATGTATATATATCAATGGGATTGCACCCCATTTAAAAATGCAGTAAAGATTTTGTGTGGAACATCTATCTGTCTGCAGTGTTCCTGTTATGTTAGCAAATGGCACTTCAACAGGAAGGTAACAAAGGATGAGATTGAAACAACATGTTTTCAAATGATGCATGTACAGCCATTGAATATTCATACATCATTCACAGAATCCCTACAGTGTGGAAACAGGGCCTTCGACCCAACGATCCACACTGACCTTCACAGAATTCCACCCAGAACCATCCTCCTATAAGCCACCTAATCTACACATCCCTGAACACTGTGGGCAATTTAGCATGGCCAATCCACCTAGCCTGCACATCTTTGGACTGTGGGAGGAAACTGGACCACCTGGAGGAAACCCACACAGACGGGGAGAACGTGCAAACTCCACACAGTCACCCAAGGGTGACTTCGAGTGCGGGTTCCTGGCGCTGTGAGGCAGCAGCAGTAACCACTGTGCTGCTCCCAAACACTGGTGAGGTCCCACCAACATACTGTGCTGTGTTTCTTTTAAAATGTCATGCAAATGCCAAAGTATTTTGATATTTCATACATTTCAGAACTTAATTCTTATTCTTTATCCACAGTTTTCTAATTAAAAGCTGTCAAGCATAGTTAATGCCCATCACTTTCCCTTTTTTTTTTTTGCTGTAATTTTTAATTTTGTTTTTTGGTTAGGTTAACTATAGTTAAATTGTGCCCTGTAATCTCCATCAATTGTACAAATTGAACCATTCAATGAGCCTGAAAACACTGCCAGCTCCACACATCAAATATTAAGCAAGCAATTTGTCAAAAATTAATGAATCTGATCATATGAAGTCTAATATCTTCTGTTTGTTGTGAGCATCTCTACTGGGAGATTTCTTTTTTTAATACAAAGTACAATATGGCTCTGCCTATAGTGAAGTATTGAATAACACTCTGCTACTTTATGATTTATGCTTAAATTTTCACTTGCGCTGAACCCTGATGTGCATTCAGATTTGTTGGGGTAATGATGACAAATGCTAATAATTCACTGTCAAAACTTGTGCCATTTCAAGCTCATTAAGTTTTCATTTTTGCTTCGTCATGTGAATAAGTAGGCACGAGGTTAGATTCAGCATGGTGAGATAGTTATTATACACAAATTTACTCTCAGTGCTTACCTACAATGCAGTCGCCATTGATTGTGGGTAGCAACTCTTGATTTTTCTCTTCTCCTGACCAGCTTTGAGAACTTGGGTCATCCGATAGCTGAAGGAATAAGTGGATCTGTATTTGACTGCTGTTACGGGCCTTGGGAATGTGAGTCCTTGATTCTCAAGGTGCCCTTTTTTTTTTCCATGCTGTAAATGTTGGGAATAAGAAGACTATAATATAATTCACTATCATCCTATTCCCATCCTTCAGGTGCTCATCAGAGATTGATGCCAAACTTTTGAGAATTGATTCTGCAGTGCTTCATAGATATTTTCCCTAAACTTTACTTATTTGTTTTCTAGGTGAAGCCATACAATATATACATTACAGTTGCTTATCCTCCTGATACAGACACACCTGGGTTTCAGGAAGAGAATAAAGTCAAGGTAATGAGATTTCTTTTTAAAGAAACTGTCATTTTCTGTTTTAGTCAGTTTGAGGTGTACAATTATTGTTGCATTTCCTTTTCCCCAATCTAATCATTCCGGTACTATATATTCCTTTTTCATTGTTTGGATGGAATAGTAAGATGCAAGTTATTTACATTTTCAATGAGGGTTTTAAATAAATTTTCCATTGTTAGGTACTGAAGAAAGTGCAAGTGTAAAAAGTGAAAACCCATCACCAAACTTGCAAGATTTTCTAATGCCAAACAAAGAAATTGCTCATCTTGCACAGATTCCATGGATCATAAATAATGTGAACCCTTTTGAGGGCATGCCAAGACTTCTGTAAATCTTCACTCCTCCAAGCACATGTATTTAAGTTTTAAAATAGTTCCCTAACTATTTCATTTTCATGTGTTTTATATTAATGGTGAGCAGATTGCTGTATATTTTAATCGCATTGGATTCAGCAGAGTCTGTCTCAGAAACGTATAGCAGGAGTAAACCATTTAGCTAATTGATCCCACTTTTGAACATGATCATGGCAGATCCTCTATCCAGCACCATTCTCCTGCTATCTGCTCAAACCCCTTTGACAGCTTCAGCGTGGAGAAATCTATCCATTTTTTTCTTTCTTAATTATTCACTGACTTGGCCACAACATCTTTCTGTGGTTTATTTATTTTATTCATTTGTGGGATGTGGGTATTGCTGGCTGGCCAACATTTCTTGTCCAAGCCTAGTTGCCTGTAAGAAGGTGGTAGTGAGCTGTCTTGAACCACAGCAGTCCACCTGTTGTGGGTTGACCCACAGTGCCACGTGGGAGAGAATTCAAGGATTTTCACCCAGCGACAGTGAAGGAATGGCAGATATTTCCAAGTCAGGATGGTGAGTGCTTTCAAGGGAAACTTGAAGGTACTGGTGTTCCCAGATATCTGCGCCTTGTCCTTCTAGATGGAAGTGGTCATGGGTTTTGAAGTTGCAGTTTGAGGATCTTTGAATTTCTGCAGTGCATATTGTTGATGATACACACTGCTGCTGCTGAGCATTGGTGGTGGAGGGAGTGGATGCTTGTGAATATGGTGCCAGTCAAGTGGGCTGCTTCCTCCTGGATGGTGTCAAGAGGGAAGGTCATTGAAGCAGCTGAAGATGTTTGGGCCTAGGACACTCCCCTGAGGAGCTCCTGTCGAGCTGTTCTGAAGCTGAGATGACAGACCTCCAACAACCACACGATCCTCCTATGTATCAGGTGCGACTCAAACCACCAGGAAATTTGCCCCAGATACCCACTGATTTCAGTTTTGCTAGGGCACCTTAATGCCACACTCAGTCGAATGCAACCTTGATGTCAAGGGCTATCACTCTTGCCTCCCCTCTGGAATTCAGCTCTTTTGTCTGTGTGTATTTGTAATGAGGTCAGAAGCTGAGTGGCCCTGGCGGAACCCAAAGCAGATGTCACTGAACAGGTTATTGCTGAGTAGGTGCTGCTTGATAGCACTGTTGATGACCCCTTCCATCACTTTACTGATGACCAATAGTAGACCGATGGGGCAGTAATTGGCTGGGTTGGATTTGTCTTGCTTTTTACGCACCTGACATACCTGTGCAATTTTCCACATTGTCGGATAGATGCCAGTGTTGTAACTTTACTGGAACAGCTTGGCTAGAGGAGTGGTGAGTTCTGGAATGCAAAACTTCAGTACAATTAGCAGAATGTTGTCAGGGTCTATAGCCTTTGCATTATCCAGTGTCTCCAATTGTTTCTTAATATCATGTGGAATGAATTGTATTAGCTGAAGACTGACATCTGTAATGCTGGGCACTGCTGGATGAGGCCAAGATGGATCATCCACTCGGCACTTCTGGCTGAAGATTTCAGCGAATACTTCAACCTTATCTTTTGCACTGATGTGCTGGGCTCTTCCATCATTGAGGATGGGGATATTTGTGGAGCCGCTGCCTCAAGTGAGTTGTTTAATCATCAACCATCATTCACAACTGGATGTGGCAGGACTGCAGAGCTTAGGTCTGATTTGTTAGTTGTGGGAATGCTTAGCTGTAGCAATTGCTGTTTATGCTGTTTGGCATGCAGGTAGTCCTGTTTGGAAGCTTAAGCAGGTTGAACACCTCATCTTCAACTGTGCCTGGCGCTGCTCTTGGCATGTCCTCCTGCACTATCCATTGAACAGGGTTGATCCCCTGGCTTGATGGTAATGGTTGAATGGAGATATGCCAGGCCATGAGGTTACAGATTGTGCAGACAGCACCTCGTGGATTCCCAGTCTCAAGTTGCTAGATCTGTTCAAAGTCTGTCCCATTTAGCATGGTGATCGTGTTATGTTGCACTATGGAGGTTATTCTCAAAATGAAGGTGGGACTTTGTCTCCACGAGGACTGGGCAGTGGTCGCTCTTACTGATACTGTCATGGACAGATGCATCTGCAGCTTGGTAAGGATGAGGTCAAGTATGTTTTCCGCTCTTGTTGGTTCCCTCACTGCCTGCTGCATGCAGACCCAGTCTAGCAGCTGTCGTTTTGGACCCGACCAGCTCGATCAGTAGTACTGCTGCCGAGCCACCCCTGGTGGTGGACATTGAAATCCCCAGTGTATATTTTGTGCCCTTGCCATCCTCAGTGCTTCCTGTAAGTGGTGTTCTGTGTGGAGTACTGATTTATCAGCTGAGGGAGAAAGGTATATGGTAATCAGCAGGAAGTTTCCTTGCCCATGTTTAACCTGAAGCCACGTGACTTCATGGGCTCTGGAGTCAATGTTGAGGACTCCCAGGGCAACTCCCTCCGACTGTGTGCCTCTGTGATGCCACCTCTGTCAGTCTGCCCTGTTGATGGGACAGAACATATCCAGGGATGGTGATAGTGTCTATGGCTTTGTCTGTAGGATATGATTCTGTGAATATGACTGTCAGGCTGTTACTTGACTAGTCTGTGAGACAGCTCTCCCAATTTTGGCACTAGGCCCCAGATGTTAGTAAGGAGGACTTTGCAGGGTCAACAGGACTGTATCTGCCCCTATCTTTTCCGGTGTCTAGATCGATGTCGTGATCCATGCAGTTGCATTTCTTTGAGACTTTGTAGCAATTGGTACAACTGAATGGTTTGCTAGGCCGTTTCAGAGGGCAGTAACCACATTGCTGTATGTCCCATGTAGGTCAGACCAGGTGAGGATGGCAGATTTCCTTCCCTGAAGGACATTAGTGAACCAGATGGGTTTTTCCAATTATCAACAATAATTTCATGGTCATCAGTAGATTCTTAATTCCAGAGTTGTTTTTTTGTGTGGAATTCAACATTACCATCTGCTGTGATGGCATTCAAACCCAGGTTCCCGGAAGATTAGCTGAGTTTCTGGATTTAATAGCCTTGCGATAATGCCACTAGGCCACCGCTGCTACAGAATTCCACAGGTTCACCACCTTCTGAGTGAGGAAATTTCACCGCATTGCAGTCTTAAATAGCCTGGCACCCATCCTGAGATTTTGACTTTGTTCTGGGAAAAGAAAACCTTTGATCAGGGGAGCATAATACCTCCATCCAATCTGTCCAACCCTATCAGAATTTTGTTTGAATGAGATCACCTCATTCTTCCGAACTCTAGTGAATATGTGCACAGTTGACCCAATCTCCCCTCATATGATAGATAATCTTCCATCCCAAGAATTAGTCTGTTGAGCCTTCACTGATGCTCTCTATTGTAAATACATTCCTCTTTTGGGGTAAGGAAGCTAAAGCTGCACACTAAGGTAAGGTCTCACTAAGGCCCTGACCAGCTGCAGTCAGACATCCTTGCTCCAGTACTCTCAACCTCTTTTTATGAAGACTAGCATACAGTGTGTCTTCCTAGCTGTTTACTGCACCTGCATGCTTGCTTTCAATGACCAATGTGAAAGGACACCCAGGTCCTTTTAAACATATTTCCCAATCCAACACCATTTAAATAACATACATCCACTTTAGTAGAAATACAGAATTGCAAGCTTCACACTTATTAAAACTGTACTCCACCTGCTATGCATTTGCCAACTCCATCTGTCTAAATTCCCATGAAGCATCTTTACATCCTCATCACCACTGGCAATTTCATCTAGTTTTGTGTTGTCAGCAAACTTGAGAATGTTATATTTGAAATAGTTGGAGTGCAAGCAGTGATCCCTGCCCTACCCTACTTGTCACTGCCATCCACTCTGAAAATGATCCATTTACTCTTACAATTTCCTGTCTGCTCCTTAATTCTTAATCCTTTCCAGATATTGCCATTATTCTGTGTGCTTGAATTTTGCACGATAACCTCTTGTGTGGTACTTTATTAAAAACTTCTTGAAAATCCAAAATCACTGATTCTCCCTCCTCTTCATCTAATTCCGTTCTCAAAAAACAATACATTTGTCAAACACTTAAGACTATTATCTAATTTAGTCAATCACCAGCATTAGCTAGATCAGGACTTTTCCCCCTTCTCAAGTGCCCTCTAAGGTGGTGATGTGTTGCCACCTATGGCATGAAGAAATGTTAATTTCTTAATCATTGTTTTTCTCTCAGTTCCTTCAAAATTGACATGAGTTGAGAATATTTTGTTTTGTAGCCTTTGGAGACCAAATTGATTTCTGAAACGTCAGGACTATGTCAGCCAGACCAAGTGGCCAAAATCATTGTGAAGGATGCTGTGGTAAGTATCAAAACAAATCTTGAAAAATTCATGCATGTCGTAAATTATATTGACAGGTTCTCCATGTGCCATTTTAAAATTTTGTCTTTGAGAGCTGTGAAAAGTCTCCTCCAGCTAAGATTCCAAATCTAGACAAGGCTGTCTTCAGTGCACTGAGATAGATGTTATCTACTATAAACAGGGCTAATCTGTTGATGTCCAAAATGACAAAAGATCAATGGAAGCTGTTCAAAAATGAATGTGATTATCTCCAGGCAATGCTTCTCAAACCTATCCCTGGCATGACCCCATTTTAATGCTTGGCTTTGAGAGACCCTGGCTGAAAACTTAAGGAGTACAAGAGTTGATGAGGGTGGGGAGGCTTCAGCTGTTGTGGTAGGAGTGAAGCAAGTTGAGCATGCTGACCATTCTCTTCTGTCAATCCCAACCTCCTCTCCCCTGTCTACACCCCACACCATCAAATCATGATGCAGTTGATGCAAAGGTAGGCAGAAAACAAAATTTATACATTTTGTATAGGCGTTTCTCAACAGCACAAATGTGGTCACAATGAGCTGTCAGTTAGGTCGTACTGACCAATAGGCAAAAAGGACATGCATTTAAAGGGGTGTCTCACCTGTCAGGAACCAGTCTGAGCCCCGTGACAGCCATTGCTGTCTTGAAGTTTGCAACTTCAAAATCTCATCTTGGGACCCTACTGAGGGTTGCGACCCACAATATGGGAAGCCCTTTGCTTGAGATCAAAAATAGAATGATGGAAGACTAGTGAAAACAACATAGCTGTATTTTTAAAAAAAAACAAATCCAGGTGAATCGGTAAAATGGAAACGTTGGTAAAGGGTGACAAAACATAATATAAGCTACCAGAAGAGAGAAATGGAAAAAGATATTTCAAATAATAGTAAAGCTGATGACACCACCGTAGTAGTACGGGTATTTAACAATGAGTCAAAATGCAGAAGAGAGATAGTGGACTTGGTGACATGGTGCAATAAGAGCAACTTTTCTGTCAACATTGGCAAAACTAAAGAACGGATCATTTCCTTCAGAAAGAAAGGAGGAGAACACACCCCCATCTCCATCAATGGAGCAGAGGTTAAGAGGGTGGAGAGTGTTAAATTCCTAGGAGTAACGATAACTGACAACCTGTCCCGGATTTCCCACATAGATGTGATGGTCAAGAAGGCCCAACAATGCTTCTGCTTCCTCAGGTGGCTCAGAAAATTTGGCATCTCCATAAGGTCCCTCACCAACTTCTACAGATGCATCACTGAAAGCATACTTTCTGGGTGCTTAACTACTTCTTTGTACTTCGGTACACGTGACAATAAATAAATCAACACACCGTAATTGTAATTATATTGCAGAAAGTCTTGGCCAAAGCAATGTAAACCCCTGAAATTGATGATAATATTGTCACTTTAAAATGAGAGTAGTGAGCTAGTGTACTGTCAGTATTTACATCAGAAAAAGATGATAGCATGTTGGACATCTTGATCTGACAGGGCCACATGACTATAATTTTGTAAAGTTGTCTCAATTTGAGAATGGTTCTTTGTAGAGGTTGGAAATTTTGCATGTCATACTGCTATTTAAGAAACGGGGAGACTAGGGAATTATAGACCAGTACCCTAACATGTTTTGAAATTACTGGTTGAAATCTGTAGTTAAAGGTATTAATTCTGAACACCTTGTTAGCTTTCAGCTGATTAACAAAATCTAGCATTGGTATATGTTAGGTGATATGATGGGATTTTTGCAGAGTCAAAATAGTGGATAAAGGAATGCCAATAATATTATAAATATTATTTAGTGACTTCCAAAAGGCATTTGATAAAGTTCCTCAGATTGTATGCACTGATGTTGAAACTCCTATAAGTGAGACATGTTAAGTCCCAGGTTAAAAAATTTGGCTGAGTGATAGCAAGAAGAATAGGATAATGGATAGGAACTCAATTGGTAGAATATAATGAATGGTTTCCTGCAGGAATCTCTGGGACTACACACATTCACAATGTTTATTAACGACTTGGATCTGTGCTTTCTGTCCGATCATCAAAGTTTTCCAATGTCTTAAATCAGCGACATTGTAAGAAATGTAGACGGAGACATAAAATTACAAAGAGATATTGATAAGATTTGAGTGAATATTTAGCAGTGTAGCAAATCAATTTCAATGTAAGCAAACATAGTAATTCACTTTGGACCTAAAACAGAATAGGAGACTTTCTAAATGGTGAAAAGCTAGAGTTCAGAAAAGGCAGGGTATCTGGGAACATTGTTAAAATGTCAGGAATCATTCTGAAAATAATCAAAAATACAAGAGAAGTGCTGGCCTGTATATCTAGAAGGCTAGAATATATGGGTATAGATGTTACGATATAGTTGTGCAAAGCTGTGGTTAAACTACATGATACTGGGAGTATTTCTGAGTACTAAAGCTTAGGAAGGATATACTGGCTTTGGAGAGATTGCACCTTAGATTTACCAGAGTGATGCTTGAATTCCACCAGTTAAAATATAAAAGAAATTATGCATCTTGCTTTACATTCCCTAGAATTTTGAAAGTTGAGGTATCAATTTTTTAAACATTTAAGGATGAGTAGGGAATGTAGAGTCAAACTACCTAATTGACTGGCGAGTCTAGGACTGAGGACGTAATAGAGGCATTTCAGGAGTGAAATAAAAGAATACTTCTATGTGCAAAGTGCATTGGAGATTTGGAACTCTTCTGCGATTTGCAATGTTGCTAGACAAAAGCAAAATACTGCAGATGCTGGAAATTTGAAACAATCAGAAAATGCTGGAGAAACTCTGCAGGTCTGGCAGCATCTGTGGAGAGAGAAACAGTTACCGTTTTGACTCCAGTTTGACCTCAAATCCCCAGAGTCCTACTTGCCACGTACCAAAGTAGAATTCATTAAATCTATAAATTTGTGATCACTTAGAAACAATTCACATAAATGACTAGATTGTTGTAAAAGCAGTATTTATTAGTATACTTTAGAAATGGAAGCTTTATCCAATCCAATGCTGTGGTTGCATTTTAAGGCACTTTAAAATGGCGGAATATGCTACTTAATCCATAAAAACAGCTTTCAATCTCTCGGAATTAATGAAAAATAAATGGTATTTCTGGTATTGCTCAAATCCAAAGAACCAAAAAGATCTTGTAAAGATTGGCAGAGTTGAGTGATTTGGTAATGTGGTGAATCTGTCTGAACATGAGTAAATTTATTACCAAAAACAATTACTTTTCCTAAACAGTAAAAAGTGTCCTAGTATATTTCACACAACCAAATTTATCTGAACTCGCTCACTGCCTTCTGTATTTTCCTTTCTCTTTACAACCAGGATGTGTCAATCCTAATCTTGGGTTAAGTAAAGATGCCACTTACACATTTCTAAACCATTATACTATACATCACAGAATGTTTGCAATTGTACAACTGTCACTTGATTGTACAAATATTGGAAGTTTAATTTTCATTGTACATAGGATTGTGTGTAATTATTTTACCACAGAAAATATGTCTAGCATTAAATGCAATGAATCTAAGCCTCTTTTCACCCCTGTCATCTCGCTCTTTAACCAGCAAGGAAACTTTAACAGCTCAGTTGGTTCTGATGGGTATATGCTATCATCACTTACCTGTGGTATGTCTCCTGTCACCACTATTACAGAGGGTCTTCAGCAGGTATGTGAATACTCATAATAATTCTTGCTATTCTCTCATTTCTAAGTTATTCAGAGTGAAGTTCCTCTTTCATATTTGTACATTTTGTTTAAACATAGCTAGATTTTATAAATGTTACTAATCAGTTTTTATTTTTTGCCCCAAATTGATGATCAGCGCAGCCTTGGGTGAGTTTTCTGAAATCTTGCTGGCTTTATAGGTCTCGGTTTAGTATCCTGCACATCTTTCAGCTGCACACAAAATGAAGTTTGGTGGATCTGCAGTGTGCTCCTTCATCTTCCTTTCAAGTAAAGTTTCAAAAGACAAGTTGGGTCTCCTCGAATTAAGAATTTAATTTACAATTCCAGTGTCTCAAATAAATAATCACTTAGGTACAGACAAAGCACCATTAACCTTTTACAAAGAAATCCAAGCACCTCAGTATTAAAAATTCAGCTCCAAACTAAGCTCAAGTTTTATTGTATATAGAACAATTAAATAAGGCAATACAATTAAGTTAACGCTATAGTTTATTCCTAAGTGTACTATGCTGTTGGATTTACTACTTGCTTTCCCCAATAATTCTTGTTTTCTTGGGCTCATTGAAAGTGAGTGTCGCTGGCTGGGGCAGAATTTGTTGCCCATTACTAATTGCCTGGAGAATGTGGTGTTGAGCTGCTATAGTCCTGCCAACAGTGCTGTTAGGGAGTTCTGTGATTTTGATCCAGTGAAACTGAAGGATTGGTGATATAATTCTAATTCAGGATGTATTGTGACTTGGAAGAGTACTTGTGGGTAGTGGGACATTCCCATGCACCTGCTCTCCTGTACTTTGGTGGCAGAGGTCACAGGTATGAGAGGTGCTCTTGGATGAGCCTCAGTGAGTTACTGCAGTGCATCTTATAGATGTTACATACTGCTGCAATGGTGGTAGAGGGATGAATGGGTTGCTAATCAAGCAGGCTGCATTGCCTGTTTGGTGTCTAGCTTCCTGAGTGGGCTAGGACCTGCACTCATATGGCCAAGTGGAATGTGTTCTATCACATTCCTGACTTGTGTGTGGTAGACATTAGGGAGATGAGATGAGTTACTCATGGCAGAATGCCAGGCCTCTGAATTGGTCTTTTAGTTACTGAACTTACAAGGCTAGTCCATTTCAGTTTGTGGTCGATGATAACCTCCAGGATGTTGAGTGTGGGGAATTCAGTGAGATGGTAATGCCATTAAATGTTAAGGGCCAATGATTGGCCTAAGTCAGAAGTCACACTACTCCAGGTTATAGTCCAACAGGTTGATTAGAAATCACAAGCATTCAGAGCACTGCTCCTTTTGTCAGGTCAAGTTCAACTCTGGCACAATCCAATCATTATGTGGAGGTAATAGAATAGAATCCTATGATTAGATTGTCTGTCTCTTGTTTTGAGATGGTCATTGTCTGCCTCTGGTCTGCTGTGAATGTTACTTACTAGTCACCAGTCCAAGCATTGATTTGATCCAGGTCTTGCTGCATATGAACGTAGACTGCTTCAGTGTCGTTGGAGTCCCAAATGGTGCTGAATGTTGTGCAATCATCAGTGAATATCTCCTCCACTTCTGATTTTATGATGGGGGCAAACGTCATTGAAGCAGCTGAAGATGGGCCTGGGACGCTACCCTGAGGAGCTCTTTCAGTGATGTCCTATGGCTGAGATGATTGGCATCCAACATCCAAAACCAATTTCTTTTGTGCTAAGAATAATTCTGACCTGTGGAAAGTTTTTTGCCCTTGATCTCCATTTTGCCAGGGCTCCTTGATACTATAATAAGGCAAATGCTGCCTTGATGTCATGGGCAGTCACTGTTTCATTATCTTTGGAGTTCAGCTCTTTTTGTCCATGTTTATAATAAGGATGCATTGATGCTAGGAGTCACTGGAACTCAAACTTGCTCAAATTGAGCGTTCATGAACGGGTTATTCCTTTGCCAAAATTATCAAACAGCAGTTAGTGACTCCTTCCATCACTTTGAGTGCAATATGTCGTTATATCTTAATTTTTTTTAAACTTGCATACATATGGTAGTCTTCCATACCAGAGTCAGTTTTCATTCTCCTCTGCTCTAGCATTCTCAAACATGTATAACCCTAATTTATTACCTCCTGATTGTAGGTATCTCTGTAAACCCCTTGTGAATATTTTTTCATGCTTCCCAGTTAATCTGCTGGTTTCTGTCTTTGGCACAAGAATCCATGGAGTACCATTTGTAGATCCTTCCATTAGTTTCAAAGTGGATAATTTTCCAGCTGCTGTTCCCTCTCAAAGTGCAAACAGATTGCATCCCACTTGAATTCCACTCGGTGAATAATGAACTTAGGTTTGAGTTATGCTGTAAACAGTGTGAAAAAACTAAAAAGGTCCAAGCTGCAACTAACTCTTTCAGCAGCTATCTTGACAAATTGATTCCAGAATCTTCCAAAGTTCTACCAATTTTCAAGATGGTGTGTCTGCTCAGGGGTCCTCAAACTGGCAACTAGATCTTATTATCCCACTCTTGCAGCTTTGATTTGATGAAATAAATCAATTTTATAATCTTGCAGGGTTTACTGAATGCTTCAAAACAATACAGATCCAAGCACCAAACAAAAATATTCTTGCTGGACTGCACGTTTTGCATATCTTCTGGACATTATGGCTTCAGTTCTTTAGCTAAGCCTACCCACTGTTTCATAACTCTCTTCTATTTTGACTTTTTAAAACAAACGTGGGTCACCTTCTGAATTGCCATTTCTTCAGTGTTATGGCAGTCTCTAAAGCACAACATTTTAATAGCCTTACTTTTATTATCTTCCCAGAACTAAAAATTACTGCTAAATTATTAAAATATACTATGAACAAGATAGTCACACTATTTCCCTATTGCAATACATTTTGTGGAAGAGAAATCCTGTTAACTAATCTATTTGAGGCTGTCCAGTGGTTGTACAGTACTTGGATTTTTAACAGACTTTTGATAAGGTACCACATCAAAAGTTACTATGGAAACTGGGAGCTCATGACGTTCGGGATACATTGGCATGGATGGGAAATTAGCTGGCTAACCGTGCTGACTTAAATGGGTCTTTTTCAAGTTGGCAAGATGTAACAAATGGCATTGCAATAAATCCCACGAATGAACAGATGGAAGGTATGGTTCCTAAAGTTGCTGATAATCAGGAAAGAGTATTGTCAATAAGTTATAAGCAGGCTATAAAAAGATATGGATATGTTTAGTCAGTTGGCAACAAAATGGCAAATGTTGTAAGATGTGGAAAAATGTGGATTTATCGATTTTGCAGAAAGAGTGGGGGGAAAAAAGCATTTTATCTAAATGGTGAGCGATCACAGAGTAATTTGGGTGTCTTTGTAAAAAAACAATGCAGGTATAGCAAGTAATTAGGAAGGCTAATTGTTTATTTCCATTTATTGTGAAGAGGATTGAACATAAAGACAAAGTTTGTATTTTACTTGGGGAACTGATGACACTACACAGAATGCCAGAGTGGGAATAGGTCATTCAGCCTTTTGAGCCACTTTTTGCTATTCAGTGTGACCATGGCTAACCATTAAACTCAGTACCCTGTTCTTGCTTTTTCCTCCAAACTCTTTGATTCCTTAAGCTCTGAGAGCAATATCTTAATTCTTTGAAAACATTCAATGTTTTGGCCCTCAATTGCTTCCTGTGGTAAAGGTTGACTACTGAGTGAAGAAATGTCGTCTCATCTTCAGTCCTAAATAGCCTACTCTATATCCTTAAACTGTGACCTTGGTACTGGACTTCCTAGTCATTGGCAATATCCTACCTGTGTTTACTTTGTTTAGCCCTATGAGAATTTTGCAAGTTTCTGTGAGATTCCCTTCCAGCGAATCAGATCATTTTGACCTGTATCTCTGTTCATATGTCAGTCCTGAAATTAGTCTGGTAAACCTTTTGTTGCACTTTGATAGCCAGAATATCCTTCCTTGGAAAGATAAAACTGATGTTCAAGTATGGCCTCGCCAAGGCCTTGTACAGTTGCAGCAAGGCATCACCGTTCCTATTTTCAAATCATCGCTTTATGAAGGTTGGCAATATTATTGGCATTCTTCATGGCCTGCTGCTCTTTCATGGTTATTTAGAGTGACTGATGTACCAGGACACCAAAGTGTCAGTGCATGTCCCCATTTCCCAATCTAACAACATTCAGATCATATACCTTCCAGTTATTGCTACAAAAGTGGATGATGTCACATTTATCCACAATATTTCATCTGCCATACATTTGCCCACTTGCTCAAACAAAACTGCAGCATCTCTGCTGCATCTTCACAGTTCACCCTTTCACCCAGCCTTAAACTTGAAGATAATGCATTTAGTTCCCGTGTATAGATCATTCCTATACATTATGTATAGCTGGGGTTCAAGAACTGAGCTCTGTGGTACTCACTTAGTCACTGCCTACTGCTTGGTAAATGACTGTTTATTTCTATCTTTGTTTCCTGTATGTCAGTCAACTCTCTATCCACATCAGTATATTACCCCTAATCCCATGCATTTTTAATGCTAATCTGTTTTATGTGGGACCTTTATTAAAAGCTTTCTGAACGTCCAAGTAAACTACAGCCACTGGCTCCTCTTTAGCAACTCTAATAATTACGTTCTTTCCAAATTGCAGTAGAATTGTCAAGCTTGATTGCCCAGTTGTAAATCCATGCTGACTGTATCTGATCCTGTCACTATTTTCCAAGTGTTCTGCTATTAAATCTTTTATAATGGACTCTTGCATTTTCCCCACGACTTATGTTAGGCTAACCGGCCTATAATTGAATCAGAGATAGTAGGAACTGCAGATGCTGGAGAGTCCGAGACAACAAGGTGCAGAGCTGGATGAACACAGCAGGCCGAGCAGGAAGGTTGACGTTTCGGGCCTAGACCCTTCATCAGAAATGGAAATCCACATTGATACCATTGGGCTGCAGGGTTCCCAAGCGGAATATGAGTTGCTGTTCCTGCAACCTTCGGGTGGCAAGGGTCTAGGCCCGAAACGTCAGCCTTCCTGCTCCTATGATGCTGCTTGGCCTGCTGTGTTCATCCAGCTATGCACCTTGTTGTCCCGGCCTATAATTCCCTGTTTTCTCTCTATCTCCTTTTATTGAGTAGTGGGGTTATATTAGCCTCCTTGCGTTCCATAGGAGCTGTTCCAGAGACTATAGAATATTGAAAGATGACTCATCCACTATTTCTAGGGCTTCTTCCTTAAGTACTCTGGGATGTAGATTGAGTCCTTGGGGCGTTATTAGCCTTTAATCCCATCAGTTTCCTTAATACCATTTCCCCACTAATATTAATTTCCTTTACTTCCTGCCTCTCACTTGACTGCGTGTTCCCTGACTTTTATGACTCCTTTGTGAAGCTTGGCCAGACCTGCTGAGTTTCTCCATCAATTTCTGTTGTTTCAGATTTCCAGCATCTGCAATTATTTGTTTTATTGTTATGCATTTAATTGGTCTGTCATCTTTGTTTCCCCTTGAAGATTCCCCTGTTTTTGACTGTAAGGGTCCTATGTTTATCTTAATTAATCTTTTTCTCTTCACATGCTATAGAAGCTTTTCTAATCAGTATGTATCCCACAAGCTTGTTCTTATACTCTATTTTCTCCTCTTAATCATTCCTTTGTCCTCCTTTGCTGAAATCTAATCTGTTCCCAGTGCTTGGTTCTGCTTTTACCAGCCAATTTGGACATCCCTTCCTTGGATCTAGTACTACCAGTAATTAATACTGTAGACCACGGTCGGGTCACCTGTTCTTTTTTTTGTGCCAGACAAGAATGAACAAATTTTGGAGTTCCTCTATGTGCTCTTTAAATGTAAACCAACCCTTCCGCTGTCATCCTTTCAAGTAACATCCCCCGATTTATCGTAGCAAGCTTGCTGTTGTGCCATTATAGTTTCCTTTAGACCTTAAGACCCTAGTCTTAGAATCAAATGTGTCAGTTTTCATCTTGATGAAGAATTTTGTTATGTTATGGTCACTGTTCTCCAAGGGGCCTCACACAGCTAATTTGCCAATTATTCCTTTCTCATTACAAAATATCCAGTCTAGGATGACCTCGTCCCTTGTTGGTTCCTCAATGTATTAATTTAGAAAGCCATCCCATACAATTCCCAGGAATTCCTCCGCCAGGATACTGTTGCTGGTTTTGACTTGCCCAATCTACATACAGATTATAATCACCAATAATTAGAGCTGTACCTTTATTGTTTATGCCTTCCACAAATTACTGCTGCAGTTTGGAGGTCTGTAACAACCCCCCCCCCACCCCAATATTGTTTACAAAAATTGAAATTGCTGGAAATGCTCAGCAGGTCTCGCAGCATCTGAGATAAATCTGAGTTGACGTTTTGGGTCGAGTGACCCTTCCTGAGAAGGGTCCCAATATCTTTTCCTGTACCTTGCTGTTTCTAAACTCAAGCATATAGATTCCACTTCAGCAGAGCTAATATCTTGCCTCCTCATTGTGTTAATGTTCTCCTTAACCAGCAACCCCACCTCCTTTCTTCTTTTTAGTTTGTGCTTCCTAAAAGCAGAATACCCTTTGATATTTAGTTCCCATCCTTGGTCACCCTGCAGCCACCTCTCTGTAATCCCAACTATGTCGTATTTGTTTATATTTATTAGTGTGACAAGTTCATATACTTTGAGAATATTCAGTGCATTAAGGTATAAGACCTTAAGGTTTGTCATTAAGCTCTTGCTGACTGCTCTAGCAAATACATTCCACAATCGCGCGCACAATACCGGTCTGGTCCTGCCCGGGTCTGGCTTCACTGGCCCCAGTGTTCTGGGAATCTGAAACCACCTCCTTGCACCATCACTCCATGCACACGTTCATCTGATTATATTGTGCTATTTCTACTGTACTATGTGGCACTGGTAGCAATCCTGAAATCACTCTCTTAGATTCTGCTTTTTAACTTGTTTCGTAATTCTCTGTATTCTGATTTTAGAACATCTTTCCTTTTTTGGTACCAACAACACATTTTTCAATGTGTACTATGACCACTAGCTATTCACCCTCCAGCTCCACAATGCCCTGTAGCTGCTTGGCCCTAGCAACCTGGAAGGTGACGTAATATCCTGGATGCTTGTTTACGGCTACAGAAATGTCTACGTATTCCCTTTACCATTGAATACCCCTTTCTCATTTTATTCCTACTCTCCTGTGCAGCACAGACAACTATATTGCAGTAAATTTGACTGTTGCTACTTTTCTCTGAGGCCGTTCCCCCAACCGTATCCAGAGCAGTATATCCATTTTGCAGGGGAATGGCCCCAAGGGACTCTTGCACTGTCTGCCTCGTTCGTTTTCCATTCCTTCCCTACTTGTGCAGTCATTGCCTATGGAGGGACCACCTTTCTTTGTGCTAAAAGCGATACTCCAGCTCCAATACTCGGGCTTCCAGGAGCTGCAGCTGGAAACACTTTCTGTACATGTTCTGGTCCCAGGCACTGAATCTGTGCCTAACTTCCCACATTCAGCAAGTGAAGCACACCTTGAACTCTCCTTCCATAGTTTACCTCTTAAATTAAACTCTTGGATTGCCCTTAAGATCCCTAATGTTAATTCGTCTAGGGCCCTTTTCTTGGACCTCTGCACTATTCCCCTTACAAACTCTAGACCTAGAATGAAGACCTTGCAAACTGTGATAGAAATAGTTTAATACTCACCTGAATTTTCTCACCCATTCAGCTGCTTCCTTTTGCTGCAAATCACTTTTGGACACACTTTCCAGATTGCTTCACTGTGGTGCTGTTGCTATTTAAGGATGGATGGAAATGTGTTGGAAGCACTTGAGGTTTACTGGACCAACACCTGGAATGGGTAGGTTTTCTGAGGAAACGTTGGATAGGCTAAGCTTATGTGGGTTGCAGTTTAGAGTAATAGGCAACTTGATCGAAACATGAAATTCTGAAGGGTCCTGTCAGGCTAGAAAGGATGTACCCTTTCATGGGAGAATTTAGAATGAAGAGTCACTGTTTAACAGTAAGTGGTTGCTAGTTTTAAAACAGATGAAGCTGCATTTTCTCTGAAAGTTGTGACTGTTTGGAATTCTCTGAAAAGACCGTGGAAACAGTGTATTTGAATCTTCTTAAGGCAGAGGAGGTTAGATGCCTGGTTTTAAAAGAAAGGGGGTGAAATGATCGTAGGTAAATGGAAATGTGGATTTGAGGTTACAATCAAGTCAGCCATGATCTTATTAAATGGCAGAGAAGGCTGAAGAATCTGACTGGCCTACCTCTTTGTTTGTTTTCTGTGGATACGATTTACATGGAGACATTCTTGAATGTTTCTTCTCCCCAGTTGACAAATGAGGAATGGTGATGAGGAAACTTCATTTATTGCTCCTTCCACATCCTTCTCCAGTGGAAGGGCTAAGTGAGCTAGCTACTGGTTGTTGATGTTCATCTTTTGACATATAGGTGTCATGTGATCCAGTTGTAGCAGAAGAATTTTAGGAAATAGGAACAGGTGTATGCCATATGACCCATTGACCTTGTTGCCTTTAATTGAAGATGTGGCTAAACTTGCAGCATTAGTTCCATTTTTGCTGTCCCATCCCTAATTCTCTTGGTGTCTAAAATCTTTCACTCTTGTTTTGAAAATACTCGCTGAGCATCTGCTGGAAGCATTTTCTTGCTTTACTTAACCACCAGCTTAACTCTAATTCTGGTTCTTGATTTAATCTCTGTGGCGGAAAACTCAACCTGGCTCATTTTAGTTGTATTAACTCGTTTTACAATTATTTTCCTCCTCCACTTCATGAGCGGTTTTTAATGTTTGGATTGATCTTCCTGAAGAGTGAAATCTTTTTAGTAAACAAACATTATAAATGTTAAATATGTATGTCATACTGCAGACCAGTCAGTGTAATTCAATTTCAAGACTCTAATTTGAGGGGAGGAAATGGAACTCTTGTGTTTAAAACAAAGGTTATTTTCAACATTGACTTAATGTGTCTGCTTTTCTTTCTAGATTGTTACCATGGGCCTTTTCCGCACAATTGCTCTGTTTTACTTGGGAAGCTTTGACAGCATTGTGCGTCGTTGTATGATACAGCAAGAAAAGTGTATAGGCTTGGAAAAGAAGGATTAATCTTGCCTTGAATTTGGAAGTTAAGGATCAGACTTTGAAAGATAAATATTGAAGGAAATGTTTCAGTGAACAGTTAATTATTTCTTGCCCCTCCACCCCTTATCTCTGTGGCATCAGGTCTTTTGGGTTGGAGTGGGGTCTGGCTGTGTGGTACAAAGAGAAGACCACAATGGTACGTTAGCAGTATGACTCTGATGCCTTGAATGGAAATTGCAATATAATTTATAACCAGCATTGATTGGGAGAAGTGCACATGAAAGGCTATAAATCATAGAAGCATTTTTTAACGTATTGTGCTGGCACTATTTTTGTAATTGTTCAATTTATTCCTCTTCTCTCCCCACCCCATCCAAATTAAATGAGAGAATTTGGCTTCATTTAGCCTATGTCCCCTTGTTTATTTTTGGTGTTTCATTCAAATTGGCAGAGGAAATTTGTTTTTTTTGCCCTTGTAACTTGTTTCTCTAGCACTGGTTGTGGCACCATTTGAAATTGAATCCTTTGGTATGTTTTTAAAGATCTAATGGGTACAGTATGTGTAACAGAGGTTGACCAAATGTTCCATAGGATAATTGCTAAGCACTTAAATGTGACCCTCCATATTGTTTTTGAATGTCTTCATTAAAACTGTTAAAGCCTTCACTAGGTTAATGACCTTTTGACACTAACTGGACAAAGTTTCCATTTCAATTCGTTAGAGTTGGATGAGCAATTTTTAATTGTGGTATGTAATCTATTGAATAAAATGCTTTACACTCTTTTTCTGTGAAATAGTCAAACTGTATCATAATGTAGCATGGCATTTCTGAATAAGTAATATTTTCCTTTTAAAATTGCTCACATTTTGTGTTGACCACTGATTCTGTAGTCTCAGTATTTAATAGTCCCACTGTTGTTGTTTTTCTGTATGTATCTCTAGTGTGTTTCCATAAAATCTTGTTAATCCACCAAAAAACTGATTGATTGTAAAATGGATAATACCATAATTTACACAATGAAATACTTGCATTTGCATTCACAACCTCTGAACATTTCAAAGTTCTTTACTGCAAATTAAGTACTTTTGAAGCATAGTTACTTTTGCAATGTAGGAAAATACTACAGACCATTTGTGAACATGTACATTTGATGAGAGAAATAATCAGACAATTGGTTAATGGTGCATTATGTCTTTTGCTGTGGGCATTTGTTAGGGTATGGGCAATTTGCTGTAATTTGTTTTATGCAACTATGTACTTGAATTAAGTTAATTGCACAACTTAAAGGGAGCATGGGGGGAAACAACAAAGGCCAGGGTACTAGAAAGTGTTACCCTGTATAAATGCTGCTATTAGACCTTTTGCATTCCCTGGACAGTGTTCATGGAGCCTTGGCCTAACATTTTATTTGAAAGCTGGCATCTCCAACAGTATGGTAAAACTGCACTTGTCTATCTAGGCTTTATATTGCAAGTCTTTGCAGTTGAAACTTGCAAGCTTTTGACTTGGTGAGATGAGTATAATCACTGACCTAAAGCTGATATCTTGTTGAATCTTAAAGTTAATTCAGGTGATTATTGAAAAGAAAATGTATCTTAGATTTTTTTAAGTGTTTAAAAGAGCTACAAGACATGGTCTTATTTATTTGAAACTTAGTCATACAGCATGGACGTAGAAAAACTAGTCCATGCAGACTGTTTCTAAACTAATCTAGTCCCACTTTTGTGTTTGGGCCATATCCCTATTCATGAAGTTATCCAAATGTCTTAAAATGTTGTAACTGGATCTGCATCCACCACTTCCTCTGGCAGTTCATTCCACATACTGTGTTTAAAAAAAAAAGTACCCCTCATGCCCTTAAACTTTCTCCCCTCTCCTTTAAAAGTATGCCCCCTAGCTTTGAACTTTCCCAACTAGGGAAAAGACCCTTCCTGCCCACCTTATCTATGCCCCTCATAATTTTATGAAGCTTTATAAAGTCACCTCAACCTCCTACTCCAGTGAAAGAAGTCCCAGCCTATTTTTAAAACGCAAACCCTCTATTCGCAGCAACATTCTGGTAAATCTTGTTTGAACCCTCTCCAATTTAATAATATCCTTCCTATAGTAGGTTGACCAGAACTTCACACAGTACTCCAGAAGAGGCCTCCCCAATATCCTGCGCAACTGGAACATGATGTCCCAACTTCTGTATTCAAAGATCTGAACAATGAAGGCAGGTGTGCTAAACCTGTCTACCTGTGACGCAAATTTCAAAGAACTATGTACTATGTACCCCTAGGTGTCTGTGTTTTGCAGCACTACCCAGGGCCCTGTCGTTAATTGTATATGTCCTGCCCTTGTTTGTTTTACTAAAATATGCAATACCTCACATTTATCCAAATTGAACACCATTTGTCACTCCTTAGCCCATCGATCCAATTGATCAAGATCTCTTTGTAATATTGGATAACCTTGACTGGCCATTATACCACCCATTTTTGTCATCCGCAAACTTACTAACCATGCCTCTTATATTCTCATCCAAATTGTTTATATAAATGACAAAACAAAGGTGGAACACCACTGGTCACAGGCCTCTAGTCCAAAAAACAACCCGCCACCACCACTGTCTGTCTCCTACTGTCAAACAATGTCTAACGCTCTGCCCTCATCCATCTTCTTGGTTACTTCCTCAAAAAACTCAATCAAATCACGATTTCCCTTGCACAAAATCATTCTGGTTACCCCTAATCAGTCCTTGTCTCTCCAAATGCGTGTAAATCCTATCTCTCAATCACCTCCAACAACATACCCACTACTGATGTCAGGCTCACAAAACTATAGTTCCCAGGCTTCTCCTTTCAGCCTTTCTTAAATAAAGACACAACGTTAGCCACTGTCTAGTCCCCCAGCAGCTCACCTGTGGTTATAGATGATACAAATATTCCTACTAGGGCCCACAATTTCTTCTGTAACTTCCCACAACATCCTGGGATACACTTGATCAGATTCCGGAGATTTATTCACCTTTATGTTTTCAAAGACCTGCAGCACTTTCTCTTGCGTGAACTGTTTTTCAAACATCAATGTTTATTTTCCCAAGTCCTTTAGCCTCCATTTCTTTCTCCACAGTAATATTCATTCAGTATGTCTCCACTCTCCTGAGGTTTAACACACAGCCAACCCCTATCTTTAAGGGGCTCTCGTCTTTCTTGTTTAGACAGACCAATTCATTTGATCTGCGCCACTTAATAAATATTTTCCCAGTCTAGACATAGCATCAACTTGAAATAACTTTGAGACCTTTTCACGACCTGCATATAGTTTTCAGACCTGAGTTTGTGATTTCAAGACTGTCCCTGGTGTGATTTAAGTTCTTTAGTTTCTGTGTTGTTTGATAGTGACCTGTTACTTGCATTGTAATGATTTCTTAAAGATTCTATACGGTTTTTCTTTTGATCACATTAGGACAGAGGGCTCCAAGGAGTGCGACTATTTATAGAGGTTTTACACGTTTCAATGTCACTATTCTAGACAACAACTCTGAATTCTGATGTAGAACTGTTTGGCTTTGGTTGTCCAGCAGTTGTTGATGTGCTTTTTTTAATGTGATTAGAAACTAGTCGGAACTCGCTCGGCTAGACCAGGGTCAGTATTAATGGACTCTACCTTGTACTAAAGCAACTTCTTCATGTTTAAATGTTGGAGTAATAACTTGATTACACCAAAATTTGCACATTTTGTTGACATGTTAGCTGGAATGTTTTATTTTACCATCCCACCATGAGTTAGCTCTAGGATTGCAGGTGCATGTGGGGAAATAAATAAAAAAATAAAAAGGCTTGCTAGTCTTGCAGGTGACCCAGTTGTAATTTGAATGCTATATTTTTATTTGAGATATCAACCCAAAAGAGAAACTATTTTTATGGTACTATAATATTCCCAAACTTTTTAAATACACTGCTGTCATGACTCCTACCCCACTTTTTTTTCAGGAAAATGGAAACGCCCATTTCAAATTAGTCCTGCTTCAGTTGTATATCTGTATCTGGAATTGGATTCACTATAAAGTATGCATTATTGTCTAATAATGTTCAGAATCCAATGCTAAACACATTGAATGAATGATAATTCATTTGTGAAAATGATAGTTCAATGGGATGTGGATCCATTAGAAAGACCTGAGAAAAATTCATTATTAAAATCAAATCTATTATCTCAATTTGCCTGAACTTTTTCAGTAACTTTTTGATAGATATTCAGTAAATATTATTCCCGCTGCTGTTATTTTCTGGGGTAGTGAGAGTAGTTTGTTGGATGGACCTTACAACTTGGTCTTCCATGTTTTATTATGGCATAGAGTTGTACAGCATAGAAACAGACCCTTTGGCCCAAGACAACCAGATGTCCTAAATTAATCTAGTCCCATTTACCAGCATTTGGCCCGTATCCCTCTAAACCCTTCCTATTCGTGTACCCGTCCAGATGCCTTTTAAATGCTGTATTTGTACCAGTCTCCACTACTTCCTCTGGCAGCTAATTCCATACATGCACCATCCTCTGCATGAAAAGGTTGCCCCTTGGGTCCCTTTTTATTACTTTCCCCTCTCACTTTAACCTATGCCCTCCAGTTTTTGACTCCCCTACGTTGGGGGAAAAAGACCTCAGCTAATCACCCTTTCCATGTCCTAATGATTTTGTAAACCTCTATAAGGTTACCCCCTCAACCTCCGCTCCTGGGAAAATAGCCCCAGCTTATTCAGCCTCTCCCTGAAGCTCAAACCTTCCAACCTGGCAACATCATTGTAAGTCTTTTCTGTGCCCTGTCAGGTTTAACCACATCTTTCTATAGCAGGGAGACCAGTATTGAACACATTATTCCAAAAATGGCCTAACAAATGTCCTGTACAGTCACAACGTGACATCCCAAATTCTGTACTCAATGCACAGACCAATAAAGGCAAGTATACCAAAAGTTGCCTTTGCCACCCTGTCCACCTGTGCCTCCATCTTCACAGGACTATGAACCTGCACCAGGGGAGGCGATGGCTTAGGGGTAATATCGCTGGACTGTTAAGCCGGAGACCCAGATAATGTTCTGAGATAACACTGTGTACAGCTGGATGAACACAGCAGGCCAAGCAGCATCGGAGGAGCAGGAAAGCTGACGTTTCGGGTCGAGACCCTTCTTCAGAAATGGGGGAGGGGAAGGGGATTCTGAAATAAATAGGGAGAGAGGGGGAGGCGGATAGAAGATGGATAAAGGAGAAGATAGCTGGAGAGGAGACAGACGGGTCAAAGAGGCAGGGTTGGAGCCAGTGAAGGTGAATGTAGGTGGGGAGTTAGGGAGGGGATAGGTTGGTCCAGGGAGGACGGACAGGTCAAGGAGGCGGGATGAGGTTAGTGGGTAGGAGATGGGGGTGGGGCTTGAGGTGGGAGGAATGGTTAGGGAGGCGGGGATTAGCTGGGCTGGTTTTGGGATGCGATCGGGGAAGGGGAGATTTTGAAGCTTGTGAAGTCCACATTGATACCCTTGGGCTGCAGCGTTCCCAAGCAAAATGAGATGCTCTTCCTGCAGCTTTCGAGTGGCGTCATTGTGGCAATGCAGGAGGCCCAGGATGGACATGTCGTCCAAGGAGTGGGAGGGGGAGTTGAAATGGTTCACGACTGGGAGGTGCAGTTGTTTGTTGTGAACTGAGTGTAGGTGTTCCGCAAAGCGGCCTCCGCCTGGTTTCCCTGATGTAGAGGAGGCCACAACGGGAACAGCGGATACAGTAAATGTTCTGGTCACCTGGGTTCGAATCCCGCCACAGCAGATGGTGGAATTTGAATTCAATTAAGTATCTGGAATTAACAATCTAATGATAACCGTGAATCCATTGTTGATTGTCAGAAAAACCCATCGGTTCACTAATGTCCTTTTAAGGAAAGAAACTGCCATCGTTGCCTGGTTTGGCCTACATGTGACTCCAGACCCACAGCAATGTGGTTGACTCTTAACTGCCCTCTGGGCAATTAGGGATGGGCAATAAATGCTGCCTAGCCAGCGACACCCTTGTCCCGTGAATAAATAAAGAAAAAAAACCCAAGGTTGTAGTCTGGTTTAGTTGCATGTTGGGCTGGACAATTGTTTTCACAGATTCCACTAGTTTACCTGAGCTGAGATTTCATTTGCATTCTCTGAAACCTTTTAATGATCAAGATAATGATTAAAAAGTTCCTCTTTGGTGCAATGAGTTTTAATACTTTGCCTTAGACATGAGATCACATCATTTGGCACTTAACTGAAGATTATCTAGCTATTTGATCTTGTTGTGCCACAAGTAGTGTTTTTTTTTGGTGTCTAGCAATCCTCTTATTGAGAGGTGTGAGATATTTTCAAGTCAGACTATTTGTCTAGAAAATAAGTTGGTTAAGCAAGAATGTGAGAATATCATCGGTTTGTCAGCTGCATGATTCTTGATATACAATGGATGATGGTTTTAAAGCTGTTGGTGATTCTGAATGAATACTTATATCCTTTCCAAACAAAGTGATAACTTCATAGAATTTTATAACACAGAATTATTTCACCTATTAGGTTTTGCCTATGTTTTTCTCTGCATGAACTGAGTAAACTAATTATACTGCTTGCTGTACCTCTATTTAATAAACTGTCTTTATCAAACAAATAATTAATGGGTAAAGAATTCTACAAACTTCGTTTCAACAAAGGTTGCGGCTGCAAATTCCACATTCTAATGGCCCATTTTTGACTTTCAATATGTACCTTTTTGGTTTTCCAGACATTAGAAGCTTTCCAACCTTCTTATCTTCCTTGATCTTAAAATGGCTATCAGATTGCCTCTTACATTTTTCTCAGCTCTAATTGACAAGATGGGAATGCAACTTCTGAAATCTCTTACTCCAGTTCCTAACTATTTATGGTAACTATATATGCTAGTACATCATCTTATTACTTCTATCTGCTTCCCATTATCTGGTTTCTTAAATTTTACATAGTAGAAATTATAAATATGACCTTGGCCAAGATGTTGAGTAGAAATAAAGGTAAGGCTAACAGCATTCACTGTTCTTGAAGCGTAAATTGGGCAGCAACTTCCAGTGACCATACGTGCCATATTGAGTTTGCTGAACACCACAGCATAAAGTGTGTGGAATGAAATTGCCATTCTTTACCTGAGGTTCGACTAACTGTACCAGAACAAGTAGTACTTATCCCTTCCAATACAAGTACATTTTTAGCAGTGTGATAAGGTTCAATTATTGCCAAGCAACGACTTTTAAATTTTACAAGTCTGCCTGATCTCGTGTCATAACAGGAATTTCAACACTTAGATCTAATTTTAATTCCTCTTAACTCATTAAGTATTAGTCATTATTTGTAAAAAGAAAAAAATTAACCGCATTAGTTGTATGTTAACTAAATTTAATTGTTCCTTGTCCATTGCATGGTTGATCGTACATTTCAACATTTCTGTTTCTGGTAATTGTGGTATAGATATTGAGATAGCATTCCCATAATAATGCCAGTACTAATGGTAGGGCAGTGTTTGGTGATTCTTCTTTCTCTGCAACCATTCCTAAATCATACCTGAAATGAAGGTGCCTAAGATTGTTGAGCAAATTACTGATAACTAAAACAAGGTTCCCTCCATCTTGTATTGTGGCTATGATGGATGTTACTAACCCTGATAGAAGTTGGAACCATTTGTTTTCTGGTTATCGTCTTATTCTAGGAATTTGAATATTGTGCAACAAACAATATTCTTGAGTCCCAGTTGAAAGATGCATTTTGAAATTATTTGTCATTTTCTGTATATTTTTGTTTTCCTTTTCTCCATTTTTTTTTATAATAAACATTTTGAGAAGGAGGCAGAATTTAAGATTGCTCTGTGGTTTTTGTTTTAACACTAGCTCTAGAGAATAAATATGCATCAAATCATGCACCTGAAAATATATTAAAACATATATTGTGATTCGCCTGTGCAGATTTTTTTGGTGTTCTTGTTTGAAAATTAAAACCACTTTTATTCAAAAACTATCCAAATTTATAGTATAACCCACTAGCAGTTATATTGTTTTGGTTTGTATATTTTGAAGTAATTTTGCACCTACCTGTAAAATGCATTTAAGTTTACTTGCATACATGTTCATTTTCTTGGAGTGGTGTGGAAGAAGGGGAGAAGAATATTAAACCCTGTGTGTTTTGCAGGCTAAAGCAAAATGTTGCAAAAGAGAAGGAAGGTTTTTTCATGGAAAAATATAGCCCTTTGTGTCACAATCTAATTGTGTAGAATTCACACTGGTTTTGCACAGATTACAAAGCTAGGAACTCAATTTTTCATCTTGACCTTGCATTCTGATTCTTTAGTTTACTGGCATAGGTGATTCGTTTCAGTGGCTTCCTTTTATGTTGCTCCTGAGGTTGCCCAGGTACCAAATGTGATAAGAGTACCAAACTGATTATGTCTCCCTGAGACACTCTGGTGGTGGTGAATCTCCAAAGATGATGTGCCTGCCATTTTAAACCTCATTGAAATGTGAATGAAGATGGAGGACTTGTTTTAATTGCTTTGCTCCGCTACAACACCTGGTTAAATCTAATCTAGCTTTCCATTTACTTATTAATTTGGTGCACTATTTCAATATAAAGTAAGTCACATTTGGTTACTATTTCTATAAAAAAGCTTTCAGCAATTCGTAGCTTCTTTCAACCTTGGTAGTAACTGCCCTATCCCAAACTATTTTCATATTTGAGACTGAATTGTTCCTCTTATTTCTATTTCAAATATTTACTACTTGTATGGTTTGTTTTGATGAGAAAGTAAATCATACCTTGACTGTTCACTGTTCACTGTACAGTAATATATGCAATTTCAACTCCTTATTTAAACTCATGCTGTTTGGGTAATGCAGGAGTTTATTTCCAAAATTAATTTTTCTACCCTCCATGAATAATACTGGAAGCATTAGTCTTCAAGACATACCAGCAATTTTATGGTATTTGTTGTCAATAAATCTAGATAAGTTCATGACTAAGACTTTTAACAAATGGATTAGCACTGCAATATAGGTTAATTGGGAAATATTAATAGACATCCTGTGGTCGGATTAGTTTATCTCTCTTGAACCCACTATCTCATTCTGCAAATGATGTGTGTACAGGGTATTGTTGTTATTTGTGTTTAACTTTCATTTGCCTGTTCATTGTTCAATAAATTTATCTTTATTCTTTGTTCTGAGTTGTGGTCTAATAAAACTTCAATCAAAAGCAGCATCTCATTTCATCCTTGAAAACCAATCCTCAATGTTCTGAGGAAGAGTCACCGGACCTGAAACGTTAACTTTGTTTTTTCCTTCACAGATGCTGCCAGACCTGCTGAGCTTTACCAGAAACTTTGTGTTCCTGATTTACAGCATCCGCAGTTCTTTCGGTTTTTATCAGAATGATACATTGTTCTTAATTTTTACTAATTTTTTGATATTTTGATCAGGATGCAGCATAAATGTTTTACTGATGTTGTTCCAACCTAGGTGAGGAAAAGTGAACGGGTCCACTGTTTTTAGAAAATTTCCTGGTTGGTCACAAGAGTTTTAAGTCTTTTTACCACCCAGCTATGAATCTTCAATTCAAATGTAGTTAAGTAATTTCTTACTGTAAGCTGCAAGGAGCCAGTCATAAGGTTTTCTTTTTTGAAAAAGAGCAAGTTTATTTTTTTCAGGGTTAGTATGTTAGCATTAAGCTTGTAGCCTTCGCACAATCACTTGGACACATATTGAGAAAGGGATAGTTTCCAGTATAAAACAAAGATAAAATAATACCTAGTTTAGAGTAATTTTGTATTCTTGAGGAATGAAGTACATATGAACTGCATGTATTGCAGTTATCTTTAAAGTTCTTGAATCACTGCTGCTTTCCACTTGGTGCTGTCAAGCCAGGTACTTTTGCTAAGAAAGGGATCCTTCTCAGACTTGATTCCAATTTCTCTTAATCTACCACAATGAGTCTTTGAAATAGCAGCTGTTCATGTATTGTCTGCTGAGGTTAAACTCTCCAGGCTTGGTAATTTGTCACAATGTTTTGTCTCTAACATGTGAAGATTCTCAATCTTGTACTTCAAAATAAGGGATGACTTTTCCACACTTCCCTTGGGATCTGATGATTGGAAGATATTGACCTCATATCATCTTTAATATAATATGCCCCAGTTTCAAAAAACTTGGCCAAATTATGCGGATCAACTGATCTATGGCCATTTTAAGTCGTTGTTTTGGTCCCTTTTAAAACTGTTTCCATTCATAGAAATCCTAGCTATTAAAATGCTCGATTGAATGCCTGTTTTTATTTTATCAAGTCAATACTGTATATTAGTTTTTATACCTCAAACTTGCTCGTCTAATTGCAGTTTATACTGACTGCTATTAGAAACTTCTACAGAAGCTAACTGGCTGTAAACAGATTCATAGAATGATACAGCACTGAAAGCCATTCAGCATAACGAGCCAAGTCTTTGAAAGAACTATTCATTATCCCATTCATAATTTTCCAGTTTTCTCTCCTTCAAGATTTAAATAGTTCCCCTTTCACTATCATTAAATCCACTTCTACCACCCTTGAAAACTGCGAAAAAAATTGGACAGAAATTTCTCTTCTCTGGCATGGCCTGATTAATGGTGAGAGAGTTTGGAAAATAGAGAAAAAAATATAATAAAGAAAAATTGTCAATTTGCACCTTGACTGTGAAATAGTGACTTCAGTCTCAGCATTGAGTGGTGACTTCATTTCCATGTGTCCACATCTCATTTAAAACAGCAACTTGCCTTATTCATTCACTACTTTGAGTCCTGGGTTAAAATGGGCAACTGTGGAAGAGCTTCATCGAAGTGGGTTTCTGTGGGAATGGTGACATAATGGGGAACAATCAAAACTACTGTGTAACCTCAATAAGATACTGGCACCATCCCCCACCTCTTCCACCATTACATCGATGACTGTATTGGCATTGCCTCGTGCTTCCACGAGGAGCTCAAACTGTTCATCCACTTTACTAACACCTTCTACCCCAACCTTAAATTCACCTGGACCATCTCTGATAACAAAGATAGAATTCCCCTTGTTCTCACGTATCACCCCATCAACCTCTGGATTCAATGCATCATTCTCCACCTGCAATCTGATCCCACTACTAAGGATATATTTCCCTCCCCACCCTTATCTGCCTTCCGGAGGAACCGCTCTCTCCGTGACTCCCTCATCTGCTCCACGCTCCATGGTCCCCACTAGCCCCACCACCCCTGGCACTTTTCCCTGCAACCGCAGGAGGTGCTTTACCTGCCCCTACACCTCCCGCTTCACCTTCATCCTAGGCCCCAAGAAAACCTTCCACATTAGCGGATGTACAGGTGAACATCTGTTTAATGTGGTATATTGTATCCGCTGCTCCCGATGTGGCCTCCTCTACATTAGGGAAACCAAGCGGAGGCTTGGAGACCACTTTGTGGAGCACTTGCGCTCGGTTCGTGACAAACGACAACACCTCCCAGTCGCGAACCACTTCAACTCCCCCTCCCACTCCTTGGATGATATGCCATTCCTGGGCCGCCTCCAGTGCCACAACAATGCCACCCGAAGGCTGGAGGAACAGCACCTCATATTCCGCCTGGGAACCCTGCAGCTCATTGGTCTCAATGTGGACTTTACAAGCTTCAAAATCTCCCCATCCTTGACCTCATCCCAAGACCAGCCCCTCTAGTCCCCGCCTCCTTGACCTGTCCGTCTTCCCTCCCACCTACCCATCCCTCCCTCCTCACTGACCAACCCCCAACCCCAATCCCAACTCCCTACCTACACTCACCTGTACTGCCTTCATCCCTGCCTCCTTGACCTGTCCGTCTTCTCTCCACCTTCTATCATCACCTCTCCTTCTCTCTATTAATTTCAAAGCCTCCTTCCCCTTCCCCCATTTCTGAAGAAGGTCCAGACCCGAAACGTCAGCTTTCCTGCTCCTCTGATGCTGCCTGACCTGCTGTGTTCATCTAGCTCCACACCTTGTTATCTCAGACTCCAGCATCAACAGATCCTACTATCTCATAATGAATAAGATAGGATGGGGAGCCTGCGAACTGGAGATTCAAACCTGGTTAAAGTCAGTCTAGCCCCTACATTAGCGAAGGTACAAGGTCAATAAGGGCATGGAAATTTCCAAAATCTGAGGCTCTGGGTAAAGTGGGATCCTTAATATTTATACAAAGGGGCTGAATGGGAATTTGGAGACTGAACAATTGTAAGGGCTACAGGGATAGCAATACACAACTGGATGTGAAGAATTTGGGTGGGGGGGGGAGGGGTAATGGTGCTGGAATGCTTGCATCACAGAGAGCATACACTTCACTCAAAACTGGAATGAAATTGGAACACTGCCATTTCTGACCAAACGTTAAGTGCGCCAGTAACTACACAAAATTGCTCTCACCATGTGCAAATCTAACTAAGTTGCTTTTTTTCAAGGAGGAAGTGGTACAGAGTAAAACTTGAAATTTGAGGCCTTGCTCGGGTCAATTGCGGTAATCGTGTCTCCATTGATTCATGTATGCAAAGTGTCTGGCTTCAATTTACATGTCATTGGCACGTCTTGCATTGTCCAAAATGCGCCCTTTAAAATTAGGGCCACAAATTACATTGTTTATTGTCATTGCCTCCTAGTCAATGTAAGCAAAGCAAATGTAATCGGGCAAAGGCATTTAAAATTGTCCATTTCACCAACACATTCCATAGCCAGCATTGGAAGATGAGCAGCTGCCGCATTCACTGAAATGTAAGAATGCAAAGGACATGGTCTGATGCGGAAGGGAGCCTTTTTTGATGGTGTAGGGGGTCCTACCCATGACATTGGTAACTTTGGTTCATGGTAACTGGATCCTCACTCTTACTTCAAGCTGCTATCCAACCTTGAACAGATGTCCCAAACATTGGCACTGGGCAGGCAACACAGCCTTCAAGACTCTTACTCTTGGGTGCAGAGAGCTGTGACTGT
Organism: Rhincodon typus; assembly: GCF_021869965.1. NCBI lineage: Eukaryota > Metazoa > Chordata > Chondrichthyes > Orectolobiformes > Rhincodontidae > Rhincodon > Rhincodon typus. The sequence goes on along the minus strand of NC_063333.1, from coordinate 99,987,175 downwards.
ACTCTTGCCTGCTATGGCTGTGTTCTTATTAACTTTCCTGCCTCCACTTTAGGAGAGTCAGTGCCTCGTAGTATTGTCAGTGGATTATTAATTCAGCAACCCAAGTAATGTTCTGGGGGCCCAGGTTCATAGTGGTAGCAGATGGTGAAATTTGAAATCAATAAAAAATCTGAAATTAAAAGACTAATAATGACCACAAGATTGTTGTCAAGTGTCAGGAAAACACCATCTGATTCACTGATGTCCTTTTAAGGAAGGAAATCTGCCATCCTTACTTGGTCTGACCTTCATGTGACTCCAGACCCACAGCAACATAATGGCTGTCTAGGAATGAGCAAAAAATGCTGGCCTAGCCTGTGATGCCCACATCTGTGAATGAATAAAAGCAAAAACGTCATGTAATCAGTTCACTTAGCAACCCTGCAGTCTGCTCTTTTGCTGCTATGTGCACTAGCAGTAACAGCTTTTTAGTTTCAATATTAAATGGAAATTAATTAAGGATATTGAAATACAATAAACACAGCTGTAAATAATTTTAGTGATATTTGTGTTCCTGCATAAATTGTCAATACCAGAAACAGACTGAATAGATTCTAAAAGGCTATTATTACTCAATAAAACTGGTGATACCCTTATGTTTTCTTGTTGAAGTAGTTAAAGTAAAATGCCTTCCATTCTATGTTTCTAGTATTATTTTTATTTGTAGAGACTTCATATCTGTAAAATAAATCTTTCTGAACTTTAGGATTTTAATTTTACATCACACTATCTTTTGTCATTAGGAACTTAACATGATATGAAAATTAATTCAAATAAATTTGTATGCCGCTAGGATTTGGTTTATTTGATTTTATTTGTTGTCACTTGTATATTGTTAGAAAATATAGTGAAAAGTGTTGTATAGTGTTGCCATTCTACTGTGCCATTTTAAAACACAGAAAAATAAACCAAAACATAAAATATAAAGGCAGAAAAATTAAGAAACAAAGAAAGTGTCTAATTTTACAGGGCTTGTTAAGTGCTCATAGACCTGGAGGCCAGGCACGAGTCCCCTTTGCCATGTCACTGCCGCTGGAATAAAAGTTGCCACGCTTTGGCACCATCTCTCTTCCACCGATGCCCTTCCTGCTATGAGTCCTCGTGGGACCTCATCAATGCATTTGCCATCGATGCTGCCAAGTACTGCACTGGCCCAAACTCGACTTGTCGCCACCATGCATCCGCTTTGGGCCCACCTTGCTGATGCAGCTGTTACTGTGTCTCATACTGGACCCAAACACATCTTCACCATTGCCTCGTGAATCTGCGCTGCATGCAGATGCTGCCAGGAACCCAAGCTCACCACTGCAGCTGCAGGCATGTGTTGGCACTAGGACCACCGTGTCGATGCTGAAGCTGCCAAGAACCCAAACACTCTCTGATGCTGCCGCCATGAATCCACGTTACTGGGCCCACTTGCCACTGCACCTGAGCTCTTCACCAAGAGATCAGTAAAATAAAATAGAGGAAAAAAAATACAGTAGAAGTGGGGCGGGAGGTGGGGGAAAGAAGAAATGAAAAGTGGACAGAGCGGACGAACCCCAGGCTCAGAAGTCCTATTCCACTGCCATCTAACTGGAAGTCAAATTAATTAATGGTGATTTTGTTTCTGCTCCACTACATTTCCATTCTCAGCTGTGTGGCTGCTGGGAGGAGAAATTGGGTGCTTGGCAAGTATATTGTGTATTACTGAAAAGCAGTATTAATATCAGGTTATCTGCACAAAAATTTGCTAAGTTTCTTATCCTCTGTCTACCTTTTTATTGACATGAAATCTTTAACTTTTATCAAGTTTATTGTCCTTTTGTAACTTCAATAATTTGGACATGGCTGCATAGATAGGCTGCATCTATTTAAAATTTAATCCAACGTTTCATGAAAACTGAAAATCTTACTAATGAGTTAAGAAATTGCCTTGTGCAGCAGGATCAGTCTGATAGATGGGTGACTGTCAGGAAAGGTAAGAAGGTAGTTCAGAAGTCATCTGTGGCTATTCCTCTCTCAAACAGATATCCCTTTTTGGGTACTGTTGAAGGGGATATTCTCTCAGTGGAAAATAGAAGTGGCAGTCTGGATCTCGGGTACTAAGCATGAATCTTACATTAAACAGAGTTTGTCAAGATTTTAAAAGAATAATTGTTATAGGGAACTGTGCTGTCATGGATCAGACAGGAGATTCTATGACCATGAGTGTGAATCTAGAACAGAACATAGAACAGTACAGTATAGAAACGGGCCCTCCAGCCAATGATGTTGTGCCAAACATGATGCCAAATCAATCTCTTCTCCCTGCCTTTGGTCCATTTCCCTCCCTCCTTGCATATTCATGTGCTTATCTAAAAGTGTTAAACACGCCTATTGTATCTGCCTCTACCACCACCCCTGGTAGGACGTTCCAGACTCCTACCAATCTCTGTATTTAAAAAAAACTTGCCCCTCACATCTCCTTTGAACTTACCCCTCTAACCTTTAAATACATGCCCCCTAGTATTGGACATTTCAATTCTGGAAAAAAGATACTGAATGCCAACCCTATCTATGCATCTCCTAATTTTACAAACTTCCATCAAGTGTCCCCTCAGCCTCTCCTGCTCCAGAGAAAAGAACCCGAATTTTTCTAGCCTCTCCTTATAGCTTATACTCTCTATTCAGGCAGCATCCTGGCAAACCTCTTCTGCACCCTCTCCAAAGCCTCCACATTTCACTTGTAATGTGGTGACCAGAATTAAACACAATACCCTGAGTGTGACATGACATCCTGACTTTTGTGTCCAATGTTCCAACCAATAAAGACATGAATGCCAAAAGCTTTCTTTACCATTCTATCTATCTGCGTGGCCACGTTCAGGGAGCTATGAACTTGAACCCCAAGATCCCTCTGTCCATAATGCTGTTCAGGGTCCTGCCATTAACTGAATACTTTTCCTTACCCTTTGATCTCCCAAAGTGCAGCACCTCACACTTGCCAGGATTAAACTACATCTGCCATTTCTGCAACTGATCTTTATCCCACTGTATCCTTTGACAACCTTATACACTATCCACAACTCCACTGACCTTTTGAATCATCTACAAACTTACTAAAACACCCATCTACATTTTCATGTAAGTCATTTATATATATCACAAAACAACAGAGATCCCTGTACAGATCCCCGTAGAACACCATTAGCCACAGACCTCCAGCCAGAAAACTACCCTTCCACCACGACCATCTGCCTTCAATGGGCAAGTCAATTCTGAATCCACGTGGCCAAATCACTGTCAATTCAGTGCATCTTAATCTTCTGGATGAGCCTACCATGAGGGACCTTACTAAAATCCATGTAGATAACATCCACTGCTCTAAGATTACCTTTGTTACCTCCTTAAAAAATTAAATCAAGTTAGCGAGACATGACCTGCCTTGCATAAAGCCTGACTATCCTTAATTAGGCATGTAAATCCTGTCCCTAAGAATTCTGTCTAATAGATTCCCAACCACCAGTCTATAGTTTCCTAGATTATCCCTATTTCCCTTCTTGAACAGAGGAACAATGTTAGCTACTTGCCAGTACTCCAACACCACTGCAGTGGCTAGTGAAGACACAAAGATCTTGGTCAAGACCCCAGCAATCTTCTCTTTTGCCTCTTTCAATAACCTGGGGTAGATATTGTCATGCCCTGTGGAATTATCTACCTTCATGATCTTCAAGAGACCCAACACCACTTCTTTCTTGATCATATGTTACCTTCCTGGTGCCAAGGTTAAGGACATCTCAAAATGCTTGAAGCATTTTGTCAAAAGGAAGAGTGAGAAGCCAGAAGTTGTTATACACATTAGTAGGAATGAGATAATTAGGGAAAGAGTTAAGGTTTTGAAAAGTGAATATGAGGCTGGTTAGAAAGTTAGAAAGCAGATCCTCAAAGGTAGTAATCTCTGGTTTACTCCTGGCACAATCATGGATCTACCTCCTCTAGTTAATTGCTCAGTGCTCCACCCACCATTGTTGTCACTTGCGTTGTGGGTTTGCTTAGCTCAATTGAAATCTGCTACTTGAAATTATTATTGAATTCTGCTAGCATTGCCAAGTTGACATCTCATTTTTATACATTCTTTATGGTGCTCCTGGGATGCTCTTCTGTGCTCATCACTGACTGGATGTTGCTCTCCTGGCTTGATGGTAATGGTAGAATGAGGGATATATTAAATCCTGAGATTGCAGTCTGGTAGAACACGTTTTTTCTGCTGATAACCCATAAACATAGATGAAAAGTGTTTTGAAAATATAGATTTATTCTGAATATAAAAACAGACATTGGAAATACTGAGTTAGGGCAGTATTGTCATATGTTGTACTATGAGACCCTTTGGGTAATGGTCATTGAAGTTCTCAGTCCTCTGGGTCCTTTCTACTCCCATTACAACTTTTCAGGTGGTGTCCTACATGAAGGAGTGATTCATCAGCCGAGAAAGTTAGTTGGTGGTAATCAGAAGATTCTTTTGCTTATGTTTGGCCTGATGCCGTGAGGGATCATGGGGTCTGGCGTCAATGTGGACGACCAATCTCCCCAAACCTGCACACTGATAGACAGACACACACACCTGCACACGCCATACACATACCTGGTACTTGACTAGACTATAGTACAGCTCTTTCAATTTTGCACAAATCCCCAGAAATTAGTGAGTATGATTTTGCAGGGCTTGTATGAGCTGTCTGCACCTTTGCCCCAGTTGAATATTGTGCCAAGGCCAATGTTAAATGATCCAGCCAGCCTTATTCTTCAAAATAGAAACGTTGCTAGAAATGGTCAGCAGGTCTGGACAGCATATGTGGAGAGAGAAGCAGAGTCTACATTTTTTATTTGTGACCTTTCAACAGACCTGGAAGTTAGAAGTGTAGTAGCATTGTCATTGCCTTTGGCCTAGTACTGCAACATTTTGTCATTTAATCTCTCCTGCCATTCACCTGACCACGACTTACTTTTTTTACATTCTATCTTCTCCTCTTTCACTTGCTTAAAATCTATTGTGTATTAAACTTCTGGTTTTGATATTAAGTTCACAGTCCTGAAATATTAACTTTGTTTCTCTCCATTGTTGCTTGACCTACCAAATGTTACCAGTGCTTTTTGTTTTTATTTCAAATTCCCAGTGTCTGCTGGTTTTGCTTTTTTTATTATTTGTAAATTGGTGATGGGCAGGAGTGTGATAAGGACCTGGAGGAAAGTGCCACATTATAATTCCCCCATATGTCCTGTGCTTATTGTGCATGATGTATTTATCATGAGCTCCTTTTAGTTTATAAAGAGATTTGGCAAATCCACTGCTGACTTTTTAAAGTTTTATTCCAATGGATACATAGATGTAATCATAGAAATTGACTTTAAGTTACATGGATTATGAAACTCTTAGCCACCACTTAAAAAACTTCATAATTTTGTTATGTGACTCACTGGGGAAAATTTTTCATTATTATTTTTCAATCTTGGGTTACCTTTTGAGATGTTTCAGAAGAACTTTCAAATTTCTTTCACATAATTATTCTATTCTTTTCTAGTGCCCCTGTTGGCCAGGAATTTTGAATTAAATTGCTTTTCTAGGAACAGTTCTCCAAATCATCTGACATCTACTTTCTTGATCTTTTAAGCACAAATTAGTCACATCCTCTATTTGGGCTTGTTCACTATTCTACCTCAATAACCTTGGTCTATCCTCAGTGAATTCCTGTTTTAAAAGGACCATATCCTGTTTCGTCTCATAAACATTTTGATTTATGCAATTCTTCATTTTTCAAAATCCTTTGGGAACCACTGTTTAGTCTGGGCTGGGCCTCATAGGTTTTCAAATTGGAATCTTGCCAATTGTGTTTCTTGATTGCTTTGTGTTGTTCGAAGTTAAAAAGATACAAAAGGATTTTGTAAGATATTGCTGTCCCATCTACATGAATATAAATTGCTAAGTTATATTGGTGGGTTTGATGGGAACCTGGCAAAAACTCCACAAATCTGTTTGTGTCGTATCACTGTTATTCTTCCTTCAAAGTGTCCCTTTTATTTAAATTCCACTGTTCTTAGTTTGATACAATTGGCAAATTTTGCTATTTTTCTTTCATGAAACAAACACAAAATTAGGAACAACAGCAGTCCCAACAATAAGCCTTACAGCACCTCGCTCAGTATTTCCTCCCATCATAACTTTGATGTAACCAATGTACTCGTGGTCCCCTATCTTTTTTTAGCTAGTTTTTAGTCTTGAATACACTAAAATTCTGAATTCCATATTATATTATTTCTACTAATTAAATAGTATCAGAAGCCTTTTGGAAGTTAAGATACAGCATACCATAGGACTTAGCATAATGACTGACAGTGTGGTTTATCTGTTGCTCCGTTTTGAACTCATGCCATCTGAAGTTACATCGGTTACTTTTATACAGGTAATGCAATATTTTCTCAACATCATAGAATCCCTACAGTGTGGAAGCAGGCCATTCAGCCCATTGAGTCACACCAACCCTCCAAACAGCACCCCACCCAGACCCACCCGCAACCCTATCCACATAACCTTGCATTTCCCATGGCTCATCCACCTAACCTGCATACCCCTGGACGTTATGGGCACTTTAACATGGCCAATTCACCTAGCTTGCACATCTTTGGACTGTGGGAGGAAACCAGAGCATCCCTGGAGAAAACCCACACAGATACAGGGAGAACGTAACGTATCAAACTCCACGCAGACAGTTGTCCGAGGACGGAATCAAACCCAGGTCCCTGGTGCTGTGAGACAGCAGCGCTAATCACTGAGCCACCGTGCCACCCATAACTAGTTCATTCATGGAATACAAATGACATCAATAGTTCAAAAGGAAAATACTGTGGACGTTGGAAATCTGAAAAAGAACAAAACAAAAAACTGGAAAAACTCAGTAGTTCAACCAGAAATGGATAGTGGAATTTTCTAGGAGCCTGAGTGATGTTAGATCTGGTGGGAAATGTGGCAGAATTGTGTGAGAAATCCAGCAAGGTCTATCTCATCAGGAACAATCTGCTGCACCTTTTAGCGCAGTTGTGGGTATTAAGGTGAGATTCTCACTAGGCAAAGAACAATACAGCATAGGAACAAGCCCTTCAGCCCTCCAGCCCTCCAAGCCTGCACCGACACATTTTCCCCTTCCATACTAAAATTGTTTTCACTTACAGGATCTGTATCACTCTACTCCCTTCCTATTCATGTATTTGTTCAGTTGCTTCTTAAATGCTGCCATTGTGTCTGCTTCCACTACCTCCTCTGGCAGCATGTTCCAGGCACTCACCACCCTTTGTGTGATAAAATTGCCTCACACATCTCTTTTAAACTCCTACCCCCTCTGCCCCCTGCACCTTGAACCTGTGTCCCTTGGTAATTGATCCCTCCACCCTGGGGAAAAAGCCTCATACTTTCCACTCTATGCATGCCATTCACAATCTTCTAAACTTCTACTTCCCACTTCTCCTCCTCCTCTTTCCCCCTGGCAAAACATCCAGTGAAAACAAACCTGGTCTATTCAACCTTTCTTCGTAGCTAAAATCCTCCATACCAGGCAACATCCTGGTAAACCTTTTCTGTACCCTCTCCTGATAGTGTGATGCCCAGAACTGTATGCAATGTTCCAAGTGTGGCCTAACTAAAGTTCTATACAGCTGCAGCATAACTTCCCTATCCTTGTACTCCATGTTCCTTCCAACGAAGGCAAGCATGCCATAGGCCTTTTTTACTACCTTATCTACCTGCGCTGCCCCCTTAGTGATCTGTGGACCTGCACACCCAGATCACTCTGCATATCAACACTTCAAAGGGTTCTGCCTGTACTTAACCTTCCGAAATGCATCACCTCACATTTGTCTGGATTAAACTCCATCTGCCATTTTCCAACTGACCTATATTCTGCTGTATCCTCTGACAATCCTCCTCACCATCCACAACTCCACCAATCTTTGTATTGTGCACAAACTTACTAATTAAACTAGCTATGATTTCCTCCAAATCATTTATGTGGACTATGAACAGCAGAGGTCCCAGCACTAATCCCTGTGAAACATCACTAGTCACAGCCCTCCATTCCAAAAAGCATCCTTCCACCCCTACCCTCTGTCTTCTATGACTAAGCTAGTTCTGTATCCATCTTGCCAGCACATCCCTGATGCCATGTGACTTCACCTTTTGTACCAGTCTGCCATGAGGGACCTTGTCAAAGGCTTTACTGATGTCCATGTAGACAACATCAACTGCTTTTCCTCATTAATCATCTTCGTCACCTCCTCAAAAAACGCGATCAAGTTATAGAGACACGATCTCCCACGCACAAAACCATGCTGTCTATTGCTAATAAGTCCAGTAGCTTCTAAATGTATATAGATCTTGTCCCTCAGAATCTGATCCAGTAATTTCTCTACCACCGTGAGGCTCACAAGCCTGTAATTTCCTGGATTATCCCTGCTGCCCTTCTTATGAGACAATATTGGCTATGCTCCAGTCTTCATTTCCTCACATGTGGCCAAAGATGATACAAAGATATGTCAATGCTCCAGCAATTTGTTCTGTGGAGTGTTGCCTATTAAGGGGGATTAATGCTTGTTAATGATGTTATTAACAGCACATCTGAACTCGTTAATATGCAGTTCTAACCTTACCACCCACTGCAAGCAAACTAGCTTCTGAGAATTCTGGGCATGAAGATCAGAGCGTGTACCTGGTGACTTCAGCTCACTGGCTGCTCACCGAGTAACAGCATCTCAGGGCACAATCGACAGGCACCACCCGCATGCAGCCCTCATCTACGGACATTGGCCTCCCATTATTGCCAACCCTTCACAATCTTCATAATACTTCTCGCATCCACCTGCGGGGTGCTTAGGAAGTTCAGACTGCCACAGGAAACCTTGCCACATGGACAGGTAGCCAGCTCACAGATTTAACCAGCCTGTACTTCAGGGCTCCTTGCTCGCTGTGTTAGCAGTTGCATACTTAGCACCTGCATGCTCACAGCATCCACCCCTTGCCATGCTATTGCCTATTAGTGCATTGGCTCAAAACTCTCTGTGCTGTTGTATTGCTGTATTCTTTTGTGCACAGACATGCTGCTTGTCATTAGGAATCTGTCTTATGGTGGATGGGGGGAGAGTGGCACTGAGATGTTAATCTAACACCTACAACATTTGCCAGCTGCTTGCACACCACTTTTATGTAACCAACCAGTCATGTCAGAAAGTAGGTGAGGGTTAGTTCTTGGTCCAGTCAAGGGGTGGGAGGCAGGTGGGTGGAACTCAGAGGGTCCTTATATTGTCAGTCACAGGCACCGTCCACATATGGGCCAGGCATGGGCAACAGTCAGTCTTGAAGAGCCATCTCAAGTATTCAAGAGTATTACATGTCTTCAGTTGGGGAGCTGCAAAGGTAATGGCCAAGAATCTGGTCAGTCATGTTTTGAGGCCTGTTTGATGAAGCTGGTCAGAGGTCTGGAGTATGACTGGCCTAGAGTTAATATATGTTGGCTGGTGGGGAGGGTGCAAGGTTGAAGGAGTTCATTGTGGAAAGTGGATGGGGCAGTGGATGAGAGTGGAAAATAAGGGGCACGTGTCAAGTTGGAATCCTGGATGGAGGGGGATGTCAAGCTATAAGCAGGGTATGCATTGCAATATCAGATGGCATGATCACTATGGGAACGGGAGTTATTGTCAGTGATGACCACCAATGCCTCTAAAGGAAGAGCATGCAGGATGATGGTGGACATTGGTGAGGTCTAATGTTAGGGCTTGGGGTCTAGAAGAAAAATTGGAGACAAAGTTAGATATGGTGGGTCTCCACCTGGGAGTGGAGGAAATGGGTTGAAATATGCTGAGTCATTAGTCTCCATGCTAGCATTTGGTTTGCATTGTTTGTATGTACCTCACCATCTCGTTTATAGTGATGTAATTGATTTTATTTGGTATGTTTTTGTGCATTTTGGATACATCACGAACAGTTGAAGCAAGTCATTATTAAAAATGTTTACTAGTTTGTGCTTAACTTTGGTTCAAGCATGTTGGTGCCTTTGATGTGTTCACTTGCTCTTTGATTTTCTTTCTCGTCAGCAGGTGTCACCAGCAGCTCAGTTGATAGCACTCTCATCTCTAAGTGATAAAATTAGGGGTCCTGCTGAGGGACGTGAACATGAAAATTCAGTGCAACACTGAGGGTGTGCTATTGTTTCTTTCAGGTGAAGGTTTTAAACCCATCTGTCTCCTCAAGAGGACAAAGAAAGGAAAATCAGAGAGTTATTCTCAATATCCTGGTCAATACTTATCTCTCTTTCAGCAGCACAAGGTTCATATCTGGTTGTCGTTTCATTGCTGTTTGTGGAAGCTTGTTGTGCACACCTTGGCCACCTTGTTTCCCATTTTACAACAGTGTCACACTTCATTACCGTAGAGTGCTTTGGAGACCAGTTGACCATGTAAGTTTCAATAGAAACACAAATCTTGCTGCTACTGCAGTTTTGAAATATGTTTCTTTCACAGTTTTGCTGAGCCTCAATTGTCTTTTTCAGGTCTCTTATGATCACCCTTTTAATATGTTTTGTTATTGTGTATATTCATCACAGTAAGGCCTTTCTCCTTTATAAATGTTGCCATGATGGTAAAATCAATGTTTATCTTCATTTGTCTGATTTTAATAATAAGAGCCCATGATGTCACGGGCATGGTACGGACATGGATAGGCTGACTGGCAGAAGGCAGAGGGTAGGGATAAAGGAATCTTTTTCAGGATGGCAGACAGTTAACTAGTGGAATTCTGCAGGTGTCAGTGTTGGGACCACACTTCACATTATGTATTAACAATCTGGATGAAGGAACTGAGGGTATTGTTGCTAAATTTGTAGATGACATTAAAATAGGTGAAGTGGCAGGTAATGTTGAGGAAGTGGGGAGGCTGCAGGAAGACTTAGACTAGAAGAGTGGACAAAGAAGTAGCAGATGGAACACAATATGGGAAAATGTGAGGTTATGCACTTTGGTAGGAAGAATAGAGGCGTAGACTGTTTTCTAAATGGGGAAAGGGTTCAGAAGTCTGAAGTACAAAGGGACTTAGGAGACCTAGTTCAGGATTCTGATAAGGTTAACATGCTGGTTCAGTTGGCAGTTAGGAAGGCAAATGCAATGATAGATCATAGAATCCCTACAGTGTGGAAACAGGCCCCTCAGCCCAACAAGTCTACACCGACCCTCAGAGCATTCCACCCAGACCCATCCCCTAATCTACACATCCCTGAACACTACAGGCAATTTAGCATGGCCAATATACCTAGCCTGCACATCTTTGGACTGTAGGAGGAAACCAGAGCACCCAGAAGAAACCCACGCAGACAAGGGGAGAACATGCAAACTCCACATAGACAGTCATCCGAGGGTGGAATCGAATCCAGGTCCGGGGCGCTGTGAGGCAGCAGTGCTAACCACTGAGCCACTGTGCTGCCCTAATGTTCGCATTCATTTCAAGAGTGCTAGAATACAAGAGCAGAAATGTACCGCTGAGGCTGTATAAGGCTCTGGCAAGACCGCAATTGCAATAGTGAGAGCAGTTTTGGGTCCCGTATCTAAGAAAGATATGCTGGTGTTGGAAGGGATCCAGAGGAGGTTTAGAAGGATGATCCCCAGGATGAAGGGCTTGTCATATGAGGAGTGGTTGAGGACTCTGGGTCTGCACTGGATACAGCTTAGAGGATGAGGGGATAGTTTTGAAACTTACAGAATACTAAGAGGCCAGGACGGAGTGGATATGGAGGAGATGTTTCCACTAGTAGGAAAGACTAGGACCTGAGGGCACAGCCTCAGAATGAAGAAGTGACCCTTTAGATGAGGAGGAATTTCTTCAGCCAAATGGTGGTGAATCTGTGGAACTCATTGCCACAGGATGCTATGAAGGTCAAGTCATTGAGTGTATCTATGACAGAGACAGGTTTTTGGTTGGTAAAGGTATCAAGGATAATGGGGAGAAGGCAGGAGAATGGGGTTGAGAAACATATCAGCCATGTTTGCATGGCAGTGCAGATGCGATGGGCCAAATGACCTAATTCTGCTATTATGTCTTACCATGTGTCTGGGACTCCCACTAATTTTGACTCTAAGTTGTTTGAGGTTTTTCAGTTTATCTTAGCTTGTTGAAGAATTATTTTTCACACATTTTTGTAACAGTCACATAACACAAATGGCAGGCGATCGCCATTGCCAGAAAGATAGAATCAAGCCACCTTCCCATGATAGTCAATGGTGTTATCCCTGTTGAATACTCTAGTATCAGTTACCATTATGCAGAAACTTAGCTGGATGAACCATGTCAGTACTGTGGCCATAAAAGCCAGCCAAAGGTTAGAAATTCTCCTGTGGGAATCTCCTCTGTCCATCACCTACAAGGCACAAGTGAGGAGTGTAATGGAATATTCCCTACTTGTCTGGATACATGCAGCTCCAACAACACTCAAGAAGATTGACTATAGCCAAGACAAAGCAGGCCACTTGCTCAATACCCCACCCAGTACCTTAAACACTCAGTCCCTCCATCACCAATACACAGTGGTAAAGGTGTGTATCAGACAGGGGCAGAAATCATGGGCCTTGGCTCCTGACTCAAGCGGGTCCCCTACAGCCTGCTTATTGAGCCTTGATGTACCCCTCAGGCCTGTGCCTGGGAGCCCTGATACCATATACAAGATGCAGTGCAACAACTCATCAAACCTCCTTTCACAGCATTTTTCAAACTTATGATCTACACCAGAACGATCAGCAGATGCATGGAACACAATCTAACACACATGATCGTAACTTCACTGTTGGTGAATCAAAATCCTTGAACTCCGTCCCTACACCACTTTTGCTGGAAGAATAGAGACACGAAATATTTCAACAGAAAGAACATACAGAATGCCGCAGTCCAAAGAGATCTGGGAATCCTTGTACATGAATGACAAAACGTTAATTACAGCTAGTAATTAGCAAGCAGTTCGAATGTTGGCCTTTATTACTAAGGCATAGAAAATAAATTCTGCTATGACTGCACCTAGAGTAATGGATATAATTTTGGTCTGCTTGCTTAAAGGAGAAATATACTTACTTTGGAACCAGACAATGGAAAGGGCCTAAATTGTTTTCCCTGCAAGATTGTACATTTTTAGCACAGGAGCTCAACCACAAGTTAAGAAAATTCTAATCTCCCTTTGTCTTCAAGGAACCAGGACAGAATCCATTAGGCTTGCAATGTTTTCAGCGATCATCTTCATGACTATGAATAAGTGACTTGCTTCTTATTACTCTTACTAGTCATGTTACATCTCTAGAAGTAATGCGACCTTGTGTGTGTCTGGATGCTTATTACATTTGGATCTCTGCTGATGTGAAAATAAATGTTTATCCTTTCTCGTTTGGTTTAAACTTAAAAAAGCTCTTTCACATCTGTTCTTTAAAGTTATGGCACTCAAATATGTAAGACAATCATTCTCATAAAAAATGTCTTCTTGTGGTCAGCCAACAGATAAGAAAAGGTGGAAAATTACCCCAGACACCTTCCTGCACATAACATTTGCAAACTTAGATAAGGGCAAATGAGTTGAGTTTTTGTCTGAAATTAACTCAAATCTTATTTCAACTTAAGATCTTGAAAAATTACCCTAACCAGTTTACTGGTGGTTTGAAATCCCTCGAGGATTTGCACAGTTCCCTCGACAACTTATCACAACTACTTGGCATGGTCCACCATGTGGAGAAGTGTAGATTAATACAGCTGGTAGCCCCCTTTCAACATATGATAATTTAAAGTAGATTGGCAGTCAACTGTTGTTAGTTAAATGCTCATTTATTGCAAGTTATTACTGAAGGTTCCTTGGGGATAATGAAAGTTGGTAATCAGAAATTACAGATTTCAAGATTAAAACAATTAGAGATAAGAGAAAAGAACACTTATAAGAAGAAAGTCTTAGTAAGTCTCTATCGTATACCGTTGGGGCTTGTTGCTGAAATGAAGAGTTTGAAATTGAAGTCAAATTCAGTAGCTGCGATGGTGTTCATTAGAACTTGAAATTGTGTTCTGGTGAAGGTAGGTTGGTCAAAAGAACAGGTTTTGGGAGAGGGAGAATGTTCCTTGTTCTTCATTAATTCTGTAGTTTCAGCACTTACTGTCTGACTTTCCTTCTTTTGGTTTCTGCATACCTTTTTGGTCAAAACTTCCCAAAGCTGCTGGTTCTCAAAGGCTTTTTTCAAAGAAGTTTGGACACTTAGAAGTAGCTATATGGTCAGTTTGATACAGCTCCAACTTGTAAAAGTGTTTATTCCAGAGTGATGAGTCATCTCTCCATCTGAGGGTTGATTAGCTCAGCTTTGCCTAATGCCTGCCTCTGGTCTCAGTTTCTCTCAATAATCTTATTTCTGGAAACAATCCTGCATTTAACCCAGTTTCCAACTGCACCTATCTCCTGCGAAAGCAATTTTTGCTTGCAGCCAAGTGAAAGGACCTCCACTGGACATTGACTCACTGGACTCAAAGTCATGTGAACGAATGCCAGTCACGTTGACTTTGAGTAATTCATAATGTTTCCCTTGTTTTTTTTTTCTTTCTTCCTTAGATATGTGTGTGTGGGTGTGCGCGCACTGCAAACCATTCCTTCTGGGTTTGGAATGCATTCTTAAATCCTAATTTGCTTTTTGTTTTTACCCTAAGGAATTTGCTGTGGGTCATTTTAAAAAAAATGAACTGCACAAACAAGGTTTAGGAAAACACACCAATGCCTATTCCAAAAGGGAAAGGAAATAAACAAATTAGAAACCACTTCTGTTACAAACAGAAGAGGAATGTCCATGTCCTCTTGTCCATGACTGAGTGGTAGAGTAATGTCTCACTACAGTCTACCTTTGTTACTTATTTGAACCAGTCTCAAGGTTATTATACACAATGCATTTTTATTGTTCGTGAGTTTTCAGCATGTTTACTTTGATGCCAATGGACTATTATTGTATCCATGGATTCAGAGGAGCACCCTGAACGGCAATAATACCAGCTGATACCTTACTCTATATTTAAAATAAAGTCACCATAGACCCAGGAGACCAAAGGGCAGTCTCAAAGGGCTCATTAAAGAGACCCAAGCGGTGGTGAGTTTAACCTGAGGGTCATCATGCCTCAGGCAAGGGGTAAGGTCAAGAAGGTGGGGCCTCAGCCAGTGTGGGAAATTGAACCTGTGCTGTTGGTGTCACTCCGCATCACAACCAGCTGTCCAGCCAACTGAGCTAATGGTCTTCATGTTTCTATATTTTCATATTGGGGAATAATCCAGATCAGTCTTTAGACAAAAATAAAGTTTAAAATAAACATTAAAATCAAAATTAATCTCTTTTGAAATGCCCATGATGTCGTCAACAGTTAGATGATGTTAATATTCAGGAATATATTTAACTATACAACGTGATGGAGTTTGGGAATGGTCTTTAGCAGTCAGCTCAGCACTGCCATCTGGTGACCAGAAGCTGCATTATCAATAAGATTTAACAACTACCATTCAATTTTCTTGTTAATGTAGCATTGTAAATTGTTTTTTTAAAGGAAGTAATTAAAGCTCAAACTGAAAGCTAGTTTACTTTTCATTATTAAAACATCGGATTGCAAGCAAGGTCAACATTTATTGCCTTTTTTCTTTGCAAAAATATATTTTGTTTCTAAAATTTGTAGAAGTACATCACAAAATATTTCTGCTTTAAAATTACAGAAGTGCAATAATTCAACTTGCCTCCATACCATGTTCCCCTTAGGTACCTCAATACAATTGTAATACTTTTATATTCATAATATACATTTCAAATCAGGCATACAAGTCAAGGGAAAATAATTTCAAATTGAAAATTACAGTAGCAGCAATAAAATTAAGCTTTTCTCTATAAAGCATGTTCCACTCTGTGGTATCTCAATACAACTTCAATACTCCTGCTGTTTATAATGTACATTCCCTTTAGGGTTGCAGCCTGAGGGTTTCTATCCACTAGTTCCAGTCTTTGGTATACAATGTTTTAAAAGCATTAGAAAACCACCTTTACCATTGTGCCTCCCTAGCAGCTACCTCAAATCTTAGTTGGTTGCTCTTCACATAGTCCTGAAGTTTGGAATGTGCCAGGATAAACAGGGCAATTCTTTGCACTGGACACCCAGCAAGTTCCAGGCAGATCAAAGAGTGTCTTTCACCGATTTGATGGCCCTCCAGCCGCAGTTGATGTTTGCCTCGGTGTACATCTCTAAGACAGTCCATAAAGCACAGAATCTTGTGTCATAAAGGTCTTGGGATGAACCACAACAAAATCCACTGCATTCCTCTTCAGATCTTCCTTACACAGGCACATTCCATAAGGAGGTTGATTCATCACCACAGGCACCATGAGGGTCATGTATGGTGGAGATAAAACTCGAGACACATAGGAAGGATCTGACTGGGAGGGCTATTCTCACAACCAGCCAAGCTTTGTCTTGGAGGTAGTAAGTGGGCGGCACGATAGCTCAGTGGTTAGCACTGCTGCCTCACAGCGCCAGGGACCCGAGTTCGATTCCACCCTCGGGTGACTGTCTGTATGGAGATTGCACATTCTACCAGTGTCTGTGTGGATTTCCTCTGGGTGCTCCGGTTTCCTCCCACAGTCCAAAGATGTGCAGGTTAGGTGGATTGGCCATGCTGAATTGCCCATAGTGTCCAGGGGTATGTAAATTAGGTGAGTTACAGGGGGATGGGTCTGGGGGGATGCTCTGAGGGTCAGTATGGACGTGTTGGGCTGAAGGGCCTGTTTCTACACTGTATGGATTCTATGAACTATGCCTGAGTCAGAGATAACACTGTGGAGCTGGAGGAATACAGCAGGCCAGGCAGCATCAGACCCTTCCCGAAACATCAACTTTCCTGCTCCTCTGATGCTGCCTGGCCTGCTGTGCTCCTCCAGCTCCACACTTTGTCTTGGTTCTTGTTTGAAAGTTTTGCCAATGTGAGATTTACCAAATGATCTTCACAGCACTCAGGGAAACATCCCTCAGAATCCCATCATCGCTCAGGAGGTTATCTGCAGACCATTGCAGTCAAATGTACTTTTCTACATAAATAGTTTTCATGAGGGCCAGAACTAAACTTCTCAACACTGAAGACAGATAGAACTCAGCATGTGGTGCCACTTGCTGGTTTAAGTAATTAAAGTCCACACGCAGGTTAATGCAGTCACACACAAAGATGGCTATTAGAATGCGGCAATGTTGGTTATGTTTCTTTCCCCTTAGATCTAGAGGTCTGTAGATTGTATTCATACAACCATAGCCTGATTTCTATTTCTAGATAAAACGGAAGATGGTTTGAGGAAATCATCTCGATACAGGAGTGGTGGAAGGTGTCATTAATATCAAGCAGCACCTGCTCAGCAATAACCTGCTCAGAGATGCCCAGTTTGGGTTCTGCCAGGGCCACTCAACCCTTAACCTCATTACAGCCTTGGTTCAAACATGGACAAAAGAGCTGAATGCCAGAGGTGAGGTGAGAATGACAGTCCTTGATATCAAAGCTGCATTCAACCGAAAGTGGCATCAGGAGCCCTAGCAAAACTGGAATCAATAGGGATCAATGGGCTAGAGTCATACCTGACACATAGGAAGATAGCCGTGGTTGTTGGAGGTCAGTCATCTCAGCTCCAGGACATCTCTGCAGGAGTTCCTCAGGGTAGTGTCCTAGGCCCAACCATTTTCAGCTGCTTCATCAATGCCCTTCCCTCCATCATAAAGTCAGAATCTTCAACACCGTTTGCAAATTCTCAGATACTGAAACAGTCCATGTCCAAATGCAACAACATCTGGACAATATCCAGGCTTGCACTGGCGAGTGGCTAATAACATTCACACCACACAAATACCAGGCAATGACCACCACCAATAAGAGACAATCTAACCACTGTTCCTTAACATTCAACAGTGTTACCATCACTGAACCCCCCACTATCAACATCCTGAGGGTTATCATTGACCAGAAACTCAACTGGACTCACCACATAAACACAGTGGCTACAAGAGCAGCTCAGAGGCTAGGAATACTGCGGCGAGTAACTCACCCCCTGACTCCCTAAAGCCTGTCCACCATCTACAAGGTACAAGTCAGGAGCGTGATGGAATACTCCCCACTTTCCTGGATGAGTGCAGCCCCAGCATCACTCAAGGAGCTTGACTCCATTCAGGACAAAGCAGCCCATTTGATTGGCACTACATCCACAAGCATCCACGCCCTCCATCACCGATGCTCAGTAGCAGCAGTGTGTACTATTTACAAGATGCACTGCAGAAATTCATCCAAGATCCTCAGACAGGACCTTCCAAATCCACAACCACTTCCAAAGACAAGGACAAGGGCAGTAGATACATGGGAACACCACCACCTCTAAGTTCCCCTCCAAACTACTCACTGTCCTGACTTGGAAACATATTGCCACTCTTTCACTATTGCTGGGTCAAATCCCAGAATTCCCTCCCCGCTGGCATTGGGGTCGCAGAGCAGGTGGACTGCAGCGGTTTAAAAAGGCAGCTCACCACCACCTTCTCAAGGGCAACTACGGAAGGGC
Source organism: Rhincodon typus (assembly GCF_021869965.1). Lineage (NCBI taxonomy): Eukaryota > Metazoa > Chordata > Chondrichthyes > Orectolobiformes > Rhincodontidae > Rhincodon > Rhincodon typus. The sequence goes on along the minus strand of NC_063333.1, from coordinate 99,968,518 downwards.
AATAAATACTAGCCAGTCAGCCCACATTCCCCAAATGAATTAAAAAAGTCTAGTCCTACACCACACGCAGCAACACTGAGAGTGTCTTACATCTGCTGACTAGACTCCTGCGCACAATGGAGAGGGAGCATCGTCCTCACATGCTCAATGCTTGTTTCATCATAGCTACGGGCTCCTTTCAGTTTCTAACACATTGTTATGACTCCTCTAAACCATATGTCTAACACTGTCAGATAATCTGACCCAACTTTGCAGCGGTAAAAGGATCGGTCAGCCTCATTCCTAAAGAATATGGCATCACTCTTGCTTTAATTTATCTTGGCTCCTGAGGCCAGTTCAGTCACAGCTATTCATCAGTTTGTGTGCTAGCAGTGGATCTGACCACAAGATGGTGATATTATCCGTGTACAATGCAGAATTTACTTCCGTGTCTGGGATCATCTTGCTTCTCGTGCTGGCATCTTTTCTGAATATTTCAGTGAAACATGCAATACATGAAAAGGACAAAGGAGACAGGACTGTCCAACACTCTCGCCAGATTTGATGGAAAGCTTTCCAATTCACACCATTTGGTGGAAACAAGGGCAGTTGCATCCAATGGAGGTGGGGGAGGTGATAGCCTAGTGGTATTATCACTAGACTGTTAATCCAGAGACCCAGAAACATTCTGGGGACTCAGGTTTGAATCCTGCCATGGCAGATGGTGGAATTTGAATTCAATAAATATCTGGAATTAAGAATCGAATGATGACCACGAATCCATTATCGATTGTCAGAAAAACACATCTGGTTCACCAATGCCCTTCAGGGAAGGAAACTGCCATCCTTACCTGGTCTGGCCTACATGTGACTCCAGACCCATTGCAATGTGGTTGACTGTTAACTGCCCTCTGGGCAATTAGGGATGGGCAATAAATACTGCCTGGCCAGTGACACCCTCATCTAGTGAATGAATAAAGGAATTGCAGGTTCTCTCCTTAAACCCTATTTTGGAGAGCTCATGCATCATGTAGGTTGTGATATTCTGTCAAAAGCTTTCACCTGATGAGATGGGTGTCCACTCTCCTGTCATGCACATAGGCAATCCTACATCAGAATAGTTCAGATCTGGTCAATTTGGATCACCAGCTCCAGAGCTGATTTGTCCAATGGGAAAAGAGTTTGCTCAGAATATTGTAGTCCATATTCAGCAGTTAGTAGTGAGCTCATTTCTAACATCCTCCCCTAACCTCTTCTGCTCATAGATGATGATGTGTTTCATCATGGATTCTGATATGTTGCTGGCCAGAAGCATACTCGTATATATCTCCAGAAGGTCTAGGCTGATCCAGTCCCACAGAAATAGATGGAGCTCAACCAATAACAGGCTGCTTCCTGGAGTTTTACTCTTTCCAAAGGACTTGGGGGCCTAGTCAGCTCATCTAGAGTTAGTGGGTTGTCCAAATACTCCCACATATTGTTAGCTAACACCTCCATGATAGAGTAAAAGGACAAGGAGACCAGGTCTATGGCCTTCATGCCACATAATTCAATATAAAAGGATTTGATGATCCTCAAAATTTCAGATTGCAATGATGTTATTACTTCATCATCTTCCTTCAGGTGCTACACAGAAATATTTGCAACAAGGTGTGGAGCTGGAGGAACACAGCAGGCCAGGCAACATCAGAGGAACAGGAAAACGGACGTTTCGGGTCGGGACCCTTCTTCAGAAGGGTCTGATGCTGCCTGGCCTGCTGTGTTCCTCCAGCTCCACACTTTGCTATCTCTGACTCCAGCATCTGCAGTTCTTGCTATCACAGAAATATTTGTGTTCCTTTTGGAAGAAGTAATATGAGCATGGCTTATCCTGCTCTACGCAGAGGACCCTGGCCAAAAAGAGGAACCTGGAAGCCTTCAAGGTAAGAAATGAAGCTTGTTGGCTCCTCACCTCTTAGCGACCCTTCTTGATAATGACCCTCACAAAGCTGCAGCCTGCGCAGATTCTGCATGCTTTTCTGGAGTCAGGACATTTTCTTCTTCTTTCTGTTCCTCTCTAATCTTCTGAATACATTTGAGGATGAAGACCCTCATGATGTTTGCTTTGATGCCCACTATAAAGTATTGAGATTTTAAAGAAATGTTTCACTGTTCTCCAAACTTTGTAACCCCTTTTAAGTTCCTAGGTCAGAAAACTCACCCTCAGCATTTATTTCCCCTCCCAATCTGCTGGTGTTTTTGTAAATGCCAGTAGGTCAGTTGAAGGCAGTGGTCAAAAAATCCATTGGTGGATTTAAGTGTGAGCACTTGGGACACAAAGAGGAAGTCTACCCTGAACCAGGCAGGTCTGCCTGTCATTGAGGTGTTTTTATTTGGCACTCCATGTTCAGAATTGCTGAAGACATTGTATAGTTTGTCATCTTTTTACCACATTCATCAGAAATCTGGACATGGCATTCAGTCTGTTATTGTTCCTGCCAGATACTCCAGCCACACTGATGATGCCTAGCCCTGATTATTCTTCAGAAGGTGACCACGAGCCACCTTCTTGATTACAAGTTGCTATGATCACTTCAGAGTTAACCACATCATTGTGGATCTGGAGTCACATGAAGGCCAAAGGTGTTTGAGGAGGATAGATTTTCTTTCTTAAAGAATATTAGTGAACTTTTTTTTTAACAGCAATCCAGTTGTTTTATGGTCACCATTATTAATAGTAGCTTTTTATTTCAGATTATCAAAAAGATTGAATTAAATTCTCCCACTGCCATAGTGGGATTTGAACTGGATCATTAATCTAAGTATCTGGATTACAAGCAACATAGCACTTTGCCACTGAGGCCATATTTACATAATTGCAATATGAATTCACAAAATAGTAATGGATGATTCTTTCATAGACAGTAAATACTCACAGTTAAAGATCGCCAGAAAGAAAGATCACCTTTCCAAGCCTTGATGCCCACAAAAGTGTTGGAGGCTCAAAGAAGGGTTTCACTGTTCTCCACCTTTGTAACGTCTTTTGAGTTCCTGGTGTTTTATGGGGTCAGCCAACTCACATTAGTTGAAATGTTTGCATGCTTTAAAGAGCTCTGACTCATGCTGGTGGTAACAGGGGTTAATTGGACAGAAAATGAATTCTAAATATTATTTTGTCTTCTCAAATGTGGATTTTCTTTGTGGCTAAGAAATATGGTGTATTTTATTTAATTGGAACATGCAGTGAAATCAAATCTGACCACTGTAATTCAAATAACAAGGTGTAGAGCTGGATGAACACAGC
>NC_063333.1:99750490-99964856 GCF_021869965.1 Rhincodon typus | reverse complement strand
GGTCCAGACCCGAAACGTCAGCTTTCCTGCTCCTCTGATGCTGCCTGGCCTGCTGTGTTCATCCAGCTCTACACCTTGTTATCTCAGATTCTCCAGCATGGACAGCTCCTACTATCTCTCACTGTAATTCAAATGACTTGATTCAATAGCAGTTAAGTTTAAACATTAAAATTTGAATCATGGTATCTGTAAACTATTATGAAAACTGCTGATAGTAAAAAATTTTGAAAATGAAATAATATTTTCTTTGAAATGCACTTCACCTGCCTGGCTATTCACATCAAAGATCAAAGACCCTCTGGTATCCGCAATAAATATCATTGAAAGGGAAAACTCTTTAACTTCAGTTGTCTCCATCTCAAAACTAAACTGAGTTCCATTAGTGTACACATTCTACAATGTTATTGCACACACTACAGAATATCTGCAAGACACTCTCAATTTTTGTAATTCTGCAGGCGAGAAATGTGACTTGTTCTTAAAACTGCCACAACAAAACTCATAACAATCCACACCTAGTCAACCAAATATTCCAGCTCCTATAATATTTTGAAGGGGAGATTCTGGAATATGTTGAGACCTTGTACATTGACAGCCACCTGTTTGAAAAGGCCATCATTGAAGAGGAGATCCTACACTAGCTTAGCTGGACTAATTCAATATTTTACAAAGAACAGCAGCAGACATTTGAGAACAGAGACATCCAGAAGTTAATGATAGTCCTTGTGTTCTGAGCACTGTTGTCACCACACTACAGAGATGTCTGGTCTGTATACCAGTGACATGTAAGAGACCTACAGAAATTCCACCAGCATCATCTTGGCTGCATGCTTTGGATCCTCTAAGAGGACCATCAAACAAACAGCAGTGCCTGGAGCTAGCTTCAAAAAGGACATTCAGGGTAAACACCTGCAAAACCAACTTTGATAGATTGTACACTGTGTCCTGATGGTTAAAATGTGTCTTGCACACCAGGTTAAATGAAGAAATTAATTAGAAGCAGAATTTGGCTATTCGGCTCTTCAAACTTGCCCTGCCATTCAACAAGATCATGTTTGAATGGCTTGTGTTCCAAATTCGCATTCTCATCTATCCCTGTTTACCATTGATTCCTATCTCTACCTTAAAAATATTCAATGACCCACCTCTACTGCCTTCTGAGGCAGAGTTCCAAAGTTGCACAACAATCTGAGAAGAAAAGTTACTTCTCATTTCTCCTAAAAAGACTACCCCTAATTTTAGAACAGCATTCCCTCGTTTTAGACTCACTCATGAAGCAAACATCTTTTCCACATTCACTCTGTCAAAACCATTTATGATCTTATAAACTTCAATCAAATCACTCCTATTGTCCTGAACTCTAGTCAAAACAGGCAGCCTATCTAATCTTTCTTCATAACATAACTCACTCATTCCAGCTTTTACTCTAGTAAGCTTCCTCTGAGCCACCTACAATGTGTTCATATCCTTCCTTAAATAAGGAGACCAAAACTATACATGGTATTTAAGATGTGGTCTCACCAATGTCCTGTATAACAAGCATAACATCCTCACTTTTATGTTTACTTCCTTTCATTATAAAGGCTAGCTTTCCCATTAGGTATTACCCTTTCTGATTAAGTGCTGTGTTACATTGTAAACTTCTGTGACTCAAGAATTTGAACACCTAACTCAAGAATTTGAACACCTAGATCACTCTGCATATCTGAATTCTGTAGTCTTTGTTTTTATTCTCTTGCTTAAACTGAACAAATAATCCAAATCTGTCTGTATCCTTGTTGTTTCATCTTCATGACAAACATTCCTACCCGCCTTTGTGTCATTGAAAAGTTAGCCACTATGCTTTGAATCCCCTCATTTAAGTCATTGACATAAGTTGAAAAATGTTGAAGGTCCAGCACAGACCCCAATGGGATACCACTCACCACATCCTGCCATTATGAAACAAATCCATTTATACATATTTTCCTTTTTCTGCCAACCAACCAATCTTCGACCCATCTAGTATGTCATCCCATAACAGGAAATCCTACTTTCTATGTAACCTTTTATGTGGAACTTTGTCAAAGCCTTCTGGAAATGGAAGTACAGTACAGCAACAGGCTCTCCTTTAGCCACAGTGCATGTCATTCCTTCAAAGTATTCCAATAAATTGATTATACAGGATTTCCTTTTCATTAAACCATGCTGACTCTTCCCCATTACCTTGAGTTTTTCCAAGTACCCACTTATAATTCTAACAGTGTTAAGTAAAACAGCTCATAGCTGTTTTTCCCCTTACTTCTTTCTTGAATAGAAGGGTTATGTTTGCTATTTTTCCAGTCTAAAAGAACCTTTGTGTAATCTAACGAATTTTGGAAAATTAACTCCAATGCATCTACTACCTCATTAGCCACCTCTCAAATGTCCAATGTTGCAGTAGGGGGAAAAGAAAATTATTGAAACCATTTTGAAGCTCTCGTTGAAATGTCACAACATTGATATTAATGACTGGGGGACAATTGATAGTGACAACATTTACATCATGCTGCATTTTACCAGGAGTTCCAATGTCTTAATGATTGAGCTGAGTGGCAGCACAGAAGGGAAGTAATCAAAGCCTGCTCTCCTGATCCCACTACCTCTCAAGAAGTCTTGCCCCAGTTTTCCAAAGATCTGTGGGTCAGGAATCAGCCTCTTCATTCGCATGATGACCCACGGCAGAAACTTGTAACCCTGAGTAGGCATCATCCTCCAATCTGTAGCTGAGGGATGGTGTAGGAAGCAGGGATTTAGATTTATGAGGTAATGAACCGATTTTGGGGAAGATGGTACCTGTACAAGCTGGATGTGTGCCATGCCAGCAGGATCAGCACCAATATCCTCAACGGAGTGTCTGCTAGAACTGTGGAGTAGGGTTTTAACTAGAGTGGCTGGTGGATTGGAATCCGAGCACAGAGACAAAGATGGAAATGGAAGATAGAAAAGTAGAATCAAAAGTCAAAGGCAGAGTAAACAAGGCCTAGCAGCTAATAGGGCTGGAGTACAAAAAATGTGCAAAAATTTCAAAAAGACAAGTCTAAGGGCACTGTATCTACATTTGCAATAAGGTAGATGAATTTATAGAGCAAATAGTTATGAATAGGTATGATATGATGAGATTACGGAAACATGGACTTGGGGTGACCAAGGCTTGGAACAGTATGTCCAAGTAATCGATCATTAGGAAGAAATGGCAGAAAGGAATTGGAGTTGGTTGGCATTTTTGTGAAATATGAAATCAGTGCAAGTGTAACGGAGGACATTGGTGCGAGAAATTTAAATGTGGAATCAGTCTGTATGAAGCTAAGAAGCAACAAGGAGGGGGGAAATTACTGGGACTTGTATATAAGTCTTCTTAGAAAACCATATTCACAATAATACTGTACAAGATGAATTCCTGGAATGTATACAAGATGGTTTCTTAGACCAGTACATGGAGGAACTAACAAGGGAACAGGCTATCCTACATTCTGTTTTATGCAATAAGAAGAGGTTAATTAATAATCTTGTTGTAACAAGTTTTTTTGGGAAAAGTGATCATAACATGATAAAATACTTCATCAGGATAAAATGTGAAGTAGTACAATATAAAAGCAAGGTCCCAAATCTAAAATACAAAGGAAATTTCAAAGGTATAAGAATGCATTGGCTTGATAATTTTATTAAAAGACATGACAGTGGTTAGGCAATGGTTAATATTTAAGAAACACCCGCACGCAATGCAACAGGTACACATCCATTTTGGGTGAAAGACATAAAAGGAAAAGTGATCCAACCATAGATAACAAAAGAAATTTCAGGACAGTATTCAATCCAAAAAGGAGTCGTATAAAGTTGCTAGAAAAATATATCAAGTCTAAGGACTGGGAGCAGCTTGGAATTCAACAAAGGAAGACCAAGAGGTTGAAATAAGGGCGGGGACTGTGATACACTTGAACAAATTAGTATTCAGAGGAATGAGGTATTAGTGGTTTTAGCAGGCTTGAAATTGGATAAGAAACGAGGCCCAGATGAAATGGATCCAAGGCTGCTGTGCAAAGCAAGTTAGGAAATTGCAGTGGTTCTGACATTCATTTTCAAATCCTCTCTGGCCACAGGAGGTGTGGCAGAAAACTGGAGGACAGCTAATGTGGTACCATTATTCAAGCAGAGAAGTAAGAAACTATAGCCCAGTGAGTCTAACATTCTGGTAGGTACTGGACAAAAGATCTGAGGGTCAGAACTAATTTCCACATGGACTGGCGAGGATTAATCAAAGAGAGTCAGTGTGGCTTTGTAAGGGGAAGATCATATCTAACAATTTTGATTTAAGTTTATGTGAATGTGACTCTGCGGATAGATGAGGGAGGGTAGTGCAATTGATGTAGTCTACTTGGATTTCAGGAAGGCTTTTGCCTAGGTCTTACATGGTAGATTTGTTAAAAAGCTAAGGGCCCATGGGACCCAGTGCAATTTGACAAAAGAAATCCAAAATAGGCTTCATGACAGGAATCAAAGGATCAAAGATTATTTTTTTGTGACTGGAACCCTGAGTCCAGTGGTATACCATATGGTTTGGCACTGGGTCCCTTGCTGTTTCTTGTGTACATTATCATTTAGACGTGAATGTAGCAGGCATGATCAGTAAGTCTACAGATTGTACAGAAATTGGTGGTGTGGCAAGACATGAGGAGGAAAGCCTTAGACTTCAGGACAATACAGATGGGCTAGACAGATAGGTTGAATAATGGCAAATAGAATTTATTCTTAAAAAGTGAGGTAATGCATTTTGTGAAGATTTACAAGACAACGGAGTACATATTGAATGGCAGCACCCTAGACAGTACAGCGGATCAAAGACTGTGATGTACACATCCATAGATTCCCAAAGGCAGCAGAACAGATAGATAAAATGGTTAAGAAGGCATTTGGTTACTTGTACTTATCAGTCAAGACACTGAATACAAGATCAAGAAGTTTATGGCAGAGCTGTATATAGGATTAGTTAGGCCAAAATTGGAGTACTGTGTGCAGTTCTGGTTACCACACTATATAGGAAAGATATGATTGTGCTGGAGAGGGTGCAGAAGTGATTCACCAGGATGTTGATTGGCTGAAGTGATTCAGATATGAAGGAAGAATAGATAGGCAAGGGGTGTTTTCATTGGAGCAAAGGTGAATGCAGGGGATCTGAATGAAATGTCCATAATTTTGAGGGGCACAGACAGGTTAAATAGAGAGAAGCTCTTCCCCTCAGTGGAGGGGTCAATAATTCCTTAACATGAGGAGCAGAAGGTTTACAGGGGACTTTAAGAAAAATGTTTCACCAAATTGGTTGTGGATATCTGGAACTCACTGCCTGAAAGGGTGTTAGAGGCAGGAACCTTCATGACATTTAAGATCTGTTTAGATGAACACTTGAAACGCCTTAGCATACAAGGCTACGGGCCAAATGCTGGGAAATAAGATTAGAAGAGATGGATGTTTGATGTCTGGATACAATAGGTGAAGGACTTCTTTCTTTGTTATGAAAACTTTATGGCTCTATGATTCTGGAACAATCTCATTGGGCTAGAAGTTGGCAAATGGATTACCACACTAAATAAAAGAGAATGGAGAATACCAGGAATTAAAGACTCAACGCCAGTAGCAGGGAACCTGCTGGAATCTATTATAAAGAATGAGATAACAGGAGACTTGGAATTACCAACAGGATTATACAAACTTATAGATGAGGGAGGACTGGCGGATGTGGTGTATTTTGATTTTTAGAAAACTTTGGATAAAGTTCCACATCAGAGATTAGTGTGCAAAATCAAAGTGCAATATACCGGCATGGATTGGGAATCAGTTAGAAGACAGGAAGCAGAGTAGCGATACATGGGCCATTTTTGGATTGGAAGGCAGTGGCAAATGGGATATTACAAGAATCAGTGTTTGAGTTCCAATGACTCCGTATATATGAATGACTTGGATGAAGGAATCAAATGTAATATTTCCAAGTTTGCTGGTGGGAATGATGTAAAAAGGCTTCAGGGTGATTTAGAAAACATGAATGGGCAATTTCACGGCAGATGCAGAATAATGTTGATAAGTGTGAAATTGTACACTTCAGTAGAAAAAGCAAATGCGTGCCACATTATTTAAATAGTGATATATTGAGAAATACGAGTACAAGACCAAGGTTGCTGCAACTTTACAGGGCCTTGATGAAACCACTCCTGGAGCATCATGTGCAGTTTTGGATGCCTGACCTGATAAAACATACTTATCATAGCCAGACTGCAATGGAGGTTCATCAGACTGATTCATGCAATGGCAGGTTTGTCCTAGGAGGAAAGACTGGGTCAGCTGAATTCACTGGAGTTTAGAAGAACGTGAAACCCCATTGAAGTGTATAAAATTCTGGCAGGCTGAACAAACTTGATGCAGATATGATGTTCACCCTGACTAGATGCTCTAGAAAAAGGAATTACAGTCTCAGGAAGCCAGTGAGCCATTTCCTGAATGAGATGAGAAATTTCCTCACTCAGATGATGGTGAATTTGTGGATTTCTTTACCACAGAAGAGTATCAAGGCCAAATCACTGAATATATTTAAGAAATAAATTGAGAGATACCATAAACTATAGGATCAAAGGGGTGTTGAGATAAAAAAGCACTAGGTTATAGCAGCATTGTTTAGACTCATAATAATGATTTCATTTTAAAAATGGTCAGCCTGAATTCTCCAACACTTCATGAGCCCTTTGGTGCATTTCAGTTAATGGTACTGTTATTTCATCACCTAGAAGATGAGCAGTTTAAAAATTGCTATTAGTTTGCTTTAGTTTTATTAGGTAAATCATCTGGTCAACCCCACAGTGGGTTTCATGATGAAAGGGGCCATTTAATCAAGAGGGAGGAAAGCAGGTGATGACAATGCCTACTTAAAGGGTTCATCTTGCCAACTGCTGATATTAACCCAGTGGAAGGTGAGGGATTTGTGATCATTGCACAACAATTAAACTCTGGCATGTGTGCTTGCCAGTTTAAGTGATCCTCCTCATTCAAAGGCACATTGCCGGGCTGAGGGTCCTGACGTTAGGAAGTGAAACACTGGCAGCTGAGAGCTGTCCTTACTGCCAACCCCTCGTCTCCTCTCCTCCTCTTACTCCCCCCTTGAGCCCCTTCTCACCATCACTAACCTGAAACGTGGGATCTTGCCAGGACATTTTTCCCTGGGGTGTAAAAGGCTGAGGGATAACCTTATAAAAGTTTATAAAATCATGAGGGGCATAGGTAAGATGAATAGCCAAGGTCTTTTCTCTAGGGTAGGTGAGTCCAAAACTAGATGGCATAGGTTTAAGGTGAGAGGGGAAAGATTTAAAAGGGATCTGAGAGGCAACTTTTTCACATAGAGGATGGTGAGTATACGAACAAGCTGCCAGAGGAAGTGGTAGAGGTGGGTACAATTACAACATTAAAAAGACATTTGGACAGTACATGGATAGGAAAGGTTAAGAGGGATATGGGCCAAAAGCAGGCAAATGAGACTTGTTCAGTTTAGGAAACTTGGTGGACAAGTTGGGCCGAACAGCCTGTTTACCTGTTGTATGACTCTGAGATAGAAAAAAAAGAACAGAAATTTAAACAAAGTTGCCGGAAAAGCTCAACAGGTCTGGCAGCATCTGCGAAGGAAAAAACAGAGTTAACGTTTCGGGTCCGGTGACCCTTCCTCTGAACACTTCAGAACTGAACAGTCACCGGACCTGAAATGTTAACAAATTTTTTCCTTCACAGATGCTGCCAGACCTGCTGGGCTTTTCCAGCAACTTTGTTTTTGTTCCTGATTTACAGCATCCGCAGTTCTTTCCATTTTCAAAGAACAGAAATTGCTGGGAACAGTCAGCAGGTCTGGCAGAATCTGTGAATAGAAAGCACAGTTGACTTATCAGATCCAGTGGCCCTTCTTCAGAACATCTGAGCTGGATCCATGATCATGTTGGCAGGTGGAGAGGCTGGTATTGGCTGAATGGCCTACTCCTGCTCCTAATTTCTGTGTTTCCAATCAAGGGACTACCGACAAGGATAGAAGTCTTTAGGTTCAGATGACAGTCAGAACTACTCAAGTGATGTATATTTTCCGATTATAATAATTTGGTAACTACTCCTTGCACATACCCTCTACGTGGTTCATGCAGTAGATCATTGACTGACAATATATTATCGACTTTATCTTGGAGAACTGAACCCTCAGGCTCACATCCTTTCACCTTGATTGCTCTTTCAACCAGATTACTCCATATTGTGTCACTGTGTTCAGTCCAACCGTTGCTCAATATTAAAGAACAGTATTTATCTGAAATCGGTATACAATTCGCATACATAAGTTAATGGGGGTGGGAGGCGGAGGGTTGCTGACAACCCTTACAATCCACCCAAGGTTTAGATTTCAGATCGAAAGTTTAGATTTGTGCATCGAAAGGGCAGCAGCCTGTCACATTACTGGCGAGAAATGATCAGCCTGTAAACCTGTTCATGGGATTGTTGTCCACGTCTTCCTACCATCCAGCCCTCCCTCCAAAAAAGGAAGGATTTGATGTGTTTGTGGACCAGCTGAAAATGTTTCTCCTTTCTTTCGGATTCAACGCCCCACCACAAGAAGGACGTTTTGTTAACTCGCTGAAGGCTGGGGTTTTCTTTGCAGATTGGCGCACAGAGAGGCCAGGAATGAGACGAGGAGTGAGGCGGGGACACTGTGCAGCCGCTGCTCACTTTGGCGCCTCCCACTCGGGCTGTAAGAGATTTTAGTGAATGAACATTGCCATGAGCGGCAAACGGTGACGTACAGGATATTGCGTGTTTTCTGGGGAAGAGAATGAAGTGCAGAGTGTGAAAATGAGAGAGAGAGATCTGTGCCCCGGGGCTCTGAGTGATTGACTGACTGCAGGAAGAGGCAAAAGGAAGGGACCGGGGCTTGCAGCGTCCGAGGCCTCCCCTCTCGCTGACTGCAGCCGCTCTGGAGGTGACTGGGAGCCGCAGGACACACCTTCTCCGCCGGGTTTTCAGGAGTCGGGGGAGGGGGCGGTGAACCGAGCTCTGCACAGGAAAAGAAAACCGCCTGGAGGGAAGAGTGGAGCGGGGTGGGGAAGCGCTGCCGGCAGGGGTCTGGGGAAAACACTGCTCCTACCCACTATCGACACGAGCTGCTGGAGTAGTCTTGGATCTGCCGGCTTCGACTGAGGGAAGCGGGCAGCCTCCTCTCACCAACCAACCCCCCCCCCTCCAACCATCATCATCTCCTCCTCAACTCTACAACACCAGCCACCATCACCCAGCCACTGCTTTGGGATTATCGCTCGCTCCCTTCACTGACTTGCCAACAGCAGAGGCTGACAGCTGCTCCCGCTCCTCTTTACATCGAATTCTACACGTCAGGTTTCGGAGCCGAAAATCCGGCAGCGGCGGCAGCCGCCACACACACACACAAAAACTCCATCATAACGAGAGAGAGAGAGAGACAGAACAATTCCTCTTTCCTTCAACGGACGGAGCTGAAAACCTCTCAAAACTGCAATCTGCCGGGGTCAGTTTCGTATTTGCCTCACATCAGAGGAACAAGCGTTTTGACAAAGAGGGTGAAAAAAAGAAAACGTGCGTTGAAATTTACGAGAGATTTGCAATCGACCAAAAGGGAATCCATTACTGCAACGCACGGAAAGTGGAATTAAAAACGGGGAAAAAAAAAAGAGCCGGGAGCAGTTTGAGCGATTTTATGAGGAAGATTTGAAACAAAAAAAGGAACATGTTTGGAGGAACAAAATCAAATTGAATAAGGCTACAGGGACGAAGTGAAGTTGACACCTGACGGGGAAAAAAACCAAGTCCTTTTTATTCCAACAAAGTGGTCCCCAAAGTGGTTCCAGGGATGTGCTGCTGTTGGCTGTGAGACAAGATTTGAACAATTTCGTTTTTATTGTAACACCATCTTCTCCCTGCTCGATCGAGATGCCTTACAGCAGCCGTGAATTGGTTTGCCATTACCTGTATTACCGTCTGTCCCGCCAGGGATTTGTGTGGGAGGAGCCCCTGGACACCGCTGCCGGCTCTCCGACCCCCAGCTCACCGAGCCCCGGCCGGCCCCGGGCGACCGCCGCCTCGTCCGCCGCCGCCGACAAAGCGCACCGCGTCCTCCGCGAGGTGGGCGACAGCTTCGAGCGCCAGTACCAGCAGGAATTCGCCGACATAGCGCTGCAGATGCGCTTCGAGCCCGAGAGTGCCCGTGGCCGCTTCGAGGCGGTGGCCGAGGAGCTGTTCCGCGATGGAGTCAACTGGGGCCGGGTCGTGGCTTTCTTCGTGTTCGGGGGCACCCTGTGTGTGGAGAGCGCCAAGAGGAGGGACATGGCATCGCTCATTGATAACATCGCCACCTGGATGACCGCTTACCTAGACAGCAGCCTCACTGACTGGATCCGCGCCAATGGAGACTGGGTATGTAACCAGTGGCCAGGATACACCTTCACTCTCCCTCATCACTTGACTGTTCTTGAGGTTGTCAGCATCACCCGCCCCCTTTACCTGCAAAGGAGAGAGACTGTGTGTGGGACGGTCTGTTTCCTGCCCACTTGCATCACCTACACACCTTCCCACTCAATAAAATGTTTCCCATCTATCACCTTTCCTGCCCACTTCCATCGCCCAACATATCTATACAGCTTTCACATTCATCCACTTCTGGCCATCTTTTTCTACTTTGCATCACCAGCCACAGGTGGGTGTTTGTAAATTTTTCCGAAGCCACGTGTTTTTAGTTGAGTTTGAATGCCCGATATACATGCAGCTTCTTCTGCATGACATACTTGTTAAGTCTTGAACTGTTCTAAAGTTAAGTATTTCTGTTGGATCTTTAGTCCATATTGCTTCTTCAGTCTGTATTGTGATTGCATTCTGTCCTCAATTTTGTTGTATTCTCGTAGAAACGTGGATAAGCTGTAAAATGACTTGCTGCTTCCCCAACAAAAACCTTTACCGTTTATGTTTATAGCTTTTAGAGGTAAATATTTACTTCGCAAAGCATAAATCATGGCGTACCACTCTAAACCTCAATGGTCAGCCAGCTATTCTATGTGCAAGATATTTTCATTCACGTACTGTGCAAGGCTTGTTACTTCGAGTGATGATCTCATTCATTAGATGTACAAGTTTGGTCTTTGTTTGCATACACAGCAATCATCATGATGTGATGTAACAGACAGGGTTTGCATTTCAAGAATCTTAGGATTTTGGCTGACCAATAACATAGCATCTGTGGGATAGTCTGGATAGATTTAGGTGATTATCAATAAGTGAGTAGTTTTGAATAACAGAGCTTTCCAAAATGGGGGTCAGGACCCAAAGTGGTTTTGAGAGCTGAAACTTTGGGCTCCCAAGCACTGAGACAACAATGGCCGCTGTGGAGTTCTGACCGTTATAACAGCTTTTCGCCATCTCTAATAGGCCCCTGCCCCCTCAAACCCCAAGTCCAATCTCTCTTTTCATTGAGGGGTCATTATTATTTTCAAAATTGGAAATGGGGTCATAGTGGGAAAATGTTTGGGAAGCATAAGAACTGTTAAAGGTTAATTTTTTTGACTGGTAAATATTTATGGTTGAGTGTGTTTCTGAGAGAATATGGCTGTAATGAATTTCCATGTAAGCCAGAGATAGTGTATCTTAACATTTATTAAGTATTTCTCCAAGAAAAATATTCTTTACAAAGATTGCTCATCCATTAAAAATTATCAAGACTGTGAAGAAAACATTGGTGTTTAATATTGCTGTTGTAATCAGTTTAATCACTACTTATCTGGCATTATGTCTGGTTCTGGGTATTATTTTAGTCAACAGCATATGTTCATTTGAGGGATTATGGATTTGCTCCCTCTTGTATAAATCTTTTTCTTCATCCTACATCTAGACATCTGTTCACAAAATATCTTATTTATATATTTTATATGCATTATGCTGTGATAATATGTTATTAAGGATCAATTCAAGTTAAAATCCTGATGAGTTGTTTTCAATAGTAAAGTTCTGATGTAATGAATACAGGACTTTAAGCTATGATGTCAACAATTAATTGTTTAGTTAAATCTTAGAAAGCAATTACAGATGTCTATTTGACAGTTACAAATGAGACCTTTTGTTAAAATCACTTCAGATTAATTTGTGCAGCAAAACTACTTTAAAATACCAAGTACAATTAGTTAAACTTAGGGTGCTTAATACATAAATATGATCAGCCTCCAGATTAAATGAATAATTTTTAGAACTTGCATTTATATAGCATTATTGCTGTCTTTAAGCTGTTGAAAAGCACTTTGCAGTTATAACAACAGTGACTACCATTTAAATGTGAAAAATATAGGAAAAACATCTTTAGTGGTTACAAATTACAAAGCTCCAGTTCAGACTATTGATTATACTGATGGCTCTTTTACGATTTCTTTTCCTTGTAAAACTTAACAAAAATAATTCAAATATAAGCATTCAAAGTACAGATCTCATATAAATCAAAACAGCTTTTCAATTTTTTTCTTTTTCACAAACAATTAGTCAGTATTCTTACTTTCAATTGTTTTACATTTTTTTAAAGTACTGCTTTACACCAGACAGTTAGGAGATGAAGATTGATCCCATAGTTTTCAGGAGCTGAAGTATATGCAAGCTGAACAGGATTGATACTTTGTTATTTGTTGAATCTATAATTTTGTCTACCATATGGGATAGGATATCTTCTGTTGCCACTCTCCCCAAAACCTGCACCATTCAAACTGGTCACAATATTATCATTCCTCAATTCCCATTGAAAAGCTGTTTTAATTCAAGTAGGATCTGTACTTTGAATGCTTATATTCAAATTATTTTTGTTAAGCTTTACAAGGAAAAGGAATTGTAAAGACCCATCAGTATAATCAATAGTCTGAACTGGAGCTTTGTAATTTGTAACAATTAAAGATGTTTTTCCTATATTTTTCACATTTAAAAGCTCTTCCTTTTGCAGTACACGAGCTAGTTACAAATTATGCAAAAGTTGTCTGCAACATTCATTTATTTTTCTCTCTACAAATCTGTTCCCTTCCTAATTCCTGCTGTATCTGTACATCCTTTGGTGACTGCTCTGTTTGAAACATAGAAAATTTAAGATAAGGTTTTGATTAGGTAGAGAATATCTAATGACTCTGGGTCAGTAACTAGAGCTTACAAATGGTTGAAGGTAGTAGAAGTTGATTTCAACAATATTTTTAAAGAAACTCTACTAGGTAGTTGAAAGTGAAGAATTTATGGGGTTATAGACAACAGGTGGGAATGTAGCAGTAAGCATGAGCTGTTTCACACAGCCAGTACAGAGGCGTATTTTCTCTAGCAATGCTATCAATTGCTGTTTTTATGATTCTAGCAATGACAGTAGCTTCCTGATTTATGGAACCATGCCATTTCAAGGTGAAAGCTAATGTAGCAACTTCTGGTTCCATATAGTGACTGTGGTTAGTCTAAGTTTGGATAGCAATTATAATGCTTGATCTAAAATTCTGAAGTTTTCAAATAAAAATTTTAAGGTTCCTTATAATGAGGAAAAGTTTTGCCAGGATCTTATTGTAAAATTCCTATTTTACTCCAGGATCTTGGCAAAAATTGGCAATTGCTTACTGATTTATAGTTGAATTACTCTTTTGAATATTGCTTTTGCTCTATAAAGTTTGTTAGATTTCTTTTAATTTTATTGGGGATCAAAAACTGATAATTGACTCTGACAAAGAAAGTCTTAGAAGTTTGTTTTTGTGGAAAAGACTGAAGAAGAGACATTTGGTTACATCTTTTCCAATTTTGTCCCACCTTTGTTCCACTTGAACATCATCCACAAATTAGATAAACTATATTTGCAAATGCATACTAGTTGCAGATGGTTCTGTCCATTCTGAAGTGATGAGATTAAATATTTCTTTAGTTTTTTTTGGGGTTTGAAGGAAATACAAGAAGTCAAAAAATTATATCTAGAATTTTGATTTTTCTCTGCATTTGTCTGCAGGCAAATATTTGTTTGTACATAAAGCTTTCCTATGTTTAACATCAGTAATTTCACAATGGTTAATGTTAGAAAGGTTTGATAACTTATATCAGAACTATGGTTTGCTGACAACCACTTGAAACTGTAAATGCTGTGAGTATATCAAATAATCTGTTTATTCGATTGCTTGAGTGTTAAATGGTTGTTGTAAATCAGCGAACCTGGATAATCAGTGGGCATAATTACATGTGGCAGAAATAAAGGTGCAAAATTGCAGATTATTTTGGAATAAGTAGGATGATTTACACGGACAAAATAATTTTTTTTTTTATTATTTGTGAAGCCAGTCTATGTATATCATGTGCAGAAAAACCTAAACATTTCAAACAAAAACGTTGAAAATATCTTGGGCACTGTAAAATTGAATTACAGACCAAACTTTTAGGTGCTTTAACAGCTTCTGCAGCAAAATTTTCTTGGGTTTACAATAATTTAATGGTTTTAGCACAGTTACTTGAATTTATATAATTGTTCTTATTGTGAACCGTTATCAGTTCCACCTGCATCTGAGTTCCAAATATTTGAGTACAATAAGGATTTGGCTTTTACTGTTTACTCCACAAAGAAGATCTAATAATCTTCCTCGAAGTTAGTTGGAAATAAAAAAAACATTGAATTATAGTTTGTAAACTGGAAACATGTACATTACTATATTTAAGCTATGTAAGTTTCTCCCCCAGTAAAGCAAGTTAGAATTTGTTGGGAAGTTTTATACAGCTGGAGTGTTGATGCTTAAGCAGCTATTCCATTCTAATTGAAACTTCTTGGCATTTCTTTTTCCTTTAAATCGCCCCATTCAAAATTTTCTAAATTTAGCAGAAAAATAGGTAGTTTCTATGGAGAGAGAAATCTAGTTGATGTTTCATGTCTGGTGTCATAAAGGACTTAATAACAGAAATTCTGTTTCTCTCTCCTCGGATGCTGATAGATCTGCTGAGATTCTCCAGCATTTTCTGCTCTTATTTCAGATTTCCAGCATACACAATACTTTACCAGAAGCAAAGAGTAATTTCCTGCGACACAGTTACTGTCCACTACATCTTGTTGTTTTGGTTTAATTGATTGTCAGACAACTATTTTGTCTTATCTCCTGTGTTTAATTACTTGGAATCATAGAACAGTACAACACAAAAGGTGATCTTTCAACCTGTTGTACCTGACCTGGAATTCTCAGCTACCAGTTCAATATGCTCGCCTGCTTTTCCCCTGGACTGTAATTTTAACTTTTTTCAAGTATTCACAGTTTTTAGAAGGAGAGGGTTAAAGTGATCCAAGTTATTTCTCAGTTGTTTTATTGATTTGGTTTTTAAACTGCACCTTGGTTAAAAGAACCTTTTATAAGCTTAAGTAAAAACAAACTATTTACTGGTCCTCTGACATTCTTTCTTTCCTTTCAGGAAAGAAAAACTAAAAGCAGTAGTATTGATGTCACAAAATATTTTTAGGCACAACTGAGTAAAGAACTGTCTGTATTTTGTTGCAAGTTTGTATGCATTCTTGGCTATTTGTTTTTTTAAATGTAATGTATTTTCAAATAATTTATTCCACCAGCTTGTGGAATAGACAAATGCAGGGATATCTGAAACAAAAACAGAATTGCTGAAAAAAAGTAGCAGGTCTGGCAGCATCTGTGGTGCGAAAGCAGAGTTAATGTTTTGGATCCAGTGATCCTCCTTCAGAACAGGGATACCTGGATAGTATACTTATGTTGATTTAGAGTAGGATATTCTCTTCTGAGAATTGGGAATTTACAAGTAAGTAATTTACATTTTATGAATAAGCATTTAGTTCTCTGTTAAAAAATTGATGAAAGGAGGTGATTCAAGGAACCCTATCGATATGATGCATAACAGATGCTGTTTTTAAACCTGTTAACTGTATGGAAGCTCTGACAAAGGAGCTCCAGCTGTAAAACTGTGAAGAAATTTTCCCAATAACTGATTCTAGTATATTTATATAATGCACCTAGTGTTAAAATGGCTGCAGAATGTGTGGTTACATTGTTGAATTAGTTGCACTTTGTTTTTAATGGAGAGGTGGGCATTAAGTGTAATACTGTGGAAGCCCTGTAGTATTCTTAACTTAGCAATAGACAGTAAATGCTGTAGCTGATACTTGATGAGAATCTGCAGGCTGAAGATGGCATGTTAAAAAACAATGTTTCAACCCTATCATTTTCTTTCGTTAGTCTACTTGTGTAGTCTGCAGAGTTTTAACCCTCCTCTCAAACAAGACCTATAGAGTTAGCAGTGCAATTTCATTGTTTCCTCTTCTTTAATGCTACAGAAATTAGAATTGTAGGTAGAGCTTTTAGTTTCCATCTCTGTTTCAATGTTAGATTAAAATAAAGTTTGCAGTTGTTTACTTTTTTTTTAGAGCTGTCAGCTGAATGTGCATGAGTGAGAATGTGTGACTAAGACAGCATGCTGTAGACCCAATGACTGAATAAGGACTTTAATTTTAATCTATTTGTTTACTTTTAATATTGAAGCCACCTGTTCAAGTTTAGTTCCCTCTTCTTATTAGGGTTATCTTTGGAAACCTCTTTAGAATTAAAGATTAATATTAGTATATTGGGAGTTTGTTTTATTTGCCATAATACTTGTAGCTGAAAAGATGCTAGAGTTGCCTTAAAATTGCACAGACAAGAAAGTGTCCATAAAGAAATTTATTGCAGTTTTATTATCTTGAAGTGTTACTTTACATTCCTCAATGACTCTTGCAGTTGTCAAAACAAAACTGGACAGAGCACATGATCAGTTGTGGTGTATGCAAGGCAAACTCATGATGCAGATACATTTTGAGCTGTCTTTATTTGTGTGCTTAGCAAGAGTCAGACTCCAGTCTCTTTTTTTTATCTGAAGCATCTGGGTGCCTTGAACAGGAATAGTATGCCATACGGTTAACACTTTTTGTTTTACCAAGGTGTGCACGGGTTAACCACCCTGTACTCCCATCCTTTATGTTCAGGCCAATGCCAAAATTATTTACATTATATTAAAGCAACAGATAAAAAAACACCAATAAAAAGCTCGACTTAAACGAATTTTTAACTTGTTAGACTAAAAGTATTGAAAATCTTTTGAGCTCTCTTATGAAATCTTCTGAGTATTTGGAGAATATTATGTTGCATTTTGAATTATGGAGTTCCACCTAAACATGCAATATGGCACTTAAAAGTTGAGACAAGGGAATTGGGAACTGGAAAAAGCTAAGTTCTTTATCTATGCTTTTGTTGTCATAGACAAACCACCTCTTTTCCCTAATCAAACAAGTTATTATGGATTTATTTCCAGTTTCTTAGGTTATGATGTGTGGAGTGTAGCCTTTCAATCTAGTCAATCCAAATGTGAAATCTTCATTCAACTCAAATAGATAATACCAGAGATCAATTTTTATATGAACTTTATTTATTTGCATTCTTTGCATGATTTGAACAAATCAAAGCAGGAGAGAAATCTTAATATGTTTAGCAAATAATATTCAGCCTTTGAGAGACTACTTATGGAGTCAAGAAAGAAATTTATATTTCTAGACTGTATTTGTTTATTTTAATTTATTTCTAACAAAATGTTTACAAACATAATAAGATTTGATTTTGTTTGCTGTATATTTAGATTGAAAGTACTTTGGCTGATCAAAGGTTACATTGAACAGAGAGGTTTTATGTGGTGAGTTGGCATGGGATGTTTCCAGCCTTTTGCCTCATTTTGATATTAACCCACCAGTTAAAACCTAAAATCATTGTCTGCACTGCTGACCAAACGTAGGCCAATGACAAAAACGATTCATGTCAAAAATTACTTTTTTAGGAAATCCCCAGGATGTTTTGATGCATCTTAATGTCTTCTAGTTTCTAATCTCCACTAACAGCCAGAAGGCCTAATATAGAGTTACAGCCCTGAAAGGCCTGCAGCTGTGCTTGTAAATGTTCCCATATTTTAGGTTTAAGATGCCTAGAATTCCCTAGACTTCAAAGGAACAGCACACGTCTGTTTGTTGCGACTGATCAGACACCCAGGGAAGAAAATCTACTGTTGATTTTATGGATTGAATGTTCTATAGAAGCTGGACTGAACTTTCTTTCCATTACATCCATCTCATTCAGCAGTGTTGTAAATTGAATATCGTACAATATGCACATTCATTTCTCCAGTGCCCAATGCTTTGATTAGTATCTTTTGTAAAGTCTATAGTAAATGCTTGCATTCCATCATTTTATTCACCTTAAACATACAGTCTTCAATACTAACTTGGTATTGTTAGTATTGAATATTTTGTACTACATGCCTTGTGTTCATTTTTAATATTTGGAAATAAACCTCCTGGAATGGATTTTGAACATAAAGTTGAATATGAGGTCTAATTCAGTTGGATAATATTTCCTTTCCCACAAGTATCAAATTTTCTGTCTCGGGCTTTTAAAAGGAGCTGCAAGTGTTGTAAACAGCCTTGCATTTAATGGAACAACTAACTTCTTTATTAGGTGAAAACAAGTTGTCTCAAAGATTTTCTTTAGAAAAATCAGCAGTGGTTTTGTGGAAAGGAGGAGTGGGTGTGCATGTTGATACCAACTGAGCTGGTTGGAGGATGCACATAAGTTATGTGTTTGTGTCTGTGTGGTGGGTTGGTGTGCTCGTAAGGGAGCAGCAAGAGAAAGTGCACAGGTGTTGAGAAATCTAATTATTGGGACTTGTAAAGAAACCACTGATAAAATAACTGGAAAAGAAAGTGTGGGTTGTTGCTGCAGACCTCCTCCTCATCTCAACAACCCACAAACACCTACATCTGATATTTGATTTTTGTTTTCTTACTCTGAGATCATGCTTTTGGAAGTGGTGTGGGGCACTCTGCCACGTGAAAGCAATGACTAAACTGTTTTTGTTTACTTTTTACTGAATGCTGCTTTGTATAGATGTTCAATAGAAATTAGTTATGTACAAATAATTTATTGACGAAATGCTACTCTGTTCATTTAAGGTTGACCTGGAAAAGTAGAAAAACATTGTTCAAAGGAAGCATTTAGAAAAATTCTGGAAGAAATCCAGAATAGTTCACAACTTCAGAATTAGCACATAACATTTTGAATACAGTTTTTTTTCAGTAGAAAATTTCCTAAATAAATTTTTTTATTATTATAGAACTTTGACACCTGTTGATTTTGTATTTACTTACCAGATATGCAGAACAACAGTTTGTTTTTCCTGCTTTATTGGATTATTCTGGAGTGCCCCACAGTAACCTCACTTACAGGCCAAAATGAACAGTAACATACTTCACATTCATACTCAGTCAATTATTTAGAGAATAGCCCTCATGGTAAAGTTATATTTACTTAATGTCGTCTATAGTCAGCTGTCTATTGTGTTGACTTGGTATCCATAGGTCTCATTTACAAATTTTTTTTAAAGAATTGCTTATCTGAAAAAATCCATTTTGATGATCGGATAAGCTCTCTGAATAGGAAAAATTGTAAACAAGAAAGTTATTGCTTTCAAATGATGTAATGACCTGTACTACATCCAGAAACAAGATAACCCTACTGCAGTGCAATAAATCATATTTATTAAATTTACTTATAAAACATACCAACAGATCTCCTGTGGTATTGTTCAGTGTTCATCTGGGTCTGCTGTGCAGATGAATGTTTTAGTATGGACCTATTACAAGCTGGAAATTGGAGCAAAACAGTACCTAGACTGTGGGTGGAGCATAACAAAGGATGGATGGGGGAGCTCATGTAGAAGAAATTGAGGTTGAAACAGGGTACAGAATTGTACTGATGACTACTGGGGCTAAAGAAAAGCAGTTGATGGGGTGAATTGTCATGGCAGCTGCTTTGAAGAATCATCTCTCCACCTCTGAATTTACAATTGGAATTCAGTCTTTGAAGTAAAGAAAAACTGTTTCTCCCCATAAATTGGAATGGATGTTAAAAGCATCAATGATCAGCAAGACTGTCACAATTTAGGTGTGTAAATTCCCCTCTCCTTTTGGTAGTATATTAAAATGAATATGACAGTCACATGTTTGTGATAAGCATCGCAGAAGTTGAGAATTCAACTGTTAATAATTTGGGGAATTTAATTTTTTTAATACCGTGATTTGTGGCCAGGTAAAATAACCATGAAAACTGCCAGATTGCCTGCACCCAAATGGTTCACTAATGACCTTCAAGGAATGGGAGCTTGCCAGCCCTAGTCGTTTGACAAATATTGTAACTTTAATATGTTACTGACTCTAAATGCACTCTCAAGTAATCGAAGGAAGCAAATTGCTGTAAAGTTCAATGATGAAAAGACTGACAATGACCAAGGCATTGTACTAGTCTTATGACTAAAGAGCATCTCAGTACAGTTAACTGGTTCCTTACATCTGAGTTGGTGCTTAGGTTCAAAGAACTATTTAGAATCAATCAAGTACCACCCTAAAATAATTATATTAAAATAATTACATCTATCAGACAACACCTTGGATTCATCCATAGCTGTTCCTGTCGATATCTGTCATACTGTCAAGCAAGGTGGGAAGCTGCTATCATGGTATGATGTCAGGTGCAAATGTCCCTGAGAATCTCAAATGTTACTCGAGATCCATGAAACCTCTTGGTTTTGAGTCAAACATATGCAGGAAACTTACTAAAACTTGGCTGTGAAAACAAATACATATCCATGGCCCCATTTTTGCTTTTGCTGCCTATTTATACATGTATGAGAGTCCAGGTGATAGCCCTAATTTATTGGTGATGCCATTTTTGAGGCATAATGTCATCCCTTAACATGCATGACTCAAATTTATATCGTTTATATATCCAGCAGTTGCTGAAGTGACCAGTACAAGATTCTGAAAGGGCTTGATAAGGTAGACACAGGCTGTTTACCCAGCTGGGGATTCTAGAGCACAGCCTTTGGGTGAGGGACCGACTATTTAAGACTAACATGTAGAGGAATTATTTCTGTCAAAGGGTTGTGAATCTTTTGGAATTTTCCATGTCGGGATTCAGGAGACTTTGTTATTTAGGGCTGAGATGAGCCGATATTTGGTCTTTTGGAATCACATAATATGGGAAGTGAGCAAGAGCGTGGATTTGAGGCAGATTGTTTTAAAATACAGAGCAAGTTCAAAAGAGCTCTATCATCTACTCCTGCTGTGTCTTCTGTTCTTGTGTAATGTTTCAAATTTGAGAAAGGTCTTTGTAGTAAAAGTGACCTCTGAGTGTAATACTGCTGGGATCTCCTTTAGGTGCTGCCACCAATCCCTCATTTAATACTAGGCTGTGGGACTCACTAGTATTAAATGATGAAGGGTTAACGGTTAAGTCTTCAGCAAGAAGATCCACATACTTGAGTTAAAGAAATAGTTTATCTCATACTAACCAAGTTAACAGGTTACATTGGCTTAAGACTGGTTAACTGTAATTTATTGGGCAAGACACAATGGTACTTGCAGGCTAACTGAAATTGTCTGACAGTGGAGTAAGAATAACAGATTGGAACAACTGGGACAGACAACAAATACTGACTATAGACATCAATGGATGGAGCTATACAAAGGCCTTCAATTAACTCTTTCAGGCTAATCGCCTTTCACAGCAGACTTTTTCAAAGTTAGCTGGTTCGTTGTATAGAGCATGTACTTTAATTATACTAGTAATTTTGTTCCATGAAGAAAATCTATCATCCACTTTATAAAAATAGTGCGTTTATGATTTTGTTGTTTGTAGTAATTAGAGAAATCTTTCCAGTCTTATAAATTACTTCAGACTCTACTAAACCAGAAAATGAGTGGTCAGATGAGTCAACAATGTGAAGACACTTATTTGGTTTTCCTCTAATCCTCATAATTCATCAAAATAATTACGTTTATATTTCAAAGGCAGACAAATACTGGCGCCCATCTGAACTTGTAAGAACTAATTTGTCAAAAAGAAAGAGGTATCTGACCAACATGTGCCATTATTGACAAAAATTAGCCAGCAACTTGTAGCAATGAAGAGATACTTCTTGAATTATGTATTGCCACAATCTGCAGGCCAATTTCTGTTGTTCCACAGTTAACCTTGCACAAATAACATCACTGTGTTACCCTCTTTGTGATTTGCATGAACATGCTGCATTTTGATATCAATTCCTTGTTAAAGTTGCCACAGAAAATAGAACTGAGCAATTAATAGCTTGAGTACAGTTTAACTGTGAGTAATAGTTGATGAGTAGTTATAAATTGCTTTTGCTCAGAAAGTAAGTAAATGTATATTTTCATTCTTCCAGTTTATACATTGTCTTAGATTCTGAAAATGTGTTTTTCAGTTTCTCTGTCAGCCCAGTCTTTCTTTCCCTTTTTTTAATTTCACTTTATGTACCTGATTTTGGTATTGAATTCAAGATCCTTCTCAGGCCTCCTTCTGTTTATTTCTCTATGCTTCTGTCTGGTGGGATCAACACTGTATCTGTCATTCTCCAAGCCTTCTATTGCTCACTCACTTTGCATTTTCAGTTCGTGCTTTCAGCAGCTTTTTTTTTGAAGAACCTATATGGTAAAGAGCAAGTCTAACTGACGCAGCATGCCACTAGATGCCCCACTCTAGCAAAATCTGGCCTGTAGAAAGAAAGCTTAACAATGATTGTTTAAACATTCGTTTGTTATGAAAGTGTCCAGTTACTTGGTTGTCTTGGTCATTGAGCCAATTTAAAGTAGTAGGATTGCCAAATGTACTTCCAATAGCAAACATAGACATCTTGCATGTTCCTCTCACCTTAAATGACTGTCTTTATGGACAGGTTCAGCAATAGACCTTTACATATTCAAACGCAATTTGGAAAAATTTCCCTGTTGTTCCTCCTCCGGCATGATGATCAACATGCAGGTTTATCAGATCATAAACACATTTGGACATGGAGGCATTATTTGCATGGGCAATGAGTAGAAAACGCCAAATGGTGGGAATTGGTATCATTATTCTTAGTGTTCATTCCTAGAGTTTGTGCTTTAACTCACCCTAGCCACTTTGGAACTATATGCAAATTCTTCTCACAAGCATGAAGAATTGATCCTGGCAGCCCTGGCTACATGAATGGATAAACTATTCCTAATCAGCAAAATTACACAGCAAATAAATTTATTTACTTTATGCAGTCCCTTCATAATATGTAAGAATGTCAGCCTGTGGTGCTTTGGTAGTGTCCCTACCTCTGGGCCAGAAGGTACGGGTTCAAGCCCTACTTGCACCATTCATATCGTACACCTGAACAAGTCGATTGAAAATATTCCAAACAGAGAAGAAAGTGTGTGTCAATACAACTATGCACTGTTGCTGCATTTTCTTGTTGCATTTGAGATCTTAGCAATGAATGCCAGGCATAAGAGAAAGACATCTTTATTTTCAGGCAGTTGTTGGCTTCAACGCTAGATCATGTGCATCTGCTGTATGGAAGATGATATAAGAATTTACACCATAATTGAAACACTAGATTGCATTGCATAGTTGCAGTTATAGTTCAGATGTAGTGCTGACTGGAATTGGGACCATACAGTGAACTGGGAATGGTGGAAGAGGAACCTCATGCCTAATTTGCATTACACAGGTTGGTTGTAGAGCCCAAATTAATATGCATTAATGTTAAGCTTGCAGTGTAAGAGCAACCTTCAACTTGCCTAGGTGCAACTTTATACTTGTATATGTCATCCCCAAAGCTTCTCCCTGTGCTTTGGACATGTTTAGATCCCATGGTAGGTAATGCTATTTTATCTGCTGGGAACTTCCTTCCCTGTTAGACATTTACCAACACAGAATTAGGACATGCCAGCTCAAAAAGCAAGCAGGCTTTCTGATTTTTGGTTGTTTTTTCTTAACCTGTGTTTCCTATGTTAAGCTCCATAGTTTTTAAAAACTAAGACTATCACATGAGGTGTGGGTGTTGCTGGCTGGCCAGTATTTATTACCCTTTCCTAATTGCCCTTTAAGGTGGTGGTGAGCTGCCTTTTATGAACTGCTGCAAGTGTACTCCCAGTTGAGTTAGCAGCATTTGAACCTTAAGACTTCTTTCATTTCAACGTTTCAAATGATACATTGACAATGTACTCTTTGATAAGGATATAGTGTCATATCTGAGCAATTTTTCTATGTTTTCTAAGATTGTCCTCAAATGCCATTCAACATAGGTTTCTTTTTATTGTTGTGGACAATGGATATTTGAATAGTATGACTGCGTGTTTTGTCATTTCATCAAGAATGACAACATTAGTGTAATATCTCCAAGGAATGAATGAGAAGAATTACATCTATTGGAGGTCATATCATTTACCAAAGGGGCAATAGCATTGTCACCTCTTTCTCGCCATCTTATTTTACATCACTAGAAAGTGTTATCAGATATAGTTTAATTATACAACAGAAAACTATTTCATTTTGCCTCCTGGTCTTTTTGCTAGGTTGAGTGCTTGACTCAAAGACCGCATTGTTCAGAGAATAATTCTGTTAGAAAATGTTTGAATACTCTTTGAAGTAATTTTAAGTATATGTGAAAGTTGAAAGAGATCTACAACAATTGTTATATTTTTAGGAAAAAAAAAGAAGTGGAAGCGTAATTTGAAAGTTAAATGCTCTTGTGTTACTCTGGTTATATTCTTGGAGAAAGCTAATAATCTTTTACTTCCATTGGACCGAATTCTGTTTACACCAGATTGGACAATATTGAGCCTAGAAGTTAGACCTCTTTCATTTCTGCAGTATTTTTGAAGAAAAGTAAGGGAAGCCTTCATCCTTTTATCTTGGTTGAATTTGAACTGAGATGATAGAGGCCAAAGGCAAATGTAGATTGAACTTTATAAATGCTAAAAGATAAAAAGCCGAACATACCTTGTTGCTTTTTCTTTCTGTCTTGAGCATATTTTGAGTTGGATGTGATCACTATACGTCAAAGGCAATGCTTCAACATTTCTTCAATTCCGTCTAATTTTAGGTCAGTATATCTTTATTGGGCTTCTGGTTTGCAGGGCCAGGGAAAGAAGTCATTGGGTCTGGTGCTTTGTCTGTTTCCAGGCTGTTTATTCACATACACATTTTTTAAAAGGCAGATTATATTTGACTTGACTAATTAACCTTTTCTTGTTACTTGATCAAAATATTTAATGTAGGGATTATGTTGGATATATTAATGGATTTTAAGAATGAATTTGATAAAGTACCGCATGAAAGGCTGGTTAACAAAATCGAGGCTCATGGAAGAGGAGAATAGATGATGAATTGGATTAAAATTCTTTCAGGACAGCAAATAATGAGGTGTGGTAAATGGTTATTTTTCCAGCTGGAGAGTGACAGACAGCGGTATTCCCCAGGACTCACTGTTGGTACCACTTTTTTTGTTATAATAGGCCTGAATCTTTTGAATACGGAGTGTACTTTCAAAATTTGCTGATGATCCCAAATTTAGCGTGGCATTCAGTGAGGATGATATGAATCACCAGCAACATGACAAAGATACAGTGGAATGGCCAGATAAGTGACAGATGTAATTTAGTACAGAGAAGTTTGAGGTGCCAAATTTTGTTCAAAAGTATTAGGAAAGGCAAAAAGATTCAATGGCAACAGTGGTAAAAAACAAAAAGTGCCGGAATAGAAGGATCTGAGGCTATAGGTATGTTGACTGTTGAAGGTGGCTGGACATACTGGGAGAGAAGTTAACAAAGCATATGGAATCTTTGGACTTAATGGTTAGAGGCATTGGGTCCAAAAGAAGGCAAGTTATACTGAAGCACTAATTAGGCTCCAGGAAGGATGTGAATGAGGGTCTCTGACAGGATGCAAGAAGCAATTGATCAGAATTATTGCAGGGATAGAGAATTTTAATTTCATGGTTAGGTTGAAAGCTGGGCCTGTTTCCTTCAGAACAAGAGAGATTGATCAGAGATTAGGTGCAAGTGTCTAAGATTATGCAAGGTTTGGATTAGATTGATAAGGAAAAATCATTATCTGATATTAGAAGGATGAGTATATAGAAATTTAAGAAATGCAGTGGAAGCATGATGAAATTTTTTTTGAGAGTGAGTGGTGTGAATGATTTGGAACTTGCTGCCCATGAAATGGGAGATTTGTAGTTTACTTGTAGACTTAGAAAATGCAATTGAGTAGCTTACCCTTGTAATTGTTAAAAATGTTATGGCCAGTGATAGAAAGGTTTTGGTTGGTCTCTCACTCTGATCAGTCATAAATAAGACTAATGTACAGGTTACTACATTTTCCACAGTCCCTTCTCTTGTCCTTTAATTCAGGTTTTGAAAATCAAACCTTCCCACTTTGTTTTTGTGCCTGATCTTTTGTTTAGCTTATTGGTACACTTTGAAATGTTTGATGCCCGATCTTAGATTTCAGATATCATTTTGATGAGCACAACAGCTCTGCCATATGCACATATTTTGGTCTGCAAACAGATTTAGACTAGCTTTAGAACTTTCTTGGAAATTAGCTAGAAAGTGATCTTGAATTATACATAGTAAACTTATGGTTCTTTTTAAAAAATGTAGCCAAGAATATATGTAAATTCATGACAATGCGTCAAAACAACTAATATATTATGTTTTTATTTGACTGTGGCTTTAATCAGTCTCTGGATTAAAGCCAAAATTCAGCTGCCTCGAATGGATGCTTTGCTCCACCAAGTATAATCCACTTTGTCTGAGCTGAGTTGAATCTGGATCTTTGGACATGAGCATCAGATATCAAAGTAGCAAATTTCTGTTCAGTACTGTTGCAGTTAGTTTGGTGGCATGACTAAACATCCTGAGGCAATGTTCTCGATCACCAACATTCTGTATAAATAAATGTCGTGCATCTAAGTCTTGCATGATCTCAACTGAAGCCTTCTTGGACAAGTGTTTAGTTGTTGTCTGATGTAAGCAAATAGTGTTTTGTTGATTTCTTTAGATATAAGCACTACAAGACCAAAGAATGTCTGTTGAAACAGACCATAGCATAGATATGATGGACTGGTTTTTTTAAAAATATAAATTTTCTTCTATATTCATGATTTGGGACAATGGCTATATATATTAGTCACTGATCAGGGCAATAGCTTACTTACCTGATAACATGTACTGGATGTTTGCTGTTATTCGTGTAATATTTTGCCTTCACTATTCATTGCCAGCCTAGAGATACTAATGTAATTGAATGAGGAAAAAACTGAATCAAAAATAAATCTTGTTAATTTCTGTGTCCATTTTGTTTTGGACTTTTACATGAACAAATGATCTACCCCCTAAGTACACCACATTTCTGGTAATTCATTCTCCGCTGTCCTTCTGCATAGACTTGTTTAAACATGATTCATGTTGATGTTTCAAAATAAAAGATGCATTCTTTAAAGTATTTTCTTCACTTCCATGTGCTCAAGGAGGTAGGCAAGGAAGTAATTCCCAGGCCTTTGTCATTATCTCTGTCAAATCAGCCACTAGGCAGTGTGTGTTTTTGAAAATAATGTCTGTCATTTCAATTCTTCCTTGAGATATTGGGTTGTTGCGTGGTAATGTGTGATATTGAAGTTTAAAGTGTTGGTAGCAATTTATCATGCTTTTTTAGAATTAATTTACTAAATTACAGCTTGGGTGTTTGTTTTGGAAACTAATTCATTGTGATGTTCAGCAACACTGATTCAGTGTTTTGATTGAGTTTTAAAACTAAGTCCTCAGAGTAACTGTCGTAATAGGTGGTTATTTTTTTGACAATATTTTGAGAAGAATCCCTTTTTTTGTCACCAGTATAAGATACATTTTGGCAGCTGTGTATCCCTTTCTAATGGCTCCTCTTAAAATTCTGCGCTGAAAAACAAATTGTTTGGTAGAGTAGGTTAACTGTTGAAATTCTCAAGGAGTAAGGAGATAAACTATGTAAAATACATCTAAAAATAACTTTCTCTTCAAACCCTCCCCTTGCTGTACCCCTGTGAACCAGCTGCAGTCCACTTGGCTGGTTGTCTGTAGCCTTGGGGGTACTCCCAGATGACTAATATATCTAGGAAAAAGAATTTCAACCAAATCAGTTACCTGGTATAGAAAACAAGGGCTGACATGAAATTGACTTTTTCTTGCAAAGTTAGATGCACAGTGATGTTTTGTTTGAGTAGAAAGTGGTAATGCGAATTTGTGGAAGTGGTTGCATGAGTAACATATTTACTGGCACAAAATGTTGAGACACAGCTGTTATGGTTCAGTTTGTAAAATCTTCTAATAGGCTTGGGATATATTCCAGTTGTTCTAACAATTCCTTTATTCGTAAAGTAAATATATACTTGAAACAGTGGATTTTTTAAAATAACAATTCCAATATGCAAATTGAGTTTGGAAAGCTTTGAATGGATAAATACAGTTCATTTGGCTTTTTGATTGAGATCAATTTATGACATGTAAAATTAAGATTGAAGTTGTCCTAGTGGGCTGCACATACACTTTGGGATTGTTGCTCTGATCAGCACTAAAGATTTTGTTGGCATCTGCTGAGATGCCAGTTGGCTACCATTTTTGAGCATTTAATAGCATGATTACATTTTGTAAATTACGATTTGGTAAATTGTTTGTATTAAAATCCCTCTAGCAGATTAAAATTTATCTCTAAATTGAAAACTTGAAATATTGTTTCAAGATAACATCTTACTGTCGTCTTCAGCCTACAAGCCCCATAAAACTGCACAATGGGATCTTTTTAGATGCAAGTTCCTTTCATATTATTAATACGCAATACTTCTGTATTTTGCAGTTTTAGAGATGATTAAGAACATATTTGCTGAAATATTATAAACATTGACATTACTTGATTCAAAATATTCTTTTCACAGCGTTGTATTCATTTCCAATATTTGAATTCATACTGAGGTAGTTTTCCTTTTGAAAAGTGATGGAGAATAAAGATTGTGATTTCCACCTTGTGCTTAAGATTTCCTATTCTGATTTTCTAATTATTCCCAATAGCATAAAGGAAACTGGACTGTGACATTTTGTAATCTTTATCAAAACATGAAAAGATATCCATATCTTTGTAAGGTCAACAAAATATTTGCATATCAGTAAATTTTCAGTAATAAAATTATGACATAATGCAAGAGTGAAGAACTGAAATGTGAAACAATGGATGGTATTTGATCTATCTGTGTGCAAATATCAGATACAATCAGGTACCAAAGAAGAATCATATTGGACTAAAAATATAAACTCTATATCTCTCTCTTCACAAATGCCTCCAGATCAGCTGAGTCTTTCCAACAGTTTTTGTCTTTATTTCAGATTTTCGAATTTTTTGATGTAAATCAGTATTATTCAAACTGCATACTGTCCTTGGTCTCTTATTTTTCATACATGAGCGTTTGTTCATGTCTTCACATATCTTCTCTTAATCTTAAGATGAGAAGGGAAGTATTATATTTTATAATTTTATTTTAAATGTCAGTGGATTGTCTTAAAACCACTTTCAGTCATTTTAATGTTTAACGATCTTTTATTTGAAAAGGACTTTGAGTAGTTTGCATCAATTGTAAATGGATCATTTATAATTTTATTAATAAGATGCACTGGAACTAGTGACCTAGTGACCTTTGACCTTTGAAGGAAGTTAAAGTATGAACATAGTGTGGCCGGAGACACACAAACTGTAGCAGGGGTAGAACAGGGAATAGATGTTTACAAAGGCATCTGTTTGTAATGTAAAAGAAACAACAAAAACTGTAAGCATGATTCAGGCTGGGATTATGAATTTAGTAATTCTACTCCTTTGGTTTCATTTTGCTGAAGTCGACCAGACTATTAAACAAAGTTTATGAAAGGAGTTAGCTGAAGGAGTCTCTGTGGAATCTGTGCCATCAAAACTGTTATGAAACTAACTAGGGAGGTTTTGAACGAGTGTGCCATTTCGTGATGATTGTCCCTGGGAAGCTTAAAAAGAGTTCAGCTCCTATTGCATTCCTTTAAGTGAAAAAAAAAGTGAGTTGGAAAGACTGGGAGATTTTGCATCACTGCATTGAATGATGAGTGCTTGCAATTTCATGAGATAATCTTTGTATTTATCTGCAGTTCTATGTGTGATTTCTTCTTCTACTAACTGTTGTATTAGCTAATGATTCTGAAGGGGTTAATGTTCATGTTATGTAGGCTGCACCCATTTTACTGGTGTCACATACAGTCTGTAAATGGAAATAAGGAATTCTAGTCTAGCTTTCAGGATTTGCAGATGTAACTTCTAGCTACCTAATGCGCTAGTAATCATGCCTGGCCGAAACAAACTGTATTTATTGCTTTCATTGCAATAATCATTTCATCAAAGAACGATGCCTGTTGTGTAGTTACTATAGGGTGGTGTATCCTTTCTCATTAATCACTAGATAGGCCCACAGTACATCAAAGGTAATGGAAGATTCATGGCGGCAAAGTGTCTCAAACAACTCCTACCCAGTAGTACAAGGTGCCAGCAACAGTCATCTGAGAAAATAAGACCATCAGACATGGGAGCAGAAATTAGGCCATTCAGCGCATCGAGTCTGCTCTGCCATTCAATCATGGCAGATGAGTTTTTCTCAAGCTCATTCTCCTGCTTTCTCCCCATAACCGTTGATCCGCTTGACAATCAAGAACCTATCTATCTCCATCTTAAATATATTCAATGACCTGGTCTCCACAGCCTTCTGTGGCAGTGAATTCCATAGGTTCACCACTCTCTGATTAAAGAAGTTTCTCCTTATCTCTGTTCTAAAAGGCCTTCCCTTTACTCTAAGGCTGTGCCCTCGGGTCCTAGTCTTTCCTACCAATGGAAACATCTTCCTAACATTCACTCTGTCCAGGCCATTCAGTATTCTGTAAGTTTCAATTAGATACCCCCTCATCCTTCTAAACTCCATCGAGTATAGATCCAGAGTCGTCAAACATTCCCTCATATGTTAAGCTTTTCATTCCTAGGACCATTCTCGTGAGCGTCCTCTGAACCCGCTCCAGGGCTAGTATATCTTTCCTGAGATATGGGGCCCAAAACTGCGCACCATACTCCAAATGTGGCGTGACCAGAGCCTGAAAGAGCCTCCGAAGTACATCCCTGCTTTTATATTCAAGTCCTCTCAAAATAAATGCCACAGTTGCATTTGCTTTCCTAACTACTGACTCAACCTGCAAGTTTACCTTGAGAGAATCGTAGACTAGTGCTCCCAAGTCTCTTTGCACTTCAGATATCTGAATATTCTCCCCATTTAAAACATAATCCTTACCTCTGTTCTTCATACCAAAGTGCATGACCTCGCGCTTTCCCACATTGTACTCCATCTGCCACTTCTTTGCCCACTCTCCTAACCTGTCCAAATTCTTCTGCAGCCTCCCCATATCCTCAATACTGCCTGTCCCTGTAACTATCTTTGTATCGTCTGCAAACTTAGCCTGAATGCCCTCCGTTCTTTCTTCTAGATCATTAATGTATAAAGTGAAAGGTTGTGGTCCCAACTCTGACCGTTGTGGAACACCACTTGTCACTGGCTGCCATCCTGAGAAAGACCCTTTTAACCCCACTCTCTGCTTTCTGCCAGACAGCCAATCTTCTATCCATGCTAGCACCTTGCCTCTCACACTTTAGAACCCTTATCTTACTCTGTAGCCTCCTGTGCGGCACCTAGTCAAAGGCCTTCTTGAAGTTCAGGTAGATAACGTCCATTGGCTCTCCTTGGCATAACCTGTTCACTATTTCCTCAAAGAATTCTAACAGATTTGTCAGGCATGACCTCCCCTTGATGAAGCCATGCTGACTTTGCTATGTTTTACCATGCACTTCCAGGTAATCAGAATCTCATCCTTCACAATGGGCTCTTAAATCTTACCCTTGACCGAGGTTAGGCTAATCGGTCTGTAAATTTTCTGTAATTTTTGTCTTACTCCCTTTATAAACAGGGGCATCCCGTGAGCAATTTTCCAGTCTTCTGGGACCCTTCCTGACTCTAGCGATTCCTGAAAGATCACCATTAACACCTCCACTATCTCTTCAGCTATCTCCTTAAGAACTCTGGGGTGTAGTCCATCTGGTCCTGGTGATTTATCCATCTTCAGGCCATTCAGTTTTTCTCGCACCTTCTCCTTGGTGATGGCCACCATACTCCAGCTCTGCCCCTGACTCTCTCGAATTTTTGGGATATTACTCGTGTCTTTCACTGAAGACTGAAGCAAAGTAATTATTCAGTTCCTTAGCCTTTCCTTGTTTCCCTATTATTATCTCTCCAGCATCACTTTCCAGTGGTCCAATGCCCACTTTTGCCTTTTATATATCTAAAGAAGCTCTTACAGCCCTCCTTTATATTACTGGCTAGCTTACGCTCCTATTTAATCCTCTTCCACATTATTTCTTTTTTTTGTTGTCCACTGTTGGTCTTTGTAAACTTCCCAGTCCTCTGATTCCCCACTTCCCTTCGCCACATTATATGCTTTCTCTTTTGCTTTTATGCTATCCCTGACTTCTTTAGTCATCCATGGTTGCCTCATCGGCCCTGTATCATGCTTCTTTTTCCTGGGGACGAATTTTAGCTGTATCTCCTGAATTACTCCTAGAAACACCTGCCATTGCCTTTCCTGCTAGGGTCTCTCTTGGTCTATTCTGCCTAGCTCCTCCCTCACACCTCTGTAGTTGACTTTATTCAGCTGTAATACCATTCCCTCTGATTCTATCTTTTCCCTCTCAAATTGCAGAGTAAATTCAATAATGTTATGATCACTGACTCCTAAGGGTTCCTTCACGTTAAGCTCCCTTATCAAGTCTGCCTCATTGCACAACCCTAAATCCAGTATTGCCTGTTTCCTAGTGGGCTCCACCACCAGCTGCTCCAAAAAGCCATGTCATAGACATTCCACAAATTCCTTTTCTTGCAATCCACTACCAACCTGAATTTCTCCGTCCACCTGCATATTGAAATTCCCCATGATCACCGTAACTTTGCCTGCCTTACACACCTTTTCTATATCCAGGTATATCTTGCGCCCCAGCTCCTGACTACTATTTGGAGGCTGGAACATAATTCCAACTGTTGGTTTCTTTTTACCTCTGCAGTTCCTCAACCCTATCTACACAGATTCTACACCATCTGATCCTACTTCGCTTCTTACTATTGACTTGATTTCATTTCTTACTAATAAGGCAACTCCACCCCCTCTGCCTATATTTTCGATAAGATGTATATCCTTGGATGTGCAGCTCCCAATCCTGATCCCCTTGCAGCCGTGTCTCCAAGATGCCCACAACGTCATATCTGCCAATTTGAATACTGTACCGACTGTAATTTGCTAGTTAATTATTGTGTAATTTGTGCTGATTCTGATCTGTGTTGACATAAAACTTAGAAAAAGTATAACCTTGGTAAATGTTTCATTTTTGAGATGGTTTCGTCATTGGTTATTTTGGTTTTATAGCAGGGTTGTAACTCGCTTAATGTGTGGACAGAATTTTCCCTTCTATCGACCTTGTTCACGCAGGAACATTCAGGTCCCCTCTGTGTACTGCCCCCCCTCCCCACCACCCTTCCAACAATCCATTAAAATGCAACTATGAATTGCATTAGCAAGTGACATATTGGTAAATTGGCCTGTGAACTTCTGGAGCCAGTATTCATCATAGAGTTGGAAGTCATCGCAGTATGGAGGAGTCCATTCCACTGTTCAATTTCCTTTTGGAAATCAGTCATCCCTTATATTTCTGTCATCCTACTAGGCAGCAAGTTCCAAATTGTTATTGTTTGCTGTGTAAATTTCCGCATTTCTTGCCTAAACTCTTAAATCTGTGTTTCCCTATTCCTTGTACTAGCAATTAATGGAAAAATGATTTTCTTTACCAACCTCTTCTGAATCTGTCATAATCTTTTGCACCTCTATCCAATTTTCCTTTGATCTCTTCTACTGCAAGGAGAACAAGCCAATTTTTTCCAAAGCGAACTTCTTTGCTAAAATATCTGCTTGTTGAGGTTGGTTGGCTCGCCGCGCTGGTTTGTTGTTCTGCAGATGTTTTGTTACCGTGCTTGGTAACATCCTCAGTGCAGCCTCTGATGAAGTGTTGGTGTGTTTTCCCGCCTGGTTTTTAAACTCTGGGGTCCGTTGCGATGGATTGCTTCACTTCCGGGTTTCCTCTGTAGTGGAATGTATATGGGGTCGAGTTCAATGTGTTTATTAATAGCATTCTTTGAGGAGTGCCATGCTTCCAGGAATTCTCCTGCTTGTCTCTGCCTAGCCTGTCCCAGGATCTTGGTGTTGTCCCAGTCGAAGTCGTGGTTCTCCTTGTCCATGTGGATTGAGATGAGTGAGTATTGGTCGTGTCTTTTTGTAGCCAGTTTGTGTTCATGTACTCTTGTTGTTAGTTTCCTTCCTGTTTGTCCGATTGTAGTGTTTCTCGCAGTCTCTGCAGGGATCTTGTAGATGACATTGGTCCTGCCCATGCCGGGGAGTGGGTCTTTAGTTCGGGTGAGCACTTGTCGTAGCGTTGATGTGGGCTTGTGTGCCACTCTGATGCCCAGCGGTCATAGAAATCTTGTGGTGAGTTCTGATGTGTTCCTGACGTAGGGTAGTGTGATGTGTGTCGGGGCGTGTAGAATCTTTCTGATGCTGTTCCTGTAGGCATCTCCTGACCCCGTTCTTTGAATATCCATTATCCTTGAACACTTGGAAGAGGTATTCCTCCTCCTCCTGGCATAGTTCCATGTTGTTGCCCTTTTAAATAGTGTTCACACGCAGCTTTGTTTGTGTGTGCTGGGATGGTTACTATTGAAGTTCAATACCTGGTCTGTGTGTGTGGCTTTTCGGTGTACTTTCGTTTGCAGTTCCCCATTTGTCCTGCGCTCTACCGTGACATCCAGGAATGGGAGTTGTTTGTTCTTCTCCTCCTCTCTGGTCAATTTTATTCTGGTGAGGGTGTTGTTTATGAGTTTGTGTGTCTCTTCTAATTTGGTCCGTTTAATGATGACAAAGGTGTCATCTACGTAGCGTATCCATAGTTTAGGTTGGATTTGCGGAAAGGCAGTCCTTTCCAGTCTTTGCATCATTGCTTCTGCTATGATTCTACGGCCTCCCTAAAGTGCACAAGGCTGGAAGTCCCCCTCAGACCCATAGTCTCCCTACCGGGCACTCCATCGCACAGATTAGCCAGAGAACTACAAAGAAGACTCAAGCACCTAGTCAACAAATCACCCCACTCCATCCACTCAGCCCAAGAATTCCTCAACTCCATCAAAGACATAAAGATAGAGGACGAAGAGACCATGATATCGTTTGATGTCACTGCCCTATTCACATCAATAGACATAACACTAGCAAGGGAAACAATGACAACACTACTTGAACAAGAACACGACCCCAGTGAAACCATCTCCAAGGACAACATACTTAAACTACTGGACCTATGCCTGACCTCCCACTTCACCTTCAACGGCCAAACATATGAGCAAATCAATGGGACACCCATGGGATTGCCTATCTCTGGACTCATAGCAGAAGCAGTGATGCAAAGACTGGAAAGGATTGCCCTTCCACAAATCCAACCTAAACTGTGGATACGCTACGTAGACGACACCTTTGTTATTATTAAATGGACCAAATTAGAAGAGACACACAAACTCGTATAAACAACACCCTCACCGGAATAAAATTGACCAGAGAGGAGGAGAAGAACAAACAGCTCCCATTCCTGGACATCATGGTAGAGCGCAAGACAAATGGGGTACTGCAAACGAAAGTACACCGAAAAGCCACACACACAGACCAGGTATTGAACTTCAATAGTAACCATCCCAGCACACACAAACAAAGCTGCGTGTGAACACTATTTAAAAAGGCAACAACACACTGCAGCAACATGGAACTACGCAAGAGGAGGAGGAATACCTCTTCCAAGCGTTCAAGGATAAAGGGTATCCAAAGAACTGGGTCAGGAGATGCCTACAGGAACAGCATCAAAGATTCTACACGCCCCGACACACTCATCACACTACCCTACATCAGGAACACGTCAGAACTCACCACAAGACTTCTACGACCGCTGGGCATCAGAGTGGCACACAAGCCCACATCAGCGCTACGACAAGTGCTCACCCGAACTAAAGACCCACTCCCCGGCATGGGCAGGACCAATGTCATCTACAAGATCCCTGCAGAGACTGCGAGAAACACTACAATCGGACAAACAGGAAGGAAACTAACAACAAGAGTACATGAACACAAACTGGCTACAAAAAGACACGACCAATACTCACTCATCTCAATCCACATGGACAAGGAGATCCACGACTTCGACTGGGACAACACCAAGATCCTGGGACAGGCTAGGCAGAGACAAGCAGGAGAATTCCTGGAAGCATGGCACTCCTCAAAGAATGCTATTAATAAACACATTGAACTCGACCCCATATACATTCCACTACGGAGGAAACCCGGAAGTGAAGCAATCCATCGCAACGGACCCCAGAGTTTAAAAACCAGGCGGGAAAACACACCAACGCTTCATCAGAGGCTGCACTGAGATGTTACCAAGCACGGTAATGAAACGTCTGCGGAACAACAAACCAGCTCGGCGAGCCCACAACCCGAGCTACAGATCTACTCCAAAACCTTAAATATCTGCTTTCTTGAACATACAGATAAATCTCTTCTGCACTCTCTGACGGACCCTTGCATTCTTCCCCAAATATAACCAGAACTGGGCACAATACT
The DNA here is from genome assembly GCF_021869965.1 of Rhincodon typus. NCBI lineage: Eukaryota > Metazoa > Chordata > Chondrichthyes > Orectolobiformes > Rhincodontidae > Rhincodon > Rhincodon typus. Next base: position 99,928,075 of record NC_063333.1, on the reverse strand, counting down.
CTAGGTGTGGCCTAACTAATGTTTCATACAGAATAAAATAACTTCAATACTGTTTTACCTACAATTATGAAACTTAACTTGCCATGTACATCGCTAACTGCTCTCTCAATACAATCTTTCAAAGATCAATGGGTATGCAACTTGAGGTCCCTCTGTCCTCACCCACATTTCAAAACTATGCAATTAAGACAATATTGTCTCTGCTTTCCTTTTAATTTCAATATATCTGCCAGTTTTACCTCTTCTTTTTCTATCAGTGTTTTAAGTGGAGAATTTAGTATTTCCATATTTACATGCACAGGTTGATGGTTGGGAGCCCCAAACATGATTGTGACCATGCAATAACCATTCCTGGGTAATGGTTCAGTCCAAATTATTCCATGTGCCAGCACGTTTCTGCAAAATGTTTCTTAACGTTTCTCCTCTTGCTCTCATCATAATTATGTTGAGCTTGAGGCGCAAAAAGCAGTGGTATTGACTGACTTGTGTCTTGGTTGGCTTTTTGAAAGACCTGCCCAATTTAGTCCCACATTCCAGCAATTTCCTATTGACCTGCACGTTAGTCCTCCAAATACATTTCTCATTGCCTTTTCATAATTCTAATGAAATTTGATTGTGTTAGTCTTTTAAGTGGTGTACTCTGGACCATAAGACACCATGTGAAAGCATTTCTCCTGTTTCCACCCTCGTTCTTCTGTCTTGTTATTTGCTTAAACTTGTACTCTGTCTACAGCACAGAAATATACCATTTGACACGGCTAGTCCATGTTGGCATTTATGCCAGATTTAAACCTTCACCCTGCCTCCTCACACTTCATCTAACCCAATCAATCTGGTCTTCTGTTCATTTTTCCCTCATACTTACCTAGCTTCTCTAAAATGGATTTAAGTATTCACCTTAGTTATCCCTTGAGTGATTTGAGTAAAAATATTTTATGTGAATTCTGTGTTGAATTTATTGGTGATTGCCTTGTACTTAAGAATCTTACATTAGGGACAGGCACACAATGAAAATATCTTCTGTCTGCTCTATTGAACCCTTTCTATAATCTTAAGGACAGCTATCAAGTCAGCCTCAACATTTCTACAAAGAATATTCAGCCAGGTCAGGATGAGTGTAACACCTCAGTTCTATTATCTTTCTTGTAAATACTTGTTGTCACTGTTAAATCTGTGGTATTTGGCTACTGACTGGTTTTGGCAGGGAAAACAACTTCTTCCTCCTTGGTCTGTCAAAAGCCCTCAATTTTAAATAGTTCGGTTAAATCTCACTAACTGTCTCTGCTCTAGGGCAAATAAACCCAGCTTCTTCAATCACTCCACGTAACTGAACCCCCTTTATCCTTGTATCATCCAGGTAAACCTTCTTAAAGGTCTTGACACTTCCTTAAAGAGTGCTGTACAGAATTGTATGCAGTACTGCAGCTGAGGTCTAACCAGTGAACTGTAGGGCTTTAGCATGACTTTTTTTTTAATATATGTAGTCAGTATCTCTATTTACAATGACAAATTTCTCATAGGGTTTCTTAACAGCCTTTTTAAATTTACCCTATCATTATCAAGGATTTTTGAAAACGTACCCCCAGGGCCATCTGCTCTTGCACTTCTTCCTTTTCTCAAAATAGTATCGTTTAGATAATAGTCCTTCATGTTGATTTTTCTAAAGTGTATCACTTGATATCTCTCTGCAATAAATTGCATCTGCCAGGAGTCTGCTTACTTTATCAGTCCACTTATATCCTGTTCACTACTTGTCAAACTTGTCAAATTTTGAATTGTACTTAAGTCCAGGTCTCTAACATTAACCTTTAGCAGACCCTGTTAGATACTTTGCTCTGGTCAGAAAAACTGCAAGTTTGTTTTCTATCTCTTAGCCAATTGCAAACCTCAATTACTGTTGTATCTGAGTTACCAAAGTCCCTTTAATACCATGGACTTCAACATTCCAAAAGGTCTCTTATAAGATACTTTATCAATTGTCTTGTTAAACCCTTGTATAAAACATCTGCTGTTGCAAAAGCAAAGCATCGTGAATGCTGAAGAACTGAAATGGAAAAGTGCTGGAGGAATGCAGCAGGTCTGGCAGCATCTGTAGCGCAGGAAACAGTTAATGTTTTGAGTCCAATAGGGCTGTTGTTTGGAACTGACCACCGTCATCCTTGTTGGTTGCCCCTCAATTTGAAGTTGACCTTTATTCAGGCTCGCAAGTTTCTACTACAGGTCTCCTTGTGATCGAATGGGCTCATTTTTCAATTTATTGGTATCTGAGGCAGTTGATTTAAAGTACAGGATTTTTCTCTTTCTTTCCTTTTCTGTTGCCACTCGGTCTCATCATGAAAATGTTTGGACTGAAATATGATGCAACATGATGTACAAGTTGTTGGCATTTTGACATTTGTCATTTTCCTCATTGATTGGTAACAAGCTCTTCCCAGTCATTCATATCAAGACTGCGACCCTTGGGGTGGGGTGGTGTGTATCAGAATCTTTATAGCTTTTCATTATCGTCCTGTGGAATGCAGGTCTTTACAGAGTTAAGATATCAGGACCGGGCAGGGGAAAATGCTTTAATCATAGTGTTCATTCCATCGTAGCCATTTTTGCAGGAGCTATGTCTGAATGCTTCTGGAGCTTGCTTCAAGAGGGTCTACTGTACTGGCTTATTCAAAGAAATCTCAGTAACAATTTTGAATTGATGATTCCTTGTCAAAAGGAAGTAGCTTTCCTTAAATGCATTATCAGAACCATTAATAATGAAAAATATGTCAAATTGTCACTTAGCCCACACATAACCTGATGCCTGATTTCCACTGTGTGATTTACTTGGAAAACTGCAAGTCTTAAGATAATTTAACACTGGAGGAATATTTAACAAATTCCATTCATAGTCTGTTGGCATACAATTGGGATAATTAATTGAACTGTAGAAACTAAATATTCTGTTGTACAGAAGTAACCTGTTAGACAGAGTATGTTGCAGTTGACTTGTGTTCTCCAGTAAAGAAACTGAGATTATCACATATATCAACCGAAAAGCCTAGATGAATTCAGAAGTGCTGTTTGAAAAAGTAATGGTGAAGCTGAGTCAGTCAAAGACATGAGGCACTCCTTGCTGAATTTTCAGATTGTTGCCAAAACTTTACCACAAGACAACCATCAAACTTGGATTACCTTCATCTGTCCTTTCAGTTGAAAGCACTCTCATTTTGAAAAAAAAATCTTGTGGTTTCTGCTTGAGGGCAGGATGTTTGGTCTCCAAGTGGCATTTTAGTTTGTTTGGTTTCATGTTATCCTGAGAGAGAAATTCAGTGCAAACAACAGATTAATGTTTGATAACAGTTTCACATGTCAGTAAAAGTGAATCCCAAGCCTGAAGTAAGAAGGAATGTACTACTTATTTTTCTTTTGTTTAGCTCTACTTTTCCTTTTTTTTTGTTCTACCTTCTCAATTTTAGGCTTCAAAGAAAGGCACCATTTCTTCACAAAATTGACTGCAGGCCTCAATTTTAACAATGGTATGGGGGATAGTGTGAGAGAAGATCAGTGTTAGGCAAAATAACACAATTTTTTATTTATCATTTCTGAAGAAGGGTCCAGACCCGAAACGTCAGCTTTCATGCTCCTCTGATGCTGCCTGGCCTGCTGTGTTCATCCAGCTCTACACCTTGTTATCTCACAACTTTTTGTTCTAAGGTGGAAGTATGCTTCTTTTAATACTCTAATTCTATACCTAATTCTAAGGTAACCACCACAAGACCAGCTTATGCTTTGATAATTGCTTACAACTTTTGGATTCCACGTCAATTATGATTCTATTATCCCTCCCTTTCTTAAAATATCATTTGCCAGGCATCATTATTATATAAAGTAAATGCAAGTTTTCTTTTAACAAAACGCAAATGTAGATTAGTATCAATTTCTATCAAAATGGATAAAGAAAGCATAAATTTACTTTAGCCATGAATATATCTTGAAATGAAAAAGGATTGTGAATTGTTCTTGGGATTCATTCAAAAGCTTTACAGAAGCTGTAAAATTACCTAGAGAAAACTCTCTCTAAACAATTATGATCAGTGTCTGGTATGTTGTTATGACTGAGGCTGGAGGAGTGCACTGTTGCTTCTTAATTTGAAGGATTGCAACATAAAACAAAAATAATTTTATCAGTTGATAAGATGACATTATCTAACTTGTGTCAGGTTTGAAACAAAAAGATCAATCAATTAACTTGTTTTGATAATAGACAACCTATCATGGAAGTTGCAATAATTAGTTAACATACACTGTTGATAATGTGGAATTATAAACGTCTGTCCCTCTAAATAGCCCAAAACGCGCGCACACCTGAGGTTTACATTTGAAAAGTAAAGGAATATATTTTCTGATTATTAGGTTTAAGCTTTAAGGTGAAAAAGATAAGTTGTAGAATGTTTCAAAGTCTTTTGTGCTGATATTTTGGTATATGTGGTCAATTCGGTAATCATACGCAATTGTTGTTGCAAAGGAGAAGTTTCTTCAAGTGCCACTCCAGAAGAATGATTAGTTTTTACCCTGAACTCAACAAGAGGATATTTTCAGATATAAGAGAGATCAGCTGGACAGTCCTTCCTCTCGAGGATTCTTTTCCTTCAAGTTATTCTAGATGCCATAGCACTGTCTGTTCAGTCACTTTTTACACAGCCCTAGCAGGGTCAACCCCGAAGCAGTTATCACCAATCTTTGTGATTTCTAATAAGTTTTGGGGGGGAAAAAAGTCTCCAATGTCAAAATGACCTTTCAGTGACTTTTTAAAGAAATCACTCCAGGTATTTCTGTATAAGTTTGAAATTTTTTTGTAAGATCATTCAAAACTTAAGTCCTCCAACAATATTAAATATGAAGCAGATTTGTAACATTTATTATATGGGCAATACAAAACTGAAGGAGAATGTAAGTCAATTATCTTGATTATAAATGAAATGTAAGTTCTGGCTTGGATTAATGAATGGTAGATTGAATAGAGTAGACTCATTCAATAATAAAGCACAAAAGGAGTAATTCAGCCCACTGCATTAATGTGAACTCTTTCTAAGAGCTATCCATTAGCCCTCCTACCCAGTCCTAAAATATTTTTTCCAATATGTATCCAATTTCCTGATCAACTGCTCTGCCCTCATAGCCCTTCAAAGATTCTGGCTACAATCCAGACAGTAAAAGTAAGTAAATGCGAATATTGCTCCGAGTTTCCACAAGATGGGCTTCATCTCATGATGCATTAGTTGTATATCATGTGGTTGACTTCTGTTTTTCATAAACATAAATTTCTTCTTCAATATTCTTGTATATGAGTTGTACACAGCTGTTTATACATCATGCTTCAATTGTTACCATGTACGTGAATTTTTAAATTCACATGGCAATTAAAATAGCTATTTAAAATGAACTCATTAGTAACTTTAATCATGGGTTAGTATCATGAGTTCTTATGCCCTGGTATTCGTTCCAAGTATGAGCCAAGCCTACCGTTTAAACAGTGGATCCTCTTAATTGGCAGGTGTCTTGCAAATTAGAGAATTAATCATGCATTGCATATAAATGAAATACTGCTTTCATATACCACATAACTTCCATCTGATTTGGGCTGATTGACAAACTGTTTTTCAGTAAGTAGTTCTGATTTGGCTGCTCCTATCAATGTAAGAGTATTGCAATTTTTATATTTTTGAACTGCATGTGCCTCTCTTGTGGAACTGCTTTCTATGTAAAATGTTATCTTTTATGTGAATAAGCTGAAGGTGATGAGATTACTTTCTTTTCTCCATGACTGGATGTGACACTGGCTGCTCCTGAACTACCCATTTATATTTGTTGCACGTTAGATTCACTTGTGAGGAGATTGCAAAATGATTGATGTACGTAGTAATTTCATGGGTCGTGCCCTGACTGGTGTCCGAACAGTTCCCAATAGAATTTACCGAGAGGCTTCTCATTGACCTAATGTTGTGATGTCAGTTTAATTGCAGTAAGAGAGAGGGGAAATGATTGGAACAGGATTGAATACTCATCAAACTGACTTTACTTGAGCATCATCCCAACTTGGACAATGTCACTGTGTGGTGTTGCTGTAACTTATTGAAGGATTGGGAGTGATTTCATGTGTGCATTGCAAACGTTGTATGTGGATATGTACCTTGCCTGAGTTAGCGGAAAGATGTTGCTTAAGCATCAAGTGGGTGTAATTCAAACCAGGGAATTTTTAAACTTGTTTGTTCTTGCAGAGTAGATCAAGAATGGGAAAGCACACAAAAAAACCATGCGCATTACAAATCACCAGAGTAGGCACTTTTACAGCTGACCTTTGCTATGAACATCCACACCCTGTGGAGCAGTCATTGGCATTTCTTACTTTTCATTCTTTGATAATACATAATGATGATGTGTAATCCTCCTACCATGGTGAAAGTTAAATCATTTTTTGAAAAGGTCATGGGTGTAACACTTCCTGAGGACCAGCCTGTAGCATGGACTGTTTCTTTTGGGTGGCCTTGTCACTAATTTTATTTGTGAGGTAACCCAGATATTTTTGTTGCTTTGTCGAAGTATTATTTCGGGCAGTTGTGTGTGCAGTCCAATGTTATACTTGGTTTCTGAGAAGCCTAACAACTTAATGTTTTGACCTGAACAGGATTTTAAGCTTTATGGCATTGTAGAAGGTTACTGCAAGAACGCTTAGTTGCTATGTCAAAACCATATATTTATTTTTCATTCATTCCTGTAATATAGGTGCTGTTGCTAGGCCACTTGTGAGAGTAGTTAACAAACAAGTATGTGGCCGTTAAAGATGTAAAAGGTCTAAAATTCAAGTTTTATGTGGTCAGTTCAAAAATAAAGGAGACAGAGAAAGAATAATTTCTGAAACAGACATTTTCATTCTGATATGACAAAAATATATATAAATTATACAGCCACACAATTGTTATACCAAACAGTCCTGTTTGGATAATAAACATGATCAGAAAGCTTTGATTTCTTCTCCGCCTCCATTCAAGAAAAGCAGTGCACAGACTCCCAGGCTCCTGCGCCTCTTGTTGATGAACTGCAGCATAACGCAGGTCAGAAGCACCTCTGTGGTGCACCCCCCTGCCCCAAACTCCCATAGTTACATGATCCATCTAGCTGCTTTAAATAAACATACCATATAAAGCTTTTATAAAGTATTTTTGAATTCTAAAATTTTCTTTTTTAAAAACAAACTAAACTTTTTTAAAAACTAAAAGCGTGAAAAACACTCCCTTTTCTGCTTCACACCCAGTAAGCGCATATGATTAAATGCAGCACGCACGTTTCATCACTTCTACTTATAAAGGCTTATGTTCAAATAATTTGGCTCTGGTTTATTTCTCACAATCATAGTAAGGCCTGTTAAAAAGAGATTTATTGAAAATAGATGTTAGAAAGTAAAAAAGAAGCAGCAGTTTGAAGGGCAGCTAAAACAATTATTAAAAGTTGATCATTATTTAACAGTAATAAAATAGGACCTCACACTCTAGAGGGTCAGCCAAGCCCACAGCAATCACAAGCATCCACCTCTTTGAGCAGGACAGATGATCCAGATGGGAATGTGACTGCATCACCTGAGAATGTTAGAGCCTGAAATCCCACTCTCTTCAACATCAACAGAACTGGCTAGTAATAGATTGAATGACTGGTAAAATGCTGCTGGAATGCAAAACCACAAGAACTCTGGGGATCATAACAAATACATAAGCAAATTTGCTGAGGCAACATGGATAAACTTGGATTCACATCTGGAAGAACAGATGTGAAAGGAACAAGAGTACTGGAGGTGTATTTTTCAAGATGTTCTGGCAGTGGTATGCACATTACTTGAAATAGTTTTTAATGGAGACAATGAAAAGTCTGGCTTTGCACATAACAGGAACTTCCATGGCTTGAAGAATTCATTGCTAAGTTTCATCCAACTTTTCTTGCCAGCCGTTAAAACGTTATCAAGGCATTGGATCAAGGCAGACTTCGTGTTCATCCACAACAATATTTGATTAACTCAACCAGCTTTTGGCTGAAGAAGTATCTTGGATGGCTAGAGAAAAGCAGGATACTTCAGTTTGTTGACTCTGCAGCAGATCTTTTATGTGCTGATCAACTGTTACTGTAAAATAAGTGTTATCCAATGATGGAGTTCTCACTGAATGCTTTCTAACTTTCCTTGATTTAGAAAAGCACAATGACTGCAAAGCTGATTTTAGTAAGTGCAGTGGAGAGTTATATGATAATGCAGTTAACGTGGTGGAAGTTGTAATGCAGACATCAAAAACTTGTAGGGCAAAATAAGTATGTATGTATATTCCCTGTACTGAACATTTACTGAATCTAGTTGGCTATGCTGCAATTGATTGCTGCCTCAATGCACTAATTTGTTTTGTTGTTCAGTATATATACACTTTCTTCACTGCTTTTACAAAATGCAGACAGTTTTCTGATCTTTATTTGGGTTCCAATTCCCACTATATTAAAATATCTCTCTGACACTAGGTAGGAAAAACATTTAAAGGCCACTTCAACCATTACTGAGAGTTACGGTTCAATTAATATTTTTTCAGTCATTTTCACACTGAAGACAATGAATAAGGGGAGAATCTTGCATTCTGCAAGAGAAAATTGAAAAATTAGAGCTTGGGTTCATTTACAACTTTGGAATTTTTTGATAAATCAGTTCCACAAAACCCTCCAAGCTGTTTTGATGCAGCAATAGCCCTGGTTAGATGTGCAATGTTTTGCACAACACACTCCCACTTGAAAAAGTTTTGATAAAATTAAATGCAAAGGAAAAGAAATTTGATGTTGACTACAAATGTGTGAAAAGAAGGAAAAGAATGAAAATACGTCCAGTGATGGTGATGAGCCTTGTGCTGATGAAATGCTTTCTCCAAGAAAGGAGTTTCGGGTAAAATCCTTTATTCCAATGAAAGATGCCATTGAAATAAAGTTGGAAAAAAAGAACAGTCATATATCAAAACATTGCAAATTATTTTTCATGTTTTGATTGATTTTAGATGCCTTGAAATAATAACTGTGAAAACGTAAAGCTTCTGATAAGAGATTATTCTGACTATGTTGATGTTAACCTCATTGGAGAAATAAATCACGTCGAAGCTTATATCAAGGAAAACTATTCACACAAAGGATATTTATCCCACTGGGACCTGTTACCCAATAGTTAGCCAAATAAGATTCATTTGGCTTTTCCTAATATAGAAGCAATGTTACATCTGTTTTTGAGTAGCAGCTTTAATGATCACTGGAAAAAAGGTAATTTTCACAGCTGAAAAGCATCAAAAATGAAATGCAGACAAGAATGTTGCAAGAAATTTTATCTGTAGTAAGCATTGTGCATAGTGAGTGATAAACTTTTGCAGTTTATCATTCAAGGACATTATCAGTGAATTTGCTGTCTACAATTCATGAAAGAATAGGTTTTAAATTTTATGCAGCTTGTATTGCTGCTTCTATTTTAGTAAGTGCTGATCTGTGAAACTATTATTGTATTGTTGTACATTAACATTTTACAATTATGTTAATCAAGAAATCATGAAGTATTTTATTTGCAAGTAGTCCAGAATGCAAATAGACTTATTTCATGATATGCTTTATTTAGATTACTTGTTATTCACCTTCACCTGCGCATATTTGCGAATATAAAGCACTGCTTTTTCCAGGTTTGTTGTTGCTGTTAGTGTTACTGAAATAATGTATTATTCTATGGGGCCTCTTAAAGTTGACCTAATATGCCTCAGCTTGTCATAATCTGCCCTGCATATCAGTCAGCAGATTTCATTCCTTAAGGGACAATAATGAACCAATTGGGTTTTTATGGCTTCACAGTTGCATTAACTGATAACAGATATTTAAAATTAAATTCAAATTCCCTGTTGCTATATCAGGATTTGAATTTGTGTTCTCTGGATCATTAGTTCAATCTTAGTCAATGCATTTTCAGACTAAGTATGTCATCCATTTTTGGCAAAACTTCCCCAGCTAAGGAGATTGAACTGAAATAATAGCATCAAAGCTTTGGAAAGCATGAACTTCTATTGGAAATAGAATTGTAGTCTCAAATCATAGAGATATTTGCAACGTAAAAAGTGAGCTTCTATGATTTAATAGGCATATGTTCTATTTAACAGTGTTTTTTGATAAGTCAGTGAAAATGATTTCTCTTGAAGATCTGAACAATTTTTTGCTTACTTTAACTTTAACTTTACAGATGTCAGTTGGGTGCACAAGTTAAAAATATGATTATCAAATTACTAGGGAAAACTTCATAAACTTTTTAAAATTTAAAATATCTATTATGCTGAAAGAGCTACATTAATTGGTTGTGCATAGCATACCAAAGTAGATAACTATGAAAAATGTTTGTTTTCACTTTATTTTTTATGTTTGATTTCAGTCTCATTATTATTATAAGAAATAGAAATGAATATGTAATTAATTATGGTCTTTTGGCCTTTTAAAGAACTATGCACGTATGTCTTTTTAGATGATTTTTTGTGTTATTTTCTTCACTAGCAATTCCGAAAATTTGTCTGTCTTGGTGTTATTATAACGTGGGGACTTTTGTACGCATCAGATGAGTGATCTGATCTCTCAAATCATTAGTATTGTTTAGTGACTCAGTTTTTCTTTTAATCCCTTTTACGACGTACCCTCTAAGCTGTGCAGTTGTCGCTTGAGCCATTCGCAAACATGCTGCTTTATAAAAGCATACATGTGCAGCAATGCAAACAAAAATTAAAGGTACTGTGTAGACACTTAAATGAAATAGTTGTGCACTACAGAAAACTTCTCTCTGCCTTCTCTCTCACACACACACAGAGACACACCCTGGCTCAAGCATTTTTCTGGTTTAAGTTATTGGTACCTGTTCCTTTAGTGAATAAATGAAATCTAAAAGTGCAATCCCTCTGTTGGAAATGATCTTGAACCATTTGTATTTGTGAATTGGAGAATTGGGCCGAGATTACACACAAATTGTTGTATAAACTTTGAAGTATATGATAGAAAATTGGTTGTATTGTCTACTTTTGGTAAGCTTTATATTTTATCACAGCTGTGTTTAAATGACCATAAATAGTGCCGTGGACAAATTTTGGCAAATTCTTTCCAGATGCATAGTTCTCCTGTTAACACCCATGGAATTGGGTGTGTGATTAATGTGAAAATTGTTCTATAAGACAATGAATTTGGTCTGAAACAATGATCCATAGCAATACTGTTTCAAAAAAAAACATTGCTATGGGTCAAATATTCAACTTTGAACTAATTTGTAACACATTGCCAAGAATCCAAGGACATTCTGATCTGATTAATGCCATATCGTTTATTTTTAAAAAGCTATTTTGAATCCATTTCATCCAACTATACGTCACTTTCTGAATTGGATTTGCTGCTTCATTGGGTATGTCAAGCAGATGATGTAAAGCAAGAACATTTTTGCCATGCTATGCCCCCCTTGCTCTGCCCAAAGGTACATTGTTGGTTCATTGATTCATCCTGCGCTACTTTTCTTCACATTTCTGCCAGTGGTGGTTTGCATGGCCCTCTACCCTCAGAGGCAGGTCACAATTTCTATGCCAGCTGAAGTAGATTTTAAGCTTGTACTGTTAGTACTATTCTAAACCACATGCTAGCATCAAGTCAACCAAGCATATTCACCATCCAAATAACTGCATCAATTGGAAAGGCGTACACCCACCGCTCACCTAAATGCGGTGTATTGAACCGAGGTGATCAATCACAGTTGTAACTTTATTCTTTGACTGGAAACATCTAAGAATATGTTGTCTCTTTGAAATAAATCGTATAAAATTAATTGTATGTGTAGAGAACTTGTGAAATGGCAAATTTTAGAATGAAGGGTCATGAAAACCAAAATCCTGATTTTTTTTGGGGAGGCGTAGTGGACAAAACAAGGAATCAAACTGTGTTTCTATTGTCCATAAAATTATACCATGGTGAGTTGCTTTATTCAAGCGTTCTTTTCTTAAATTCATTCATAGGATGTGGGTGTTGCTGGCTAGGCCAGCATTCGTTGCCCATCCCTAATTGTGCAGAGGGCAGTTGAGAGTCAACCACATTGCGGTGGGTCTGGAATCATGTGTAGCCTAGGCCAGGCAAGGATGGCAGTCGTCTTTCCTAAAGGACAGCAGTGAACCAGATAGGGGCCCCACTTCTTCTCCCCCCCCCCCCACTGATTCTGGATAATGGTTTCATCATCATTAGACACTTAATTTCAGATTTTTATTCAATTCACATTCCACCATCTACCATGGCAGGATTTGAACCCAGGTCCCAGAATTTTACCTGAGTCTCTCGATTAATAATCTAGTGTTAATAGTATTAGGCCATTGCCTACCCAGTAAGAGTAAGAGAGCAAAAACTGAAGCAAATTATAATTTATTCCATTATATTTCTATAAATATATTTGTATGCTATAAATTTAATTGTTTCTTCCCCAACTAGATATTTGCAGAATTGAGTATGAAACAGACAATGCTCATTCCATTAGTGTCAGCTGTTATAGTTTAAGCATTCCCCAAAACCTTTCCATTTTCCTCTCTCAAAAGCACATCAGAGGCTGGGATTCTGCAGTGTATTCCTGACCTCCTTACACCCAAAATCCTGTCCACCATTAACATGTCATAAATTCAGGATTGTGATGGAATATTCTCCCCATCAATATCAATACTCAAAAAAACACTATATGCTGTCCAGGAACAATCAACATGACAGTCTGACACCCCAGTCACCATCTTAAAGAGTCACTCCTTGCAGCACTGGTGCATAGTGGCAGCAGTGTTTACCATTTTGAAGATGCAGTGCAGCAACTGACCAAGGTTTCTTTGACAGACCTTCCAAATGCATAAGCTACACCACCTTGAAAAGAAGACAACCCATGGGAACACCACCACCTGCAATTGCACCCCCAGCAACACATTACCCTGAATTGGAACTTTATTACTATTCTTCTCTGTTGCTGGAACAAAGACCTGTAACACCCTTCCTTATAGCACCTCTGTGTATGTCATCACATTGACTGACTGTAGTAGTTCAAGAAGATGGCTCACTGCCATCTCCTCAAAGGATTTTCAGGTGGCCTACAAATGCTGAATTGCCGACAATGTACACATCCTATGAAGAAAACAGTTTCTTCATTATTTATTGGCAATGCTTGGCCTTGTGTATAAAATGATAATTTAGCATGAGCTAGTTCACATTAAAATGTCTTATCGCTGAGATGCATTGTCTTCATTAGGACTTTCTAACCAGTGGATGACATTAGGGGAATACTTTTTTTTTGTCCTCAAGATGGATTTATTGTCTTTTTTTTTCCATTTGCACTGAGAAGTGGTAGAGGGCTACATCAAGTGCTGCAGCCCTCGTCATAATGGTGCTTGATTTATCTCGGGTATTTAGATTTTCTTCTCAAAACAATGAATGTATTTAGACACAAATAATTCTCTCCATTCAGAACAATCAAAATAATGTTTCCACTTGACCAGCTTATTGTGCTTCCTGTTGAATTGGAGGTCACTAAAGAATTATGAACACTGTTCAACAACTGTATACACCTTCATTGCTTCATTAATTCCAAAGTTAAACAAAGGCTGTTCAAAATAGAGTCCTTCACAACAGTTTAAGCTGTCAGTTGAAGTTGAGTTCAAAGACATGAACACTTATGATTGCATCATTGCTAACACTAGAACAGCACGTGAGCTCCCATCTTCCACCTCCAACTTCCATTGTGCCCTTTTGTTTTCTCATGGCTCGGCCAGCATTTGTGGCACCATTTATCTGAGATGTATTTTGCAGTGTGTCTCACCAGGGTATTGATTGATAAGTTAGGTCATTTTCCTGATGCCAATTAACAGGCAATGGAATAAAGCTGCCCCATATGCAGTTGTACTTTTAAGGTAGTTACAATACTGAAATCAATGACAAGGACTCATAAAGATGACAACAATTACAGGCCTCTTGTACGATGTATGATTAAAAAAGACAATTCCCTGATCTGCACGAGTCATGAAAATCTTGTAAACTTTGCAGAAATTTATATGATTTTGCATCTTGTTGTAACTTTTATCATGGCATTGAAGCTGCAAATGTTTGTAGATGGCCCTTTAGTTTTCCTAATCAGGATTAGGCAATGTTGAGAATATTTTAATTTATTTGTAAGATCTAATGTTTCAAACATTTTCCTTTTGTAGTTCTATTTTTGCTAAAATGATGTTTTATTTTTTATGACCAATTTAGTTAAACAATGTGTAGTGATTCTTAAGGAATAAATAGGACTTATTGATTTATGAAATTGCTTTGCTTTGTTTTTCGACATGTGAACGTAAGAATGCCCATACTTGATAATGCGTAACAGTACTTTTGAAGAAGGACTAGAGAACTACCTGTATCCAAAGTAATAAAAGTACATTACAAGTTACAGCTTATAGTGTAATATGTGCAGTATAGTGTTAAAAATTTGGTGTTTAAAATGTTGGCAAGGTGACAGGAAATGTTACACACTGAATAATCTATACAATGGAATTGTAGGATATATGTTTGTGTTCTTCAACTGGTTTAGGTTCTTAATGTTCTTATGATAATATCTCCTTTTGATTCGCTTATAATAAATATCACTATTGTAGATTTCTTCCTGACTACGTTTAGGCCCATGATGTTTCCCCTTGCTTTTCAGCAAGTGCCAAAACCTTAGAGAAACAAACACATATCACCTTTCTCTGTTTATGCCTGCTAACCCCAAAACCTCTGTTAAGATAGGCATGACTGTCATGAATAGTGACTGAAGTGCCAGCAGATGTCAGTGGATCTTTTTAACACTGAGCTTTTTACTTTTATGTTCTTGTGATCAGAGTTCTTACAAAATATTTCGCCACGTTTTCAGAGTCTTCCTGCACATTGCTGCTTGGCCTATGCTGGCATAACGCTCGCACTTGGTTCTGTAAGTGGCATGTCCATCATCATTCAAAAGGTTGAGTTTAATTACCACTTCAGGGCCTTGGGAACAAAATGTAGGCTAATGATCCAGTGCACTTCAGTGCCTTTTGGGAGATACATGACATTGAGACTTTGTCTGCCTTCTTGGGTGGGAGTAAAATGGGTATTTCCTGCATTGCATTAGTGGCCGTACCTGAAAGTACTTCATCGTTTTGGTGCATTCTAATGTGAAATCGCTGTGAATTTAAGATTTTATGTTCAAACCCCACATTGTTCTCATTGCCTGCATCTTTTACCAAGTAAACGATCTGAAGTAGAAGCTCTGGTTGATTTAAATTTCTCAACTTAT
This sequence comes from Rhincodon typus, assembly GCF_021869965.1. NCBI lineage: Eukaryota > Metazoa > Chordata > Chondrichthyes > Orectolobiformes > Rhincodontidae > Rhincodon > Rhincodon typus. Next base: position 99,912,717 of record NC_063333.1, on the reverse strand, counting down.
AACAGAATAGCGGACAATATTTATTTTCATGATGGATGTTCTGCCGGTTGCCTGGTTAAAAGAATTCTATGACATACAAAGCAAAAGACCTTTTAAGAAGTGTATTATTCAGTACTGCATATGCTAAATTACTGTAATTTGATTAATTAGATTTACTTTTCTGGTGCTTCTTTTTTTGCTTTTTAAATACTTATTCTGTGCCAGTACTTCTATGATTTACTGGAATTATACTTGTGACGTTCATCTGTGCTGCTCTATGCATGAATGAAACTGAAAATGCCACAAGTTTCTGTTTGATTAAACATTTTCCAGGGTTGTGATATTTTGTTACAAGTGACTAATTAAAAGGAAAAGTCCCTTTTTTTTGGTGTCTCAATCTGCAGTACAACGGTTTTACTTATCACCTTCAGATATTTAATTCAGTGCTTCGTTCGAAAAAGGGACCAATGTGAATATGGGGATTACCCAGAGCAACAGCACTGAGGTCAATGAGCAAGTAGCACTTGTGTAACGTCTTTTTAAAAAACATTTCTGCAATTTTTAGGTCAGTTATTCAGGAGCCCAAAATAAGCCTAGTGTACAGTTGAGGATTCACCATTTCACCGCAACAGTAAACTTGGGTGTATATGATGGAGGTGATGGTGGGGTGGGGGGGCGGTGGTGGCAGTAGGAAGGAAGAGATTTTTTTATGTATTTATTTTCATGCTATACTGTACTAGTGAAGTGCTTGTCAGTTTAAGGATGCTGATTGTGTCCTTCAGTTGTCATCCAGTCCTCAACTACACCACACAGGACCAGGCAGCAACAGATTAAAAAATGGCAATGGAAGCAGAGCCTGGTATTTGAGAGGCAAATTAAGGTAAAGGGATATGAGCTGAGCCAGGGAGAAACTCACCAGAGCAAGGAGCAGGGATGGGATAAATGCTGCATGTGGCAGGTGCAACACAAGCTCAATAACACTTGAAATGTGAGGCCAAGAGGAGAGCAGGAAGAGCAAAATGTTGGTGTTTTTTTTAATATAAGGTGCCTGCTGTTATGTTTGAAGATGGCGATTTCAATTTGTTGGTTAAACTGTGCTGAGTAGCTTGGCTAGAGGTTGCAGTTACTTTTAGCAGGTAGGTGTTGAGGATTAGAGAGCTGGCATGATGTTGGTGATCCATGGCCATTGTAGTATCAAATGTAGACATCATGTGGAAGAAAGCAAATTTGGTTGAAGACAGGCTTCAAGTGTGAGAAGCTCAGGAGAAGCTGACATGGATCATCCACTCAGGACCTCGGGCTGATGATGATTGCAAATGATTCGGTCTTGTCTTTTGCATTGACGCTGGGCTATGCCACCACTGAGGATGGGGATCTTTGTAGACCCCATTCCTTTAGTTGGTTATTTAATTGTTGACACAATTTGCAATCAAATGTGGCGGGACTGAAGAACTTTGAACTATGATCCCCTGTTGTGGGGATTGCTTGGCTGTGACTGTAGCATGCAATGTGTGTTGTTTTATATGGAGGTGGGACTGAGTTGTAGCTTCTTGGGTTGGAGACTCATCTTTTGTCCACCTGGTGTACCTCTCCTATCTTCCTTATTGAACTAGGTTTTGCCCATTGCTTGATGGTAGCAGAAGATTGAGGGTAACGTTGAACCATGAGGTTACAGATTATAGTGAAATACAAGTTCATTTATGCTTATGGCCCTCACTGCCTTGTATGTTCTCAGTTCTAATTTGTGAGATTTGTTTTTAATTTATTCTGTTTGGCAAGGTGGTAGTTCCATAAAACATCATGGTAGTTGCCCTCGATGTGAAAACGGGACTTGGTCTCCACAAAGATAATGAAACAATGCACCTATGACATTGGTAGATCAATGAGGATGAGGTTAAGGAGGTTTTTCCCTCATTTTTGTTCTCTGTCCACATACCACAGGCCGACTTGTCAGATATATCATTCAGGACTGTGCCAGCTCTGTCAGTCCTACTGAGCCACTCTTGGGATTGACATTAATGTTACTAATGTATTGTCCATTCTGTGACCTTGCTACCCTCCTCCAAGTGATGTTCAATACGGTGGAGTACAAATTTACAAACTGAGGAAGGATAGTAAGCATAATCTGTAGGAGGTTTCCTCATCATATCGAGCAGGTCATAAGGTTGGACAGAATATCAAAAACAGCAAAGAATTACTGAAAGATTAATAAGGAAGGAAACATTTGGGTACAAAGGAAAGTTAGCCAAAAATATAAAAACAAATAGGAAAAGTTTGTTCTGATGTTTTTAAAGCTAACGAGTGTTGCTCCTATAGAAAATGAGTCTGGGAAATTAATAACGGGAAGATAGAGATGAATTGAACAAATATTTTGCATTGGTCTTCACAAGAGAAGATACAAATAGAATCCTGGAAATAGCTGTAAATCAGGAATTGAAAGTGAGGGAGGCACACAAGAAAATCACAATTACCAGGGAAGTTGTACCGAGTAAATGTTGGAACTGAGAATTGACAAGTCCCTGGATCCTGATGGATTTCATCCTAGGGTTTCAAAAGAAGTGGCTAGTGAGATAGTTGATGCATTGGTTTCAATTTTCCAAAACTCATTAGATTGGGAGAAAGTTCCTTTAGATTAGAAAATAGCTAATGTAACACCTTCATTCAAAAAGGGACAGGGCAGAAATCAGGGAAACTACAGACCAGTTAGCTTAATGTCTATCATGGGGAAGATGTTAGCTATTATTAAAGATGTTATAAGAGAGGACTTGGACAAGTTCAAGGTAATTAGGTGGAGCCAACATTAGTTTTTCAAAGGGAAATCATGGTTAACAAATTTTATTGGAGTTCTTGTAAGAACTAACTTCTGCTGTGGATAAAGGGGAACCAGAGGCTGTATTGTACTTAGATTTCCAGAAGGCATTTGATAAAGTGTCACATCAAAGGTTATTGTGGAAAATAAAATCTCATGGGGTAGGGGTTAACATATTGGCATGGATAGAAACCGGGCTTGCTAATGAAGCAGAAAATGGGAATAATTGAGTCTTGTACGAGATGGCAGGATATGATGAATGTTGTGGCACAGAGATTAGTGCTGGACCTCAACTCTTTTTTTTAGTTTTATACAAATGATTTGGATGAAGGGACCGAAGCTTAATTTACTGATGACACAAAGATAGTAGGAAAGTGAGTTATGAAGAGGACATTAGGAACCTTCAAAGGGATATTGATATGTTAAATGAGGGGCCAAAGAAAAGATATGACAAATGGAATATAATGTGGAAATGTGTGAAATTGTCCATTTTGGCACAAGGAATTTAAAAAGCAGCATTTATCTAAATAGTGATAGAATGTAGAGAGATCTGGGTGTCTTATGCAGGTACGGCCAGTAGTCAAGAAAGCTAAAATATGACCTGTTTTATTGCAAGGGGAGCTGAATGCAATAGTAGGGAGGTTATGATTCAGTTATGCTTCACTGAGCAGCTTGGTGGCTCAGTGGTTAGCACTGCTACCTCACAATGCCAGGCACCTGGGTTTGATTCCAGCCTTGGCTGACTGTATGGAGTTGGCATGTTTGCCCTGTGACTGCCTGGGTTTCCTCTGGGTGCTCTGGTTTCCTCCCACAGTCGAAAGATGTGCAAGTTAGGTGGATTGGCCATGAATTGCCCATATTATCCAGGGATGTGCAGGCAAGGTGGGTGAGCCATGGGAAATGCAGAGTTATATAGTTAGGGTGGGATGCTGTTCAGATGGTCAGTGTGGACACGATGGGCCGAATGGGCTGCTTACATGCTGTAGGGGTTCTATGAATTCTCTGATTTTGTAGTGTTGACCAGCTGAATGTGCCTTTATCCTGTCCGGTGCCGATGTCAATGCTGTATGGTCAGCCCAGTTTTGTTCTTTTTTTTTATAAAAACGTGTTCTCAGAGATATGAATGTTTTGCTGGGTTATTTCCAACTTTACAGTCAACATTTCAATAGGACTGGAATCCTAAAATGATTAAGTACAATGCAGAAGGGCAGCCATTTGGCCTATTATGTCTACCGATTCTCTGAAAGAGCAAATCAACTAGCCCCACTCATTATATCGAGTAAATTGTTTAGGCACATAAGATAGACAGCATTAAAATCAGCACTAAAAATCTATGCCATATCAATGTTCAGTTCAATTCTTCTCCTATCTTTCCTCATCTAAATTTACCACTGTAACTCTCTTATCCCTTCTCTCTCTATATACTTGTTCACTTCCCCTCAACTGCATCTGTCTCATTCTGTTTAATCACTCTCAACATAGAGAGTTCCAATTTCTTCTCTTTGCTAAATAGTTTCTTATGAATGCCCTGTTGAATTTCTAGGAGTCTATCTTACATTAATGGCCTCCGCTAATGCTCTACCGCACAAGCGGAAACATATTTTTTTTTATCCACTTAAGAAAATTTTCTTAATTGTAAAGGTCTATATAAGGTCATCCTTGAACCATTGCCACAGTCGAGAGACCCAGTCTGTTTATCATACCCACACGTCTGACACCACCCTTACAAATTTTCTCACATCTCTTCAGTGCCTCTGTAAGTTGTTTTTATAATTTCATAACCAGATTCTACACCTCACTTATTTCTCTGCGTGTCTTTGTGTTCCAGAAAAATCTCTTCATATGATTAATCAATTCCCTGTTGAAATCCATGATTGACTCTGTCTCCACCACACCATCAGGGAATGCTTTCCAGATCCTAACAGCAAGCTGTGTAAACTAACCTCCCCTCTCTCCAAGACTGTAACAGAATCTTGTTCTTTAGTGAAGATATATGCAAAGTACTTGTTTTAGTTCTTTTATGCAAGAAATGAACCAGAGACATTCTAACAACCATACAGTTGTTTTGTGGTCATATCTATTAATGCTAGCTTTTTATTGCATGTATTCATTTAGTCCACAAACGTGATCACTACTTTTTGTTCAAAATACTAGTGAGGGCATCAGAGCTTGCTGCTGTTTTGAATGAAATCAAATAGTAACCTTGTGTCTACACATATGCAGTTAAACGTGAGAACTAGGAAGGGTTGCTGAAAAAAGAGATCTTCGAATGCAGGTTCATACTTTCTTGTGAGTGGAGTCATAGGTAGACAGGATAGTGAAGAAGGCATTTGGTATGCTTGTCTTTATTGGTCAGTGCATTGAGTAAAGGAGTTGGGAGGTCATGTTGAGGCTGTACAGGACATTGGTTAGACCACTTTTGGAATACTGCGTACAATTCTGGTCTCCCTGCTTAAAGGAAGGATGTTGCGAAACTTGAAAAGGTTCAGAAAAGATTTACAAAGATGTTGCCAGGGTTGGAGGGTTTGAGCTATAGGGAGATGCTGAATAGGCTGGGACTATCTGTTTTCCCTGGAGCATCGGAGGCTGAGGGGTGACCTTATAGAGGTTATAAAATCATGAGGGGCATGGATAGGGTGACTAGCCAAGGTCTTTTCCCCAGAATAAAGGAGTCTAAAACCAGAGGGCATGGGTTTATGTTGAGGAAGAAGAATTAAAAGGGACCTAAGGGGTAACTTTTTCACGCAGAGGATGGTGCACATGTGGAATGAGGTGCCACAGGAAGTGGTTGAGGCTGGTACAATCATAACATTTAAAAGGCATCTGGATGAGTACATGAATGTGAAGCGTTTAGAGGGATTTGGTCCAAATACTGGCAAATGGGACGAGATTAATTTGGGATATCTGGTCAGCATGGATGAGTTGGACCGAAGGGTCTGTTTCCATGCTGTACAGCTCTATGACTCTTAGCTAACTAAGGTGCTTGGCATTAAAAATAAATAGGCCAGGATATTGCATTGCATACCCAATAATTACCAGCCAAAGCTGCTAGAAAAAGTTGGGCATTTTCTGTTGTAGTGTAGCTGAATTTTTTAATTGTTTGCTAAATCTTAACTTCTACCAAACAACCTCTGTCCCACTGAAAATGAAATGTGGATTCCCATTCTTACTGGCTTCATTTATGAAGATGTTTAGAAAGAATATCTTTACCTTTTTTCTAAATCTTCTAATTTTCCCATCTGTTTTCTTTTCCTCTGTTTCTTTGTGTACATGGTTGTACAATAAATGATCTATTCCTAACTTGTATTTCCTGGATTCCGCACTGGAGGCTGGATTTTCATGTCAGAGGTGGGTATCAGAAAGTGAGAAATTTCCTAGCTTGGTGCATACACCTCGGGAAGAAGTGCCTGCAAAGGGGAAATTTTCACTCCAGGGTGGTGTGTACTTGTTAGGCCCTTGGAAATAGTTCAAAGGTAGTCTTGGGGACTGCTGAGTGCCCCGATAGTCAGTTTTAGGAAGCCTCTGGTGTTTGGGAGTAGTTGTTTTATTCAATATTAGGCCTGCTACTGCTCAGCCCTCAAACCCCCACTCATTTGCCACCTATCTCCCAATGCCCCCTCATTGCCTTCATGCCAACCTAACCCAGTAGTCCTTCATATCCTCCATGCCAACTCAAATGTTCTATGCTCATGCACCCAGTATGTCCATGGTATAGAACCAAAAAATGCAGGTAACAATGACAAATATGGGAAAGCTAAAAAATGGTCATACATTTATTAAAGATCCTGCTGTTCCTACAAACCTATAAGTGTCAGTGAACCAAACCATTAGTATCAATAGTAGAAACTACAAACACTTGACACCTCTTTCTATTGTGCAAATAAATATTGAATCATTGACAAAATAGACCTAAGTGAAAAATCTGGCAGACAAGCAATGATGTGTGGATATCTGGGCTGTTGGCAAAAGAAGCATACATTGAGGGAGGGGCTAAGAGATGCTGATCCCTACAAAGGAGCTGGCCATGTTAGGAATGCAGACCCATACCTGCAGTTGTGGAAATTGGGGACACCAGGAATGGGTATAGTAAAACATTTTTAATCAGGAAGAAACCACCGACCTTTCTGAAAAATACAGTCCTGTATGCTTCATTGAGTACTCCTTTTTAGTATGATGAGTTGAATTGAATGTGTTGCTCATTTGGGTCTCCGCTTCCCTACAAAGGATATTTTGAGCATGTGAGGACTAAGTTGACAAAAAGTCTGTGGGAATCCATAACTTTTACATATGTAAGCATTGTTCATTGGTGCAAACCCTAATAATCCAAGGCTATGTCATTGTGTACATTTGTACACAATTGCATGCAAATTTTATTAATTGTTTCGGTGATGGCCCAACAGTAAAAAGCTGTGTTTTAAAAATTTTATCTTAGCCTCAGAGAATGCTAAGTTTCATTGTAGCACCTTCAATTTGAAATATTACTAACTTACCCAGTGTATCTTACCTATATCAAATTAATTTGACAATGAGGCTGTGAGATTTACATATATAGAAACTTAAGGTTGTAGATAAGCTTGTCGAGCTAGTGGACTTGGTTACAGATGTTTTGTCACGCTGCTCGGTAACATTGTTAGTGAGCTTCTGATGAAGCATCAGTGTTCTGTCCCGCTTGTTATTTATTTGCCTCAGTCTGTTGGAGTGTTTGATACCACTTCTTCCAGTTCTGTTTCTCAGTGGTTTATACGCCGTGTCTAATTCAGTGTGTTGTTGGCTGGAGTTTTGGTTAGAATACCAGGCCTCCAGGAATTCTCTAGCGTGTCTCTGTTTGGCTTGTGCGATTATGGCTGTGTTTTCCCAGTCGACTTCGTGTCCCTCGTTGTCCATGTGTATTGAGACAAGTGAGAACTGGTTGTGTCTCTTGGTGGCTAGTTGGTGTTTGTGTATCCGTATTGTCAGTTTTCTTCCGGTTTGGCCTACGTAGTGTTTTGCACAATCCTTGTATGGTATTTTGTATATTACACCAGATTTACTGGTTTTGGGCATCGGATCCTTTGTTTATCAGTAGCTGTGGTAGGGTGGCTGTTGGTTTGTGGGCTACCCTGATACCTAGGGGTTTGAGTAGTCTTATGGTCATCTCTGAAATGTCCTTGATGTACTGTAGGGCGATTAGTGAGTCTGGTCGTGTTGTGTCTTCCTGTTGTGGTCAGTCTCGGAGGCAACAGCGGATTGTGCTTTTTGGGTATCCATTCCTTTCGAAGACTCCATATGAGTGCTCCTGTTCTGCATTGCGTAGTTCCGGGTTGCTGCAAGCTGTTGTGGCTCATTTAAATAGTGTCCTGATGCAGCTCCGTTTGTGGACGTTTGGGTGGGTGCTAGTGTAATTGAGTATCTGATCCGTAGGTGTGGTCTTTCTATTTACGCTTGTCTAGAGGTCCCCATTATTTTTGCGTTCTACCATTAGTTCAGGAGGAACGCAAAAACAATGGGGAACTCCAGACAAGCGTAAATAGAAAGACCACACCTACGGATTAGATACTCAATTACACTAGCAACCACCCCAACGTCCACAAACGGAGCTGCATCAGCTCACTACTTAAATGAGCCACAACACCTTGCAGCAACCCGGAACTACGCAATGCAGAACAGGAGCACTCGTATGGAGTCTTCGAAAGGAATGGATACCCAAAAAGCACAATCCGCCGTTGCCTCCGAGACTGACCACAACAAGAAGACACCAACACGACCAGACTCACTAATCGCCCTACCGTACATCATGGACATTTCAGAGATGACCAAAAGACTACTGAAACCCCTAGGTATTAGGGTAGCCCACAAACCAACATCCACCCTACCACAGCTACTGATAAATGTAAAGGATCCGATGCCCAAAACCAGTAAATCTGGTGTAATATACAAAATACCATACAAGGATTGTGCAAAACACTACGTAGGCCAAACCGGAAGAAAAGTGACAATACGGATACACAAACACCAACTAGCCACCAAGAGACACGACCAGTTCTCACTTGTCTCAATACACATGGACAACGAGGGACACAAAGTCGACTGGGAAAACACAGCCATAATCGCACAAGCCAAACAGAGACACGCGAGGGAATTCCTGGAGGCCTGGTATTCTAACCAGAACGCCATCAAACAACAAATTGAATTAGACCCGGTGTACAAACCACTGAGGAAACAGAACTGGAAGTGGTACCAAACACCCTAACAGACTGAAGCAAATAAATAACAAGCGGGACAGAACACTGACTCTTCACCGGAGGCACTGACGATGTTACCTAGCAGGGTGACAAAACATTTGCAACCAAACTCACTAGCTCGGTGAGCATATCTACCAACTCATCCACAACCCGAGCTACAAATCTTCTTGAAAACTTAGAACAAGTTAAGCTTCTATATGTTTAAAAAAAGACATTCTGTGATGCTAGGATAAGCGCAAACATTTACAGGAGTGGAAATTTCTTCCTCCTCCTTATTAAAAGTCTAACGTCCATTTTCAGATGTAGCTGAATTGCTGTGCTAAATTATTTACTGTTTAATAGCTGATGGTTGCCCACCTTTCCAAGATGAATTTAAATTCTAGCAGTTACTTCCTTTTGGTAACTAACTGATTTGTTTTGTTTTTTGCTTTGAACTCCAGCATGTACTTGTTGAAATGTACATTCATTGAATTTTGATCAGTGAGGGTTGTGACTTTGAACAAGGTTATTTGTTAGTACACCTTATGGTGTGATGAAAGCAGGATGAAAACATTCAGAAATCTGTGTGTGGGGTGGAAGATGTCTGCTGCTTTTGGTCTTTTCCCCCAGGGTGGGCAAGTCAAAAACTAGAGGGCATACATTTAAGGTGAAAGGGGCAACTTTTTCACGCAGAGGGTGGTGCGTGTATGGAATGAGCTGCCAGACAAAGTGGTGGAGGCTGGTACAATTGCAACATTTAAAAGGCATCTGGATGAGTGTATGAATAGGAAGGGTTTAGACGGATACGGGCCAAATGCTGGCAAATGGGACTAGATTAATTTGGGATATCTGGTCGGCAGGGATGAGTTGGACTGAAGGGTCTGATTCCAAGCTGTACATCTCTGACTCTAAATCTGCATTGCTCAGTAACTGAGAATAAGAGTCATTGAACTGTCCTTTATATATGTTTTTATTGGAAATGATGGATATAGTTGTGTAACAGAGATGTGCTCATCTTGCTTAAACATTGAAAAACTGGTGACAACTTGCTACTCGACTGCAGTGAAACTGAAGGTCTTCATGTCAAATACATTTAGTTCTCAAAGTACTTTCTTTGACAAGAAATAGTGGATAATCAATACAAAACTAAATGGCTTGAACAAAGCCTACTGGCTTTAGACCTTTTTATCTTTGAGCTTTTAGTGTGGCCCGCATCAAATGTAGTAAGCAGAAAGTCTACCTGATATGCTGGGATACACCCCAAAACATAATTTGAACTACTGAGATGTAGGTGGAGGTGGTAGATGCAAAATTTCCATTTCCGTGCAAATGGGGTAGAAACCTAGTAGATCATCTGAATTGTGCTGTTTTCCTGCTACAATTGTTTATGGACTGATACCCTTTCCTTCTGGAACTTCTGACCTGAAGTTTGAAGATCATTTGGATCATAGTGTAGATAGAAGGAAATAACTTCAAAACCAAAGCCATAGTTTAACAGTGAGGGAGTTCACCTTGCTGATGTTACCTGCACAGATTTGATTTACTTTAGAATGGAAACCTCTAGTCATCAGGCTGTATTGCGGGCCCCACAACAAAATCCTGTCCCATCAAGGTACAGGCCAATAACCAGTGAGGCTGTTCACCCAATCAGATTGTCAAATACTCTCTAAACACAGAAAATCCAAGCTGGGAAGCATGAGGCCTATATTTGACTTCAGACCTGAAACAGTGTGCTTGTTTCTTAACTGCTGTCTGAAATTGGTGCTGACCTTTGTGGATTGTATATTGTGTGGTAGACATGCCAGGAGATTTGTTCCCATAACATGAGATTGGATGATCAGTTAGGTTATTTTGGTGGAACAAAGCCAGTACGCTATGCATCATCTGCAGAGAGGGCCAAGGGAAGGCGTTGCCTAGTGGTAATGTCATTCAGTTGGTAATCCAGAATCTGAAGTTAATGTTCTAGGCACATAGGTTCAAATCTTTCCATGGCAGATGGTGAAACTGAAATTCAAAATTTGAAATAAAAAGTTGGTCTAATGATGACCAAGCAACCACTGTCGATTTTAATATAAAAACCCAACGGGTTTAATAATCTCCTCTTAAGAAAGGAAATCTGCCACCTTTACCCAGTCTTGCCTACATATGACTCCAGACCCATAGTAATTTGGACAGTAAATGCTAGTCTAACCAGTGGCACCTGCATCCCATGAATGTATAAAAAAGTATAAAGAAAAAATAATTGGATTTTACCCAGATCAGATAGTTGGTTGAGGGAGGAATGTATGACACTGTACAAAAACTGCTTGTTCTTTCAACAGTGCCATGGAAATTTTTTAAATATGCAAATAGTTCTTCATGTATTATGAAGGACAATCAAGCATTCACTCAGTACTATGTTAAAGTGTCAGTCTGGAATACACATTCATGGATTTTTGACTTAGATGTTAACGCTTCAGAGTGATCTAAGTAACTGCCACAAGTGATGCATCGTGTCAAATACAGCAGTGCTCATCATCACTTCAGCAAGGGATCTGAGCCTCTTGCATTTAGGAGTGAACTTGCACTACCTAATAATACTCACTAGACAATAGAGTAATCGGGGTATAAATTAGTACCATCATTCTTCTAACCCCATTGTAATTTGAACAATATTCCTGTCTTATACATATACTGCATTAATTTAATTAACAAATTGAAGACCGGCAGAGAAACTGTTTGACAAGGCAAAACCAAGTACAAATTATTGATTTGAGTGCACAGTCAATTTTTCAGTTAAAATAAAATCATTCCTGATTAATCTTATGCATTCTGTTGAACGATTTCTTTGCTTGTCTCATCAATTGATAATCATTTAGTCTTGTAACAATCAATTAAAGATTAGCTGCTTAGCATTTTAATTTTGGTGCTTTTTTTTCTTACTTGTTTGTTAATACACTATTTTGAATGTAAAAATAACCTCAAATGCAAATTAATTCTATTTTCATGGCAATGTTTGGGTGACATTCACCTCTGTTGGATCGTTGGTAATCTGCTGGATTGAACTGAATGAACTAGCTTCTATAAAGGGTGATGAGTTCACTGTCCCAGATTTTCATCTTTACTGTCCTTGGTGACAATCTACCCCTTTATGTCATGAGCCTGTTTGTCATTCAGAATTAAATGCAGTGTTGTGCGCAAAACATATTTTCAATGTCATTTGTAAAATTTCAGAATAGGAGAAACGATTGCGTTGTGATATCCATAAGTTTGTTTGCATTTTAGTTCTTTGTACTGAACCTCATAACAAGTCTGTGGCTTGAAAGCCAAATATACTGCACACTTTACTGAATTCCTGAAATGCCTTGCGGGCTTCAGCAGGTCAGTGGGAATACAAATTGAGGTTAGAATGATTCTTTCTTTCAAAACTATTTAACAGCAGGAATATTAGTTACAATTTCAATTTAAAGCACTAAAGAAATATAAATCACTGTTGTGGGTTGGAGCAAATTCTTTTGTCAGTTGTTTGTTTTTGCATGATTTTAATGTTGGTAATTTTATTAGAATGATGCCCTTTCTTTGGGCCCCCAGATTAATAAACCACCCACGTTGTTACTTAGGAAAAAGCAAAATATTGAGTTAAATTCCAGTGGTGTTAATGTTTCATTTACAGTGATACTCCATTTTTATGGTTTATGATTAGAATACAATTGTGGAATGTTTCTATACAAGCAGGATATTTGGCCCAGCAAACTACACTAGTATTTTTCTCCATCAGCTGCTTAGGGTGAAATCTTCCCCTTCCTAATGCAGCATGAGCAGTGTCAAGAAATGTGGAAAATACAGAGAGAATTAAAAGATCAGTCTCCTCATGCAAAAAAAATTGTGATTTTTTTTTCCCTCCAGTCTTAAAGGGCAACTTCAGAATCTCGCCACTGAGTGATGACTAACTTATTTCCATGCATTTGCATCTCAAAGCCCTAACTCGCCTTATTTTTACATCATTTTCCAGTTCGCCTTTCCTTGCCTGAGAAACAAAATGGACAATTTCCTGACATGTAAATCAGAGTGGGTACCTGGGGGCTGCAGTTCCCCAATTGCATGTTTCAGTTGTCATGTAACTGCTTCTTCACAACAAAGTCCTGCATTCTTCGTGGCCACCATCCCAAACAACCCTGCACCCATGCAAGTCTCTGCCAGCAAACCACTATTCTCCCCATAGTATCATGTATCCTTTTAGACTAATACAGACTTCAGTTCTTCAACACTTTACTTGGGAACTCGGGAACTCGGGAACACCTGCATACTTTGCATGTAGGGACACCCAAATCTCATGCAACTACAGTAGATGCATCTTATGGATCTTGGGTTGCTTTCTTAGCATCAAAGTGTAGGCAGGCAGTAGTGATAGAGGACTGTAAAGTCAGGGATACAGATAGGTGTTTCTGTGGCTGCGAGCGAGGCACCAGGATAGTGCGTTGCCTCTCTGGTGCCAGGATCAAGGTTATCTCTGAGCAGGCGCAGGATATTCTGATGGGAAGGTAAGGCAGCCGGAATTTGGGGTCCAAATTAGTACTAATGATAGAGGCAGGAAGAGAGATGAGATCCTCTCAGAGAATTTACGGAGTTAGGCAGAAAATTGAAAAGCAGGACCTCTAGGGTTGTAATCTCAGGATTACTCCCTGTGCTACGTGCTAGTGAGCCAGAAATAGGAAGATAACACAGTTGAGTGCATGGCTAAAGAGTTGGTGAGGGAAAGAGGGCTTCAGATATCTGGATCATTCGGATTTCTTCCAGGGCAGGTGGGATCAGTGCAAGGATAGATTGTACTTAAGCCGGAAGGGCATCAATATTCTTGCAGGGAGGTTTGTTAGAGCCATTCAGGTTGGTTTAAACTAATGTGCCAAGGGTTTGGAAACCAAAGCAGTAGATCAGTATGTGGAGTGATTCAGGAGAAGGTACAGGTTAAGTCAAGTCTAATGGGAATAATGGGCAGGGCCAGATTAATGAGTATAGTGGCTTTGGTGGTCTGAAGTGCTTTTATTTTAATGCACTGAGTATAACAAATAAGGCAGTTGAGCTTAAAGCCTGGAGTGGGGTGTTGCATTCCTGATTAAGGAGAATGCCACAGGCTGCACTAAGAGAGGACGTTTTTGTGGGCTCCTCCGGTGAGACCATAAGGTTAGAACTCAGGAATAAGAATGGTGCAACCACTATGATGGGGTTATACTGTAGGCCTCCCAATAGCCAATGGGAAATAGAGGAACAGTTATGTAAGTAGATCATGGAAAGAGTAAAAACAGGGTTGTTGGACTGGTTAATTTTAACTTCCCTAATATTGAATGGGACTCACTTAGTGCCAGGGACTTAGATGGCGCAGAATTTGTTAGGTGTATCGAGGAGGGTTTCTTGAAGCAATATGTAGACAATCCAAGTAGGGAAGGGGCTGTACTAGACTTTGTTTTGAAGAATGAGCCTGGCCAGGTGATTGAAGCTTCAGTGGGAGAGCATTTTGGGAAGTGACCATAATTTTTGAAGTTTTAAGATATTTACAGATAAGGATAAGACTTGGGTGAAAGTGCCAAATTGAGGGAAAGCTAAATACAGCAGTATTAGGCAGAAACTGGAGAAATTAGACTGGGAGCAGCTGTTTGAGCGTAAATCCACATCTGATGTGGGAGTCCTTTTAAAGGCCAATTGATCAGTGTTCAGGACCAGCCCATCCTTGTGAAGAGGAAAGATAATGGTGGCAAGTTATGGGAACCCTGGGTGGCAAGTTATTGAAAGCTTAGTCAAAAAGAAAAGGAGACTATAAAGTTTAGCAAACTGAAGACATACAAGGCTCTTGAGGAATATAAAGGAAGCAGGAAATAATTTAGACAATGAACCAGGAGGGCTAAAAGTGGCCATGAAAAGTCTCTGGCAAGTAGGATTAAGGAGAATCCCGAAGGCATTTTATAAGTATATTAGGAGCAAGAGGGTAGCTTGGTAAAGGATAGGTCCACTCGAGGACAAAGGAGGAATTTATGCAGATAGCCAGAGGAAGTGGGTGAGATCCTTAATGAGTATGTTGCATTGGTATTCACCAAGGAGAAGGACATAGATGATAAGATTAATGAAGGATATGCTGATATTCTAGGGCACATTAATATGAAGGAGGAGAATGTGTTGAGTATTTTATAAAACATTTAAAGTAGATAAGTCCCAGGCCTGATGGAATCTGTCCCAGGCTACCGAGGGAGGCAAGGGAGAAGATTACTAGAGCCTTAACAGAGATCTTTGTATCCTCTTCAACAGACAAGTTCCCAAAAGACTGGAGAATATCCAATGTTGTTCCTTTGCTTAAGAAGGGCAACCAAGATAGTCCAGGAAATTATAGGCCAGTGAACCTTGCATCAGCGGTAGGGAGATTATTGGAGAAGATTCTTTGCGACAGGATTTACTTGCATTTGGAAAATAATGGACTTATTAGGGCTAGTCAGCAAGGTTTTGTGTGGGGCACCCTTGTCTCACAATGTTGACTTGAGTTTTTTGAGGGAGCGATGAAGATCATTAATGATAGGGCAGCGGCTATTATCTATATGGACTTTGCTAAACCGTTTGACAAGGTAACTCGTATTCTGGTCCAGAAGATTGAGTCACATGGGATCCCATGGTGAGTTGGTAAGTTGGATACAAAATTAGCTTGGTCATAGAAGACAAATGATAATTACGGAGGGATGTTTCTCTGATTGGCCCTTGCAGAACATCAGAGATTACAGTGCTGGGACTGAAGTTGTTTGTAATATATGTAAATGAATTGGAAGAAAATGTGGGTGAGCTGATTGTAAATTTGCAGACAACACAAAAATTTACAGAGTTGCGGATATGGATGTTGTCAAAGGATACAATAGGATCGGTTGGAGAAATTGCAGATGGATTTAATCTGGAAAAATGTGAGGTAATGCATCTTGGGAGGTCAAATGCAAGAGGAAAGTATACAGTAAATGGCAGGATCCCTTAGGAACTTTGTTATACAGAGGGACCTTGGGTTGCATAGCCCCCTTAAAGTGGCAATACAAGTGGATAAGATGGTAAAGGTGGTGTACGGAATGCTTGCCTTCAATCAGTTGGGGCACTGATTATAAAGGTTGGCAAGTCATGTCGCAGCAGTTTAAAACTTTAATTAAGCCACATTTGGAATGTTGTGTGAAATTCAGGTTCCTACTCTATTGGAAGAATATGGAGACTTTGGAGAGGTGCAAAAGAGGCTTACCAGGTTGCACACAAATATCATGCCAGTGGTGTGAATGCTGGAAGCAGCTGACAGTGGCAAGCACATATGCCTTTCTAGCTGTGTGATTCTCTGTGAAAGGTGTGCAAGAGCACAGTTACATAGTTAATGTGGTGAAAAGCAGAAGATTGAGAGAGAACAGTCACTGAGCAATGGTGGACTGCGCACCATGAATCTCACATGACAAAATACAAAATTAAAATGGAAAAATTCCTCCCTTAGTTTTTCTGTTGCTTCTCATATATCCTTTAATGTTATCCTTTCCATGAACAGCAATAATCTTTTAAAAGAGTTGCAGGACTATAAATAGGAGGTTGTCAAATAGAACTCTACAATCTAACCAGTTTTTAAATCTAATGTTTAATTTGCTTTGTGACTATCATAATTTGGCTTTCTGATGCCTTTGGCTGAGCAATAAAAATGCTTTTATTTCTTTATCTAATTGTAGTTAGTTTTATTCTGTCGTGTCTTAAACTCTGGTCGTAAAAGCCGGAGCTTCTCGAGACTTTCTTCAAACTTATTTCTGGTAAAATCCTACTGTAACTATGCTGTACTTTTAAAATGACTTTTGTATCCCTCATATAACTGCTTATCCAAGGTTACAGAAGTATTCCAACTGCAGCTGTGAATCAAATGCTGCATTTCAGTCTCTACATATAATGGTGTTTCAGGTCAATCTGTTCAACCTGACACAGCTACACATATGCATATGTTTAAACATCAATTTAATCTTCGTGAGAGACATGAAGCATGAAGAAAGAGGGATGCAAACCTGCATTCCTGCTGTGGGATGACAATGCCAACTTAAACAGCAAGGATACACCAATTATCCATGTCCCAAGATCTTTGGATGATTCATTGATGGGGAGCTACAATGTGTAGATCCTTTCCTTTTATATCCTTATGATAAATATGTGTTATCTCTGCTGAAGCTTTCATTAAGCATATATGTGAATTTTATTACATGTACCTGAGCATTTGGCACCATTTTGCTAACCCTAGATTCTGCTGTATTTGAGTCATATTTTAGTACTGCTAAACGCCTGTTACTTTTTACCAAGATATTCTCTCACATTTTGCCATTTAATTCAGGGAGTCATTGAACTAAGAAGTTCACAGACTCCTTTTCATACATCCAGTAGAATTCCTACCAGGTCATTTGCTCATATGTTCCAGACATTGATTAATTATTTCAAAAGTTTCTGGTTTTAAAATGACCCTCTTTCCAATCTGAAAATGTTAACATAATTACAATAATAATTTGCAGATGACACAAAAATTGGAGGTGTAGTGGACAGTGAAAGAGCTTATCTTAGAGTGCAACAGGATCTTGAACAGATAGGCTGATGGGCCGAGGACTGGCAGATGGAGTTTTTAATTTGGATAAATGTGAGATGCTGCATTTTGGAAAGGCAAATCAGGGCAGGACTTATACACTTAACGGTAAGGTCCTGGAGAGTGTTGCTGAACAAAGAGACCTTGGACTGCAGGTTCATAGTTACTTGAAAGTGGAGTTGCAGGCAGAAAAGATAGTTAAATAGGCATTTGTTACGTTTGCCTTTATTACTCGTGCATTAAGTTGGGAGGTCATCTTGCGGCTGTACAGGACATTGGTTAGGACAGTTTTGGAATACTACATGCAATTCTGGTCTCCCTGCTATAGGAAGGATATTGTGAAACTTGAAAGGGTTCAGAAAAGTTTTATAAGGATGTTGCCAGAGTTGGAGGATTTGAGCTATAGGGAGAGGCTAAATAGGTTGGGGCTATTTTCCTTGGAGCATCGGAGGCTGAGGGGTGACCTAATAGAGGTATATAAAATCATGAGGGGCATGGATAGATTGAATAGCCAAGGTCTTTTTCCGAGGGTGGTGGAGTCCAAAACCAGAGGGCATAGGTTTAAGGTGAGAGGGGAAAGATTTAAAAGAGACCTAAGGGGCAACATTTTTACCCAGTTGGTGGTGCGTGTATGGAATGAGCTGCTAGAGGAAGTGGTGGAAGCTGGTACAATTACAACATTTAAAAGGCATCTGGATGGGTACATGAAAAGGAAGGGTTTAGAGGGATATGGGCCAAATGCAGGCAAATGGGATGAGATTAATTTAGGATATCTGGTTGTCATGGACAAGTTGCACCGAAGGGCCTGTTTCCATGCTATACAGCTTTATGATTGTATGACTCTATGAATAGGTTAGTGATCCAAAGTTATCTAAAGCTAGATTTAAGGTTTTGTGCAAATTTAACTTCTCTTTTTCTGCTTTTGTATTCTCTGCCTCTTAACGCAAAAGCAAAGTTTTGATTTGCCCTTTTTGTTGCTTAATCTATTTGTGCTGCTTCTTCTTAGTGACTTATTTATTCAGTTGGCCCCTTGCCTGTTCCTTTACTTGTATTGAAGTCTGATCAGTCAAAGGAGAAAATATGCTTTTCCTGCTCCAAACAATTGGGAATACGGGAGGCCAGTGCTTTAGATACGGATATCTGACATGACCAATCTTGAGCCCTTTTTTCCTCACCTTTGCTTCCCCAGCTGCAGAGAAGTAGGTCAGTGTGACCTATAGAATTTGGGGAGATAGGTTAGTAGTCAGTGATTTATGTTTTCGTTTCTCTGATTACTGAAAGGAAATATAACTATTAGAAAAAAATCTATTTTGTTAATAGAAGTTTCAATTGGGGTTTTCCACACCTTGGAATCCATGAGGGGATCCTGAAGGTTATTGGATATGTAGGGGAATCATTAAATTTATATATTGTTGTTTGCCATGTTCATTTTTTGTTTCTCTAAAACTACTTCCAGCTACTTCATGTTTTTTTTCTGTGATTTGTGGTGTTATCTTCTAGAAATAAGGATAGGACCTCCATGTTTGTTGGGAGTCCCACAGAGAGATAAGTTTGAAAATTACTAAGGCTTGCTAATCACAACAAAAAGGCCTTGCAAATATCCTAATGGATTTGTTTAGAAGGCTTTCTTTTGTATTTGAATATTGTTACATTGAGGAATATTAATTCAAAGTTGTAATGGAAATACATATTTTAAGTAATAAAGTTGCATGATCTTGCAATTTTCTTGACTAAATAAAACATAAAACTGATACAAAACAATCATATGTCATACATTTCCTTTTTTGTTGCTATGCTATAATAATGTAATGTTTTTGTTTACTTTTCAAAACTGTCAACCATACTGAGACAACATCCTGTAATCATCTTAGTCAAGCTGATGTGGCCTTTAGAAGGTTACTTTGGGGAAGTAGTCGTAATACACTTCCCCCACAGTTTTCTTTATCTTGAAACTTCTATTTATATGCTCAAATATCTTGTTTTGATCTGTACAATGGTATTTGTACTACGTAGAGTTAATTGTAAATAAATTAATTTGGGAGCTGTTGCATTGCTTATTCTGCAAAACCAAGCTTTAAATTTGTGGTATCTTGGTAGTAAGTCACTTTCAGATATTTGTCTTCAAGATCTTTTAGTGGTAAATTCAAAGGAAATTTTCAAATTCAGACTGAGCTAGTGTTTCACACATTGAGCAAACATTAAAATTAGCCTGATATTAGCATAGGGCAATTTGGCGACCTGGTATACTCTTGCCAAACTTTCCTTTCCAGTCACCTGATTTTACAAGGAAATGGAATGGGCAGTGGCTCAAAATCACTAATTTTGCACTGTTGCCAAGAGTTAAACATATTCCTATTACCAGTACCCATGCATTGAAGATGTTAATGTCACTGCCTTTTGAAGCTTGCACAGCTGAACATTAATGTTCTTGAGACCAACAGAAATCAGGGAACAAAGCTTTAACGTGAAAGTGGGATGTTGTGAGGAGGGTGTGTTTGTATCATTTATTGGATGACAGTCCCTTGCCAGATGCAGAGTCAGGGACCAAGCCACAGTTTTTATTTTGACTGCATGCTTAAACAGATTCCAGATATTTTCTTGTACAGAAGAGCAAATAAGCTAGATATGGGGTGGTTAAAACATGTTATATTCGGCAACTTCAGCATTTTCTTTCCAGAACAGAAAAAGTCATCTCTGATCTTCTCCATATGTAGCAAGTTGTTTTAAAATGGAATTGATAGAGACATACAGTGATGGTGTTTAACATACTCCTGATAATACACGATTCCCCAAAAAGGGAGGTGGTCAACCAAAACTGTCTTAAACAAGAATCTTGCCACTTTGTGCTTCTTTCTCTTGCTGGAATAATAAAATAGTTTTTAACCAGTTTAGTCTTGTGATGGTTGCTTCTGTTTGCTGTGTGTAAGACATAATTTAGTTGTTGCCAATTGTAGTTCTTAGTGGTAGGTCTAATATTCACAGATGCAATAATTTCATTTAGAGTCATAGAACTATACAGCATGGAAACAGACCCTTCAATTCAATTCGTCCATGCTGACCAGATATCCTAGATAAATCTAGTCCCATTTGCCTGCATTTAGCCCAACTCCCTCTAAACCCTTCTGATTCATATACCCATCCAGTTGCCTTTTAAATGTTGTAATTGTACCAGCCTCCTCCACTTCCTCTGGCAGCTCATACATGCACCACCATTTGTGTGAACAAGTTGACCCTTGGGTATCTTTTTAAATCTTGCCCCCCCTCACCTTTAAAACAATGCCCTCTGGTTTTGGACTCCCCCACCTCGGGGAAAAAGACCTGGGCTATTCACCCTATCCATGCCCCCCATGATGTTATATACCTCTATTAGGTAACCCCTCAGCCTCCAATGTTCCAAGGAAAATAGCCCCAGCCTATTTGGTCTCTCCCTACAGCTCAAATCCTCCAACTCTGGCAACATCCTCGTAAATCTTTTCTGAACCCTTTCAAGTTTCACAACATCTTTCCTGTTGGAAGGAGACCAGAATTGCATGCAATTCTCCAAAAGTGGCCGAACCAATGTCCTGTACAGCTGCAACGTGACCTCCCAACTCCTATACTCGATGCACTGGCCAATAAAGACAAGCATGCCAAACGCCGCCTTCACTATCCTGTCTACCTGTGACTCCACTTTCAAGTAACTATGAACCTGTACTCCGAGGTCTGTCTGTTCAGCAACACTCTCCAGGACCTTACCATTAAGTGTATAAGTCCTGCCCTGATTTGCCCTTCCAAAATGCAGCACCTCACATTTATCCAAATTAAACTCCATCTGCCACCCCTCAGCCAAACAGCCCATCCGATCAAAATCCTGTTGTACTTTGAGGTAACCTCTTTTGCTGTCCACTACACCTCCACTTTTGGTGTCATCTGCAAACTTACTAATCATACCTCCTACCTTCACATCCAAATCATTTATATAAATGACAAAAAGCAGTGGACCCAGCACGGATCCTTGTGGCACACCACTGGTCACAGACCTCCAGTCTAAAATGCAACCATCCACCATCACCCTCTGTCTTCTACCTTTTGAGCCAGTTCTGTATCCAAATGGCTAGTTCTCTCTGTATTCCATGTGATCTAACCTTGCTAATCAGTCTACCGTGCGGAACCTTGTCGAACGCCTTGCTGAAGTCCATATAGATCGCATCCACTGCTCTGCACTCAGCAGTCCTCTTTGTTACTTATGCGAAAAAACTCAAGTTAGTGAGACACGATTTCCTGCACATAAAGCCACGTTTACTCTCTAACCAGTCCTTGCCTTTCCAAATACATGTAAATCCTGTCCCTCCGGATTCTCTCCAACAACTTCCCCATCACTGATGTCAGGCTCGCCAGTCTATAGTTCCTGGCTTATCCTTACTACCTTTATTAAATAGTGGCACCATGTTAGCCCACCTCCAGTCTTCTGGCACAAGACATCCAACTCCACCACCTCTTTAATATGGACATTTTTTCAAGATGTGGCTATTCATGTCCCTACATTCTAAATCTTCTATATCCTTTTCCATAATAAACATTGATGCAAAATATTTGTTTAGTATCTTCCCCCTATCTCCTGTGGTTCGGCCTTGCTGATCTTTAAGGGACCCTACTCTCTCTCTAGTTTCCCTTCTGTCTAAACCTTGGTGACTATATTGCTATCAGTTCATCAGGTTGCTAATCCAATCTGTCAGGTTTAGCCAAATTGTTTCTTTGTAAAGGTTTAGCCGAGTTAGCAGTTGAGATATTACCCATGAGAAAGTGATTTACATTTAAGGTGTAACTGTCAAATGTATTTGTAGAATCTCGTTGGATTCTCCTTAACCCTACTTGCCAAAGCTATTTCATGTCTCATTTTTGCCCTCCTGATTTTCCTCTTGAGTATACTCCTAAAGTCTTTATACTCTTCTAGGGCTTCACTCGATCCCTGCTGCCTATACCTGACAAATGCCTTTTTTTTTTTTTGACCAAAACCTCAATTTCTGTAGTCATCCAGCATTCCCAACACGTAACAGCCTTGCCCATCACCTTAACAGGCACATATTGTCTCTGGACTCTCGTTATCTCATTTTTGAATGCTTCCCATTTACCAGCTGCCCCTTTACCTGCGAACATCCAGCCCCAATCAACTTTTGAAAGTTCTTACCTAATAACCTCAAAATTGGCCTTCCTCCAATTTAGAAATTTAACTTTTAGATTCGCTCTATCCTTTTCAATCACAATCTTAAAACTAATAGCATTGTGGACAGTTCAAAACAGAACGTTCAGATTACATGTGATAACAGAAGTGAAAGCTATAAAAATAATGGTTATGCCATCTAACCAATTGGTTCATGTTGCTGAACTTGTGATCATGCGCAATCATAATGATTTCCAATATGATATTTGTAATCCTATAAAGGTACACATTGAAACAAACAGTTGCTACCTACCAAGTAAACTTTCATTTTTGAGTCAACTGTTGAACTACTATAAAGTTTTACTGTAATTGAGGCAAGGTAGTCATATGCGGAATTCAGAAAAGAAAGTGGTTTTGAATTGTTTGAAAGATATAGGCCAAGTTATGTGGTATGTTATGTCTCTTTAAATATGTGTGTATATAAGTGTATATAGGGTGCATTGGTGGCTTGTGGTTTTTTTTTTATGTCGTTGGCTTTATCAGGAATTTGCTGAGACGCTTGTGTTTATTTTCTAAGAATACCCATTTCCTAGTATTTAAACCTTAGTGACTATATTGCTATCAGTTCATCAGGTTGCTAATCCAATCTGTCGGGTTTAACCAAATTGTTTCTTTGTAAAGGTTTAGCCGAGTTAGCAGTTGAGATATTACCCATGAGAAAGTGATTTACATTAAGGTGTAACTGTCAAACACAGACCAGTAAAGATAAGGCAATACAAGATAATGAAATTTATGCTTCACTGGCATTTTACAAAGAAAACCACACTGAGCAAGGCATAATTACTATTCTAGTTTGCTATCGAAAAATTACCCCAATAGCCTACATATAACCAAATGTAATTCTTCCTTTTATTGGTTCAGCTCCTAAGTCATTTGGCTTTAGCCAAACAGGTACACTTCATCAGTTACTTTGAGACTTGACACCCTTGCAGTAGCCATGCCAAGTCCTAGCAATGCCAATGTGTTGCCAACCCCCATTGCTATGTGTCCGGAGTTGTATGTATACCAGTTTGGGTAAGGATTGCAGATTTTCTCTGCTGAAAGGCATGAGTGAAGCAAGTGGGCTTTAATGACAATGTGACAATTTCATGCTCATTATTAATGAGACTGGCAGTTTATCACTGCCCAATGATACCAAATTCCATCAACTGCAATGGTAGGAGTTATTAAACAAGATTTCTAATTTAGTGAAATTGTCACTATACTATCATTCCCATTAGTTGTGCTGTTGTGCTACATTAATTTTTTTATGATTCAGAATGTTTATTGTCAATGTAGTTTCCTCAAGATTTACATGAGGTTGTTTTCTTTGTTTCTCTTCTGAAGCTTTAAAAGAAATATCCAAGCTATTTAGGCAGAAATTCTCAGTGCTGAATTCAAAGATGATTTGCACTGTGTAAATGTTAACTGTTAAATTTTTCCTCCACTGCTTGGTTATGATGCATAATAAAGGTAAAACTTAGTAGCTCTGTAAATCTGGGCTGAAGTCTCCAACTAAATCTTTCAAAATTCAAATAGTTTGAGACTTTACAGCTGCAAGTAATGAACACCTCGCTCTGTACTTTTGTGTGAGAGGGAGGGCTGTATGAGTTATTTCCACCCCAATTTGATTGTGGAAAATTAATCTTTCAGAATAGTTACATTTGTATTTGTTACTGCATCAATAATATGACTGATCACTTGGGCTGATTTTCTTGTTTCAAAGCTACAGTAATTTGAATAACTGGCTAGTGTCATTACTGACATAAATACATAATGTTCTCTTTCCACCAAACCACCTTTGCAAGTAACCTACAGTATGAGTGTAACTGCTTGCACATTATGTTGGGGGTGAACACTCTTGTCCACTTATGCAGCTTGGCTTGCTTTAATTTGTCACACTTTTAATTAGTGTAAGGCAGGTCTTCTGTCTCTTAACGGGGATAGAACATAGAACTGTACAGCACAGTACAGGCCCTTCGGCCCACGATGTTGTGCTGAAATTTTACCCTAAAACTAAGGTCTATCTAGCCTCCACCCCTACCTTATACTATCATTCAAATGCTGATCTAATAGCAGCTTAAATGATCCTAATGAGGCTGACTCCACTACCCTCTCCGGCAATGCATTCCGCGCCCTGACCACTCTGAGTAAAGAACCTACCTCTGACGTCTCCCCTATGTCTACCTCCACTCACTTTAAAACTACGTCCCCTCGTAATAGCTACCTCCACCCTGGGAAAAAGTCTCTGGCTGTCCACTCCATATATACCTCTGATCATTTTGTACGCCTCTATCAAGTCACCTCTCATCCGTCGTCGTTCTAAGGAGAAAAGCCCAAGCGCTCTCAACCTTTCCTGGTAAGACCTTCCCTCTCTCTTCCAGGCAACATCCTGGTAAATCTCCTCGGCACCTTTTCCAACGTTTCCACATCTTTCCTGTAATGAGGCCACCAGAACTGGACACAATACTCCAGATGTGGCCGAACCAGGCTTTTGTATAGCTGGAGCATAACTTCATGGCTCTTGAACTCAATCCCTCTAATAATGAAAGCTAATGCACCATACGCCTTCTTAACAACTCTATCCACCTGGGTGGCAGCTTTTGGGGAACTGTGGACATGAACCCAAGATCCCTCTGCTCCTCCACACTGCCAAGAATCTTTCTGTTAACCCTGTATTCTGCTTTCAAGTTTGTCCTTCCAAAATGAATCACCTCACACTTTTCAGGGTTAAACTCCATCTGCCACTTCTCAGCCCAGCTCTGCAGCCTATCAATGTCCCTTTTATAACCTAGAACAGCCCTCCGCACTATCCACAACTCGACCTACCTTCGTATCGTCCGCGAACTTACTAATCCACCCTTCCACTCCTATATCCAAATCATTTACAAACATCACAAATAGAGGACCCAGAACAGATCCGAGTGGTACACCACTCGTACCTGAGCACCATGTTGAATATTGTCCGTCCACTACCACCCTTTGTCTTCTAAGGGTCAGCCAATTCTGAATCCAATCTGCCACATTTCTCCCTATCCCATGCCTCTTTACTTTCTGCATGAGCCTACCATGGGGAACCTCAGCAAACGCCTTATTTAAATCCATGTATACCACATCCACTGCTCTACCTTCATCCATGTGTTTGGTCACCTCTTCAAAGAATTCAGTAAGGTTTGTGAGGCATGATCTACCCCTTACAAATCCATGTTGACTATCACAAATCAAACAATGCCTATCCTAGTGATCATAAATCCTATCTTTCAGAGCCCTTTCCAATAATTTGCCCACCACTGACGTAAGACTAACTGGCCTGTAATTTCCGGGGTTATCCCTATTTCCCTTTTTGAACAAGGGAATGACGTTTGCCACTCTCCAGTTTTCCGGCACTATACCCGTGGACAGTGAGGAAGAAAAGATCGTTGCCAAAGGCCCTGCAATCTCTTCCCTCGCTTCCCATAGAATCCTTGGATAAATTCTATCAGGCCCGGGGGACTTGTCTATCTTCAAGTTCCTCAAAATTCCTAGTACATCTTCCTTACTAACATCCACCTCCTCCAGCCTACCAGTCTGTTTTACACTGTCCTCCCCTACAACGAGGTCCCTCTCAGTTGTGAATACCGAAGAAAAGTATTTATTAAGGACCTCTCCTATCTCTTTAGGCTCCGTACACAAATTCCCTTTACAATCCTTGATCGGCCCTACCCTTTCTCTGGTCATTCTCTTATTCCTCATGTACATGTAAAAAGCCTTGGGATTTTCCTTGATCTTACCTGCCAAGGTTTTCTCATGCCCTCTTATAGCTCTCATAAGCCCTTTCTTCAGTTCCTTCCTGGCTAACTTGTGTCCCTCTGGAGCCTTTTCCGATTCTTGTTTCCTAAACCTTGTATAAGCATCCTTCTTCCTCTTAACTAGTCGTTCGACCTCTCTTGAGAACCAAGGCTCCCTCACTTGACCGCATCTTCCCTGCCTGCTAGGGACAAACATATCGAGCACACGCAGTATGCATTCCTTAAACAATCTCCACATTTCTACAGTGTTCTTCCCTGAAAGCATCTGTTCCCATTTTATGTTACCCAGTTCTTGCCTAACAGAATTATAATTACCATTCCCCCAATTACAAACCTTACCCTGCTGTATGTACCTATCCTTTTCTGTGACAATAGTAAAAGTAACAGAGTTATGATCGCTACCGCCAAAATGGTCTCCTACCAACAAGTCTAACACTTGGCCCGGTTCATTGCCAAGCACCAAATCCAAAGTGGCCTCTCCTCGTGTTGGCCTATCTACATACTGTGTCAGGAATCCTTCCTGAACGCACTGGACAAAATCCGTTCCATCTAAACTATTACAACGAAAAAACTTCCAATCAATATTTAGACAGTTGAAGTCACCCATGGCTACAATCCTGTGACTTCTTCTGCACCTTTCCAGTATCTGCCTCCCAATCCGCTCCTCGACTTCTCTGCAACTATTAGGGGGTCTGTATAAAAAAAAAACCCAAAGTGACTGCTCCCTTCTTGTTCCTGACCTTAAGCCAAACTCGCTCTGTAGACATATCATTCTCGAACTGCCTTTCAGTAGCTGCTATACTAGCCCTGACTAGCAATGCCACTCCCCCGCCTCTTTTACCACCCTCCCTATTTATTTTAAAGCATCTAATTCCCGGAACGGCCAACAACCATTCCTGCCCCTGAGTTACCCAAGGTTCTGTAATGGCCCCAACATCGTAGTTCCAAGTACTGACCCGTGCTGTAAGTTCATCTGCCTTATTTCTGATACTTCCAGCATTAAGTACACACACTTAAATCCATCCGTGTCCACAATTTTTCGTTCCATCGACCGCATTTCTTTATTAACAACGTCACTCCCTGTTGTGTCTGTTGGAAGGCTGAATACCTCATCATCTGAATTGGGTGGGTGGACCTGCCACAGGCCTTCCACCCCTGCTTCCACTGAGGCAGTGGAGATATTGGGTGAGCACCCATCTCTGACCCAATTGAAACCTTTGAAGTGGTCAATTATTGTCTAATTATGGGCATCATTCTGACCAAGGTTTAATGAAACAGGCAGTTGTCGCAGCTGGCACTCAACATGCAGCCCAGCAGCTTTAACCTGGTGGGCTGTTAGCTTGTTCAAGGCAGGAGTGGAAAGGTGCCTCTTGCTGGGGCCACTGTGTGAATCAGAGGCGCCTCCCCACACTTTTTCCACTCCTCAAGCTCCATCACTCTGCCTGACCAACATTCCTTCTCAAACTCTTGCTGAGATCTGTCATCTTGGCTGTAGGGAGATTCCTGCTGTATCAGCATGTCTGGTTCTGCTGCTGAAAGCCACCTCCTTAGCCTACTTGCAGCACAAGTAGTAGCCATTGCTCCTGCTTGGTGCTAGTGGTCTGAGGAGCTCTAGGCCTCCATTTGACTGGCAGTTTGAGGTGGGGTTTGTTCTTGGAGATATTTGGAAGCCCTGCCTCTCATTGGTCAAGGAGCCACCATCAAAAACTTAAAGCTGAATGAACTGTTCAAGCTGGGGAGGGTGTTGGTGAGCTCCAGCATTATGCTGGGAAGTCAGTCCTCCATGTGTAATCCAGCCCCATTTAATTTTGTTAATGCTGATATTTATTAAGTATCAATCAAATATACGTTTGAAAACTGTCGGCTTAAATTTGAAGTGTAAACCATGAAGGTGCCCTGAAATGAAAGGATAATTTGTTTGCTGTTGCGGCATGACCATGTTTAATATTCCTTATGCAGGGGATCCAATGTGACGTTGTTTGGGGTATTTTGAATGGCAAGCTGGTATTTAAGGACAGAGTATTATATTTGGCAATGTGTCCTAAACTTTTTTTAGAAGATTAAATAATCTTTCCTTAAGCCATAAGGTCTCATTGATCTGACTGCAGGATTACATTCCTCTTTCTACCCATGTCATTGGCACCTGAATTGTTCACTTAAGTTAATCAGAGCTTAATTGCTAAATTAAGAGTTTAGAGTGAGGTTCCCGATGTATATAATAATGATTTAGACCTTGCTGTATGGGACACAATTTCAAAATTTGCACATATAAAACTTATAAGTCTAGTTAACCATGAGGAGGATAATATAAAATTTCAAAAGCACATAAGCTGTGGAATGGGTAGTCAAATAACGGGTAATATTTAAATGCAAAGAAGTGTAAAGTAATTCATTCTGTTAGGAAGAATACATGTTTGTAAAGGGTGTAATTCTAAAGTGGATGCCAGTATGGAGGGACCTTTCTGTATATGTGCATATATCTTTGAAGGTGACAGGCTGTTTAGGAGAGTAGTTAACGCAGGATACAACATGCACTGTTTTATCAATAGGGACAGTACAAAAGCAAGGAAGTTATGACTAACTTGTATAAACCCTTTTTTGTTTGGCCTCAATTTTAGTCCTGCACCTGATTCCGAGCATTACACTTTAGGAAGGTTGAGAAAGCATTAGATTGGATGGTAAAAAGATTCATTAGAACATTCCAGGCACACAGAATTCTAGTTATGTGTGAAAAATTGGAAATGTTAGGACTGATTTCTCTGAGGAAGAGAGTGCTAATAAAAGGTTTAAGAGATATTCAAGATGATGAGAGACTTGTACAGAATAGGTAGGGAGAAACTCTTCCAATTGAAGGGAGGATCAAGAACCGGAGGACACCAATTTTAAAAGACAATTGGCAAAGGAAGCAATAGTAACATGAGGGAAACCTTTTTCAGATAGTGAGTGAATTTGGAATGCACAATCTGAATGTCTGGTAGGGGCAGGATCAATTGAAGCTTTGAAAAAGGAATTAGATCATTATTTGTAAAGGGAATAATTTGTAGGGAGTGGCACAAGGTAAAATGCTCCTTGAGATGGCCAGCAGTAGTTGAACTGCTCCATGACTTTAAAGGACATCTTTTATAATATTGTCAGATTCCCTTTTTAAGAGGCATTGAAAAAAAAGTATATATACTTACAGGCAGAGAAACAAATTTGATTTTTACATTGAGGTATCATCCTTCCAGGAATTTTTACTGAAGAAAACTGTGAAACAATATGATAATTGATGACTTGTATTTACACATCAGTTTGAACATTTCTAAGACCTGCTGTTGGTTCTTATTTTGATGTTTCACAGAAGGTATACCATCATAAAGGAATTAATTATCCATATAGTATTTTATCGGTATGGTCCTTTCATTCCCTGTTTCATATAACATTTCTTCCAAGATCTTGGATAGATAGTGCACAGTTTGTGGCCAGTATACTCTCTTTACTCTGCTTATTTTCTTTGGCTCCCAAGCCAAAGGGCAACATTTCCATTCTCTCCCATGAGTAGTACTCCAAACCCACCTGCACTAGAAAATCCATCACCAAGGCTGGCATGTGAGGAATTGCTTAAAATGAAAAATCATATTCTTGGCATCACCCAAACCTGGGAATATTGGTGTGACCTCCATTGTTGTATTTCTCAAGATTAATTCTTATATCGAGACATGTCTGCGTGTCTCACCAATTGTTCTGTTGATAACACTCCAGGGCTGCGCCATTTCAACTTTGGAGGAAGCTGCATTTTTTTTTTTGTATGACCTGGTGTAACCAGTTATGAGGGGATTGATCCTCTCTGATTTTAATATTCTTGATGTAAAATTACATTTGACTCCCCCTGATATATACAAGCATGAGAGACCAGATGACCAATTTTAAATTCCTTCCTAATCTGATCAATGATGTATTCTTCAAATCCCTAAAATCAAATGTTCACACTCCTCATGAAGATGCTGTAGTGGTTTCCATCATCATGGCAAGAGTGTTGTGCACAGCCTAACTTTAGTAGACCTGCCCTTACTGGAAAGTATCATTCTAGGAATGCATTATTTAATCCACAAACGCATCTGTTTTTGCAGTTTCCTTTCCATGTTGGATCCATTCTTCAGAGGCTGAAGAAGCATGTCTTTGAAGCAGGTTACCCTGTGGGAAAACCACATTTGCAGCTATGGATTTACAGCTTCCTGCATAGGTAACTAATATGGCCAAAGAAACTCCAAATCAACTGCTGCCTCACACCATCAGTGATCCAGGTTCCATTCCAAACTTGGGCAACTGTCTGTGTGGAGTTTGCACATTTTCCCTGTGTCTGTGTGGGTTTCCTCCGAGTGTTCTGTTTTCCTCCCACTGTCTAAAGATGTGCAAGGTGATTTGGCTGAATTGCCCATAGTGTCCAGGAATATGTAGGCTAATTGGATTAGTCAGGGTAAATATGGGATCACAAGAATGGAGTGGAGGAATGGGTCTGGGTATGATGCCCTTCTGAGTGGCAGTGTGGACTCGATAGGCCAAATGGCCTCATTCTGCTGTGTAGGGATTCTATGATTCTAGATGAGTCTACTTTCATCTCTATCACCTAAGCATTCCTCAAAACCTTTGACTGCTAATCTAACCATTACCTTATAGGTCCCCTCTAGGAAGACTTTCGATGTCGATGTGTGTTATTGAGAAGATGAATGTAACTGCTGCCTCTGAATATATTCCAAATTCTTTCCAACTTTTTAAACTATTGCTGTTTAATCTTGCTTACTGCTTTGTCTTCTAATTTATTGGCGGCTAAAAATGTCTTTCAATCGCTGGACTTTGTCATTTTGCTGAGAAGGCTTTGCATCTTTGCTACACTGTGTGCCTTGTCCAGCTGTACCATCTAAACCTCCATCTTGTTAAGGTCCCTCATGACTACTCCTGTCACGCTGCTTACTAAAAAGGTCTATCCACTGTACATAGATAACAAGGTGAAATTCATTTCTGAAGAAGGGTCCAGACCCGAAACATCAGGGTTCCTGCTCCTCTGATGCTGCTTGGCCTGCTGTGTTCATCCAGCGCTACACCTTGTTATCTCAGATTCTCCAGCATCGGCAGTTCCTACTATCTCTCTCTATCCACTGTACACGATCTTTTACTCTTTCCAGACCTATCTCCTGAATAATTACTTCTATTTCAACCGCGTTTTCTTATTCTCTATTCTTTTACTCCCTTTTATCAATCCATGAGTCATACTACTTGTATATTTAACCAACTTTTGCATTTACCCATTGACATCTTGCTGTTCCCACTATCGTGGTCTTTCTCCAATTATCTGAACTTTCTGGTTGGTACACCACTTAGGAACGTAGCTAAGGCAGATGTTCTCTGGATGAGATTGGTTTGTCTTGTTCATCATAATGATTATGTGCATTGACATTTACCCCTCAAAATGTCAGATCTTCTCCCACTGGCTGTAACTGTCAGATTACCTGAGCACTACCAGCTTCTCCAACATTCTCGATATTTGAAAATTCTTGGTACAGTTCTAATATTTGAGGCAGGGCCCTTGCAGTCTGATTCCCCATATAATATTACAGACTTCCCATTACAGCCTCTTCATCCCCTGTTCTCCTGTTCCTTATAATAGACCATATCACCAGAAATGAAGACTCCCTCAGATAGTCTTATGCAATGTCCGCATATTCTGCAAATCTTTTCGGATTCCTTGCCTTTTGTAGAAAAGTGGTTATCAGTTTTACGTGGGAGAGAAAGCTGAACAAACAGTTGTTTCATCCATGGCTGGGGGATTGTTGTGTAATATAGAAGACAGTTCACTGGATCAGGACATTATTGAGGACATTATTGTATTCTGTTCCATTCCAGAAACCAGGCTTTTTTTGTTTTTTGCTGAGAAATTCACAAAGGATTATTGACTTCCGTAGGCCAGATGCCAATGATTTGGAAATTGCATTGACCATTTTCCCACCATCCAGTAAAAATTAAAACTTCTGTTATCACGTGATATACGTATTAAGTAATAGTTGAGCCAATAAGTCCCACAAAGACAGAAGTTGCTGGAAAAGCTCAGCAGGTCTGGTAACATCTGTGGGGGAAAAAAATCAGAGTTAACGTTTCGGGTCTGGTGACCCTGCCTCAGAACTGTTTCCAGAAATAGAGGTGCAGCCTCTGTCTAATACAGCACAATTGAATGAATCAGCGAGCAAGATACTCGCAGCTCAACTTGCAATAAACACAATATTTTTATGCCATTCGTTCTCATCATAATGGTCATCAGAATCATGTGCAATTATGAGTTACTTAAAATTCAATTGTTTGATTTGTAATTAAAGCACAATTCATTGTTTTAAGATAATTCCTTGAGTTGTGATACCTTAACTCACAGCAAAAACACTTAGAAATGCAAGGGAATGATTTTACTACGGTTCATTTTGCTTTTGGCTGCCATGCCAATCTAATGTTTTGGCTTCATCCATAAATCTGTTTAATAGATTTACCTACTCCACCTCAATGTCTTGCAGCAACTTCACCTTTGCACAAATACCTAGATTTAGCAACCTCCTCCCCACCCCCACACCAAGCAGTCTTGAATCATGGAGTCCTTTATTCTCTGTACTGTTATGGAACTTCCAATTTATGACACAACGGAGGCAGGAATCAATTGTCTTCTCAAAAATTTCTTTAGGGTAGCCGTCGTTTAAAAGAAAATCTTTAATGTAAAATTGAACCAAATTTCTGTGGGATTTATGCTCAAATCTATTAATTTGAACACAAGCACAGACTCAATGTCTAGATAGGTTATATCGAAGACAAAGTCAATCAAAATCTGTAATAAATTCTTCCATGGACAGTTTGACCTTTTGAAATATATCAATGATTGAACACACCGCAGACTTTTAACAAATAATCATTTTTTAAAACCTTGTCCACACATTGTAATAGAATCCAAATCACTGAAATCAAACTTTGAAAATACTTTACTTCTAATCCTACTCCTAATCCTGGTAAAGACAAAGCTAAAGCCATACTTGTTTCCTCTTGGTTACATAAAGTAACTCAAATCTACATTTTCACCTCATTCTTCCATTATTCATATAGTGTACATTAACAAAAAACTGGAATGTAATTCTAGTTGGAGAACCCACAAAATGATACAGGAATTTGGAATTAGGAGCTTTGAGGAACAGTACTTTTGTTAGAAAATTCTTATTAATCCTGCCACCTGAAGAGATAAGTTAATTCTTCTGATACGGTGCCCATCATCCACGTACTGAACAAGAAGCCAATCTGTTTTCCAAAACTCTTGTATCTTGTGCTTCAATGCAAACTGTAGTTTACCGTATCTATATAATCCCTCACCCTTCTACCTGATTGGAGTGCTCTCTATGTATCCCAGGTGACTGCATTATTTTTTGTAAAGTGGGATTAGAATTAGGTTTGTTGTCACATGTACTCACATGAGTGCAGTGAAAAGTTTACAGTGTTGCCACTTACGGTGCCATCTTAGGGACAAAGGTACATGGGTACAAATAAAGAAATAAAATGTTAAGTATTGCAGTCCTTCAGTTTTTTTCCTCCCAATTTGTCACAAGAAATTTGCCTGTAATTTACATGTGACACAGGAAGTGTTATACGAGAGGAAATACATGCAAATCAATTGTTTTTATTATGAATTGCTGACCTACAATTGGTATTGCTTACAGTAAGTCAAATGTTTTATAAGTGTAGGCGTTTTATATGCTGTAAAGTTTCCTGATCAAACAACCATAAACTTCAGGTCACTGAATATATTCTTATTCATTCATGGGATAAGGGCTTCGTTGGTTAGGCCAGCATTTATTGTCCATCCCTAAATCTCCAGAGGACAGTTAAGAGTTAACCACATTGCTGAGGTTCTGGAGTCACATATAGTTTTTGTTGACTTAACAATTTGCTTTTGCCTTTAAAGAACGCATAATTTGATCAGAATAATTGTATGAACTATATAGAACTACTCACTGTTAAGCATATGCATTTGTTTTATAATGTTTTTGCATCTGTAACAAAATATGCTTTCATGCCAGACACCCAATATTCATATCATTTATTGAATGAATCAAGAAGCCATTTCTTGTGGTAAGTTAGATGCCATTGTGTTTCAAAGGAATACAGTACATATGTATAAGTGAGCTCTGACTGTCCAGTACTTTAAGATGTTACAAACTAGCAAAGGTAAGGACTTTTTGGTCAGCCTTGGACAAGACATTGGGGAAGTCTTAGACAGAAACAATGATTAATTTGCAAACTCTCAAGCAGTAGAACATACTGAGCCACAATGCATTAAATCCATTAATGAGCTTAATCTTTGTAAGTAAACACAGGATGAATGCAATCAACAATGTTTACAGCACAGAAGGAGGTCATTCTTCCTTTGTATTTATACCTACTCTTCCCTGGAACCATCTAAATTGTCTCCCACTATTCATCTTTCTCTGTAAAGGCTTGCTTCAAATAATTATCCAATAGCAACCTGACTTGCTTTGAATCTCCCAACTGAACCCTCCACTGGCCCAGACTTGTTTTATCCTTCCCAGAAAGGTCTAACTATCATCCTGAATTTACACTGAAGTGTTCTTCATTATGCTCACTGCAACTCTCTCCTTTTTATGGTTACTCTAAGGCACTTTTTTTGTGCCTCTTCCACTCAATTTACTTTTCCGGAGCCCAGACCTCAATATTCTATATTCTTCCATATTCACTTTTCCTTCAAACTATCCCTTCTCGATACACTCCCAGTAAGTCTACTCTTGTTTTCATTCCCCTGGTTGTTAATAAACAGTTCTTCTACAAATTGTGCTTCCCGTTCAGACAACTTGTCCCACTCTTGGCCATTCACCTCCCCTCCTCATCCTATTATCAGAAGTAGCAAAAGACAATCACCTAAGCGGAGTCCCTGTTGTACTTCATAAAATATACTGTGAACTCTAACAGCTATCGCACTATCTCTAAACTTCCCTTTCTTTCTAGTGCATTTGAATTTATAATTGCTTCACAAAAATGCATCCATTTTCACTCATTTCCCTCCTAACCTACTAATCAATTTTCCAGCATGACGACAGAAAAGATCTAAACTGCTTATAGTCACCAATAATATTTTGTGGATTAGGATTGTTGCTCAATTTTCCTCATTCTTCTTGACTTTTTCACAGACTTCATGTATGTAAACAGTGTTGATCTTCTACACTTGCACAGTTTCTCCTCCAAATCTATCTACATGTATCTATTCTTAGGTCTTCTGGTGCTTGCCCACTTTTTCATTTTTGTTTCTTTTAAATACCTTTACTCTCATCCACTGAAACACTGTTTCCACGTGTTAGCATTTATATAACACATTTTAATATTTTAATATTTTTGAGTCATTTAAGGCATTATTTTTTAAAAATTAATTCATGGAATGTGGGCATTGCTGGCTGGTGCAGCATTTATTGCCGGTTCCTAGTTGCCCTTGAGAAAGTGGTGGTGAGTTGCCTTCTTGAACTGCCGCAGTTCATGTGCTGTGGGTAAATCCACAGTACTGTTAGGGAGAGATTTTGACCCAGCAACAGTGAAGGAATGGTTATATATTTCCAAGTGAAAGTGGTGAGTGGCTTGGAGGGGAACTTGCAGGTGTCATGTTCCCATGTGTCTGTTGTCCTTGCACTTCAAGATGGGAGTAGATGTGAGGGTTCAGAAGGTCTTGTCTGAGGGAGCTTGGTGAATTTCTGCAGTGCATCTTGTGGATAGTACACACTACCACCTATGAGCATGGGTGGTGGAGGGACTGGATGTTAATGAATGTGGTGATAATCAAATAGGCTGCTTTGCCCTGGATGATGCCAAGTTTCTTGAGCATTGTTGGAGCTGCACCAATCTGGGCAGATTAGAGTATTCAGTCTTTGTAGATGGTGCACAGGCTTTGGGGAGTCGGGAGATGAGTTACTCACTGCAGAATTGCTATCCTCTAAGCTGCTCTTGTAGCCACTATATTTATATGGTGAGTCCAGTTCAGTTTCAGGTCAAGGGTAACCCCTCCCCTGAGATATTGATAGTGGTGGATTCAGTGATTATAACACTATTGAATGTCAAGGATTGATAGTAAGATTGTCTCTTACTGGGGATGGTCATTGCTTGGCATTTGTGTAAAATGATTATTAATTTGTTGTTTACCCACTGTCAAGAAACACTGTCCTCATACCATCATCTTTGAATAGACCCTGTTCATGCCTCTTCTGTTTGGTCTGTTATTACTCTATCCATATTGCTATAAGCCTTTTTTTAGCTGTTTTAACATCCTATGGGGGAGATGGATTTTAAACCTGGATCTTCTGATCCAGAGGTAGGGACATTACGGCTGCACCATAAGACCTATGTAAATTTTTAGAGATACTTTTCTGGACAATGAATGCTTAGGAAGTGTAAATTGGTGTTGAAAGCTCCTGTCGTTTAAGTTCATAATGTATGCATTTAAGAATGACATAGCACATGTTTTCCCCAAAACGATGATATCAGTTGAAGGAAAAGGGTAACTACAGAGTTTGCGTTTTCTTAGAATTCCCAGTGTGAGTGGAAAGATACAACTCCACATGCTGTTAAAAGACTTTTTTGTTTTTGCCAAGTGACTTGAAAATGATCCGTTGAATCATCATTTCAAAGCGTTTTTATTTGTACATGGGATTTGGTGACACTAGCAAGTTCTGCATTTATCGACCTTGAGAAAGTCATAGTGAACTGCTACCTTGAACCAGTACAGTCCAAGTGGTAGAGGTATATCATCCCTTTTGACATGTAATCTCTCCAGCCTTCCAACCCATAACAGATCTTACCTTTTATTCCATTCTCCCCTTTCCCTTGCTGGGTAAACCCATAATGCTGTAAGGGTGGGACTTCCAGTGATTTGAAAAGGGACTGTGAAGGGACAGTTTCAGTTTCCAAATCAGGATGGTGAGTGACTTAGGGAGTGGGGGTGGGCGCAAGAGAGGGCCTGTGGGGCAGGGGAATTGGGGGTGGGGGTCGTCAGAGTGCTCCCATTGCATTTCCTGCCTTTGCCTTTGTAGGTGGTAGAGGTCACGCATTTTGAAGGTATAATTGAAGGAGCCTTGGTGACCTACATCATGTAGATGATACATTTTGCTGCTACTGTGCCTCATTGGTAGAAAAAGAGTGAATCTCTAAGGTTGTGCGTGGGAACTAATCAACTGCTTGGTCGTGAGCAGTTTTGTTGGAGCTGCACTCATCAAGGCTAGTGGAGCGTATTCCATCACTCTTTGATTTGTGTATTCTAGATTCTGGACCTGCACTGGGGAGACGAGAGGTGAGCTACTCATCACAAATTCCCAGCCTATGACCTGCTCTTGTCGTGACAGTATTTATAGATATCAGTGTTGTCTGTATTGAAACAGCTAGGCTGGTGTCACAGCTAGTTGTGGAGCACAGGCTTTCAGTCCTGAAGACAGGATGTCAGAGCCGATAGGCTTTGCAGTATTCAGTGGTAATATCTGTTATTTGACATCATTTGGAGTGCATGAAATTGGCTGAAGAATGATATCTGCAATGCTGTGATTCCAGATGGAGGCCAAGTTGGATTACCTGCTTGGCACTTCTGATTGAAGTTGGTTAACAATACTTCAGCCTTGTCTTTTTGCAATGATGTTTATGTTCCCATATTGAGGATGGGGATATTTCTGGAGATATCTCCTCCTGTTGTTTAGTTGTCCATAATCATTTATGTCTGGATGTAGCAAGACTACAGAGCTTGGATCTGGTTTGTTGTTTGCGGGATTGCTTAACTGTGTGCAAAAAAATTATTATGGAGAAATAGAAGTTGCAAAATTTTGCCTTACTATGATATTGTCATGTAATGCTGGCTGGACAGCTGGTTGGTGCTGCAGATGACAACAACAATGAGGTTAAATTCCTGTATTGGATGAGGTTATCATGTGGCACTCTCCTTCTCTACCTCCGCTCTCACCTGAGGTATGGTGACTCTTAAGTTAAACCATCATCAGTCATCCGTTTCTAATGAGAGAGCAGCACTATCATCTGTTTGGACTTTAGTGACTACTTTATTTTTGTAATGGTGCGGATTGTTTTATTTAGTCATTGTAAAGCCAATCCATGTCATTGTTAGCAAAGCCATGAGTGAATGTATTATAAGTATTGCATATTTTCTGTTCTACACTGATGACATGGTCGTCTTTTTCTGTTGTCATCTTATCTCAATTCTGTGTAATTTTGAGTTGTGGTTGTGAGTCTTTTTTTAAACCACTTTTTAATGAAATGTCTTCCATGTGAAAAATCATTAACAATTAACATCAGTATTTGTTTAATTGGGCAAATTAATGAAAACCCTTTCTTCTAATATATTTATTTCCCTGAAACTGCTGACTGGAGAATTCAATACTGCTACGTTAAACAAAAACCCAATAACATGACTAATCTTGCATCAGAATCTTGTCTTTTATTTTGTAATCAACCTGATCAGAGATATTATCGCACACCTCTGGAGCAGGTGGAACTTGAACCTGAGCTTCCTGTTCCAGAGATAGGGACACTGCCACTTTACCACAAAAACCCAAATTTTGTCTTTTATAACAGAGTTCACTGGATGTCTAATTTACGTATGTACAAAATGTTTGTACATGTATAAGTATGATTCTTTCACAGCAGGTTGTGTGTCCTTGTGCTGATGTTTATTTTCTCAATATCTGTTTTGCCAAATTATTCTAAGGTATGATATAGAATTAATTACAACTTATAACTATTTAGCACTCTGAACAAAGGGAACTTGGATAGCTATACTTTAGCAGGAACAGGGTCTCGTGGATAAGAAACACTTAGAGCATGAGTGGAGGTAGATGACGAACTAGAGAAAGATGCAGGTCTGGGGCTAGTTCTCCCTTTGTCTTTTGTTCAGACTGCCATCTCATCTGCTGCACTCTCTCATCCTCCCCCTTTGTCAACAACATAAAAATCATCTTTTCTCAGTCTGAAGAAGAGATATTATAGTCAAAATGTTAATTTTTTGTTTTTGTCTCCAGGGTTGTGGCCAGACAGCACTTTCAGCTTTTATTTCACATCTCCAGCATAAGCAGTATATTGCTGTAACTTTTCTTCCCCACTAAATAATTGGGCCAGTGATGAGTTGGGATCCTTCAGGAGCCATTAATTGATCCTTTGAATGGTAAGTGCAGAAGGTGCCCGATGTATCCTTGCATCCAGCACTTGATTGTGGAGGTGGTGAGAAGGAGGCCGATATCTCTCGGGGCCCAACTTGCCCAGTTATTTGTCCTTCTTGCCAGAGGATAGTTGTGCCCATTGTAAATCTCTTACTTAGAAGCCTTAATTCATGTTGATGGTGGACACTCTTGGTGACTTGATCAACCAGCCCTAAGGGGAGTCTGTCAAGTCATGGTGTGGTGGAGCCTGGCCCACTATTGACAAGATTATTTTGTTTTTTCTGTTACTCGGGTCTAATGTTTAAACTGTTTCCCCCACTATGCTGTTTGAATCAAAAGTTCGAAATCTGTTCACTGTGATAGTAGTCCTATTTTTGAATTGAAAACAAACTGGAAACATTCTTTATGAAGGATTTGAGCTAAAATGTATAAGTTATGACCTTATAATTTCAGGATATAGTAGAGAATGGGACAAATATATATGTTTGTAACACCTGTACACTCACTTCACATTTGGAATTACAACATAATTGTCTATATAAGAAACAAAACCAGAAAATTCTGGAAATATACAGGAAACTTCTTGGTGTCTGTTGAAAAATAAGACCAGGTAATCTTATGGGTATAACCTCTTGTCAGAACTGAAAACCACAAGATAACCATTCTATCGGCATTAAAAAAAGAGAGAAAAATGCTTGTAAATGGAACCTTTCGATAAAGCTAAACGCTGATGCAG
The DNA here is from genome assembly GCF_021869965.1 of Rhincodon typus. NCBI lineage: Eukaryota > Metazoa > Chordata > Chondrichthyes > Orectolobiformes > Rhincodontidae > Rhincodon > Rhincodon typus. Next base: position 99,872,231 of record NC_063333.1, on the reverse strand, counting down.
AGATATTTGTAAGTATCTTCTGGTAAATTAGTTTCATGATTACCCTAATCATTTAACGTTTGACATACTATATGGTGTTCCCTGTAAGAATGACATTCAGATGGTATAGTGCCAAATACGTAGACATTCTCAGCTATCATTATTCTTGAGTTAGCCATTATTCTGTGGTAGCTACTTGGCATGGTATTATTTGACAAAGCCTTGTTAAGCTTCTCCTGGAGAATACAATTTAAAAATGTAATCACATAAAAGCAATTGTGCCAAACCAGGCAATGCAAAACTGCTTGTATTAATTTGGAATAGTTAGTGTAATGGAATGTCCAAAGGTGCATAACAGGATCATAAAAAAGCAAAGTATGACACCAAGCCACATAGGAGGGTATTCAGTTAGATAGCCAAAAGCTTGGTCAAAAGAATATCTTAGGGGTATCTTAAAGTGGAACGCAAGGCTAGGGGTGCGCAGGGCCTTTGTAGGCACAGCCACCAATCACAGAGCGATTTAATATGGGGATGCAATAGAGGCCCATACAAGATGAGCACAAATATCTTTGAGGATTGTAAGTCTGGGGGAGATTATAAAGATAGAAGAAGGAAAGCCATAAAAGGGACTTGAAAGCAAGGATCAGAACTTTAAAATTGAAGTTTTGCGTGAGCACAGGAGTGAATAAAGGAATGGGACTAGCTGTGAATTAAGACATGAGTGAAAAATTTCGAATGATCAAGTTTACAGTGAGCAGAATGTGAGTGACCAGCCAGGTATGTTTTGAAATGGTTGAATCTAGAAGTAACCCAGCTTTGAACAAAAGGTATGAGCTGAGACAGGGATGAAGTCAGAAAATGTTATGCAAATGCAAATATACAGTCCTAGCATGAATGTAAGGGCAGAAGTTCATTTCAGGATAAAATGTGAAACTGACGTTACAAATGACTGTATTAATTTCTAACTGTTGCCAGGGAAAGGGAATGGAGTCAGTTGCTATAGAACAGAGGATAGAGCGGGGACCAAATACTGTAGCTCCAAACTTAACAATGTTTAACTGGATGAGATTTCACTTCATCCATTACAAGATGGCAGTTAATTGCTCTGATAATTTAGCAACAGTGAAGGAGTTATGAAAAGTGGTGAGGTGGCGCAGTTTTTTTTTCCCCAGCATATATGTAAGACCTAAAGCTGTGCCTAAGGATACTGTTGACCAGGAGCAGCATATGATGAGAAACAGAAGGCCACCGGAGGTAACAGTGCAGAAGAAAATACAACATCGCAAGTAATTCTCTGGTCATGGCTAGATGAGTCAGAATGATGCCAGCTGGATGAGAATGGAGAGGCATTAGAAGTGGTTGGTTAGGTGGTATGGTTAGCCATGTCAGAGGTTGCAGACAGGTCGAGAACAAAATGTTCAACTTTGTTCAACATAGGTTGCCATTCGTGACATGGTGAAGAGCAGTTTCAATACACTGGCAAGGAAGGACATCTGACTGGGGGTGGGGGGGTGTGGGGTTTGAATATGAAGCTCTGGGAAAGACCGGGTTGGATTTGGGAAATGATAACCTGATCAAAGACTTTGGAGAAAATAGGGAGTGACTGGAAATGGGACAGTAATTTGGGAGAATGGTGGGTCAAGGGTCTTTTTTTGTGAGGAGGTGGTGATGTGGACTTGAAAGAGAGGGAGAACAACTCTTGACAATATCAATTAACATAGTCGAAGAGGGCTGGTTGTGTGGTTGTTTAGAACTGATCCCCACACCCCTGACCAATTAGAAAGGACAGCCCCAACTGATGAGTGGCTGGACCGTGACTGATTTCTGGACAATTTGAACTAATGTTAATTCCTGGACTGGTTGCTTTTGACCTGCGGGATTGACCATGGTCCACTCTATCGACCGTAGTGATATGGAACCCCTGACCCATAAGATCATAAGAAATAGGAAAAGGAGTAGGCCGTTGAAGCCCTCCGTCTGCTCCGCCATTCAGAAGGATCATGGTAAATCCGACATTCCTCACATCCACTTTCCTGCCCTTTCCCAGTAACTCTTGATTTCCTCTACTGATCAAGAATCTATCTATGTCAGTCTTAAATGTACATAAGGGCTCTGTCCCCACAGCTCCCTGTGGCAAGAAGTTCCAAAGAGACTGAACCCTCTGAGACAAGAAATTCTTCCTCATCTCGGCCTTAAATTGTTTATTATTTATTCTGAGACTATGTTCTCTAGTCCTGGCACCCCCAGGAGGGGAATCATCCTCTCAGCATCTGCCCTGTCAAGCCCCTTAAGAATCCTAAGGATTTCAATGAGATTACCTCTCAGTATTCCAAACTCCAGTGAGTAGAGTCCCAAGGCTTAGCCTTAGCTCCTAAGACAATCCCTCCATACCAGGGATCATCCTCCTCTTGCTTACAATTAAATGATATCTTTCCTTAAATAAGGGGATCAAACTGTTCACAGCACTCCAGACGTGGTCTCACCAGCACCTTATGCAGTTGTAGTAAGACTTCCCTGCTCTTCTACTCCAACCTCCTTGAAATAAAGGTCAGCATTCCATTAGTATGCTGATTTATCTGCTGTATGTGCTATGTGCTAGCTTTCACATGTACAAGTACCCCCAAGTCCCTTTGTGTTGCAGCTTTCTGCATTTTTTTTCTCCATTTAAATAATACTGTTCTTTTGTTCTCCCTTCCAAAATGAACAACTTCACATTTTCCACATTATACTCCATTTGCCAACTTTCAATATCTGCCTACAAAATGTTTGTATTCTTCTTGCAACCTGCCTTTCCACCTATATTTGTGTTATCTACAAATTTGGTGTCAGTATGTTTTACTTCCTTCTTCTAAATCATTAATCTATATTGTAATCAATTGTGGTTCCAGCACTGATTGCTTAGGGATGGGTCACCAACCTGAAAAAAAATTCCTAATCCCCACTCATTATTTCCCACCCATTAGCCACTTCTCTTTCCATGCCAATGTAGTACTTCCAACACCGTGGGCTTTTATCTTTTGACTTAATCTTTTGTGAGGTACCTTGATGAACACCTTCTGGAAATCCAAATACAACACATCTACCAGTTCCCATGTCTGTTCTGGTTGAGACTTCTTAGAAAAGTTCTAGTAAATTAGTCAGACAAGATTTCCCTTCCGTGAAGCCATGCTGATTATGCTTTTTTAAATTATGATTTTCCAAGTGTTCTGTTATTGCTTCCTTAATAACTGATTTCAGTACGTTTCCATTAGATGTTAGACTAATTGGACTGTAGTTACCAGCTTTTTGCCTTGTTTCCTTTTTGAATAGGGGTGTCACGTTAGCGGTTTTCCATTCCTCTGGTGGTCCTTCAGAATCCAAGTATGTTTTGGAAAATTAAAACTGATACATCCACTATATCTGTAGCTACCTCATTTAGGATCCTAGGATGCAAGCCATCAGGGCCTAATTTGTCTAAATACTGTACCTTGAGTGATGGTGCTTAATTCTTCCCCCATATTCTTTGTTATGAATGGAATGTTCAAAGTATGTTCCACCATAAAGACTCACACAAAGTATCTATTTAACTCCTCTGCCATTTCCTTGATCCTAATACCTTCTCACCAGCTTAATTTCCTAGGGAGCCTATGTTCACTTTGACCCCTCTCTCTCTCTCTTTTTGTATATTTAAAGAAGCTCTTATTGTCAGTTTTTATATTCCTTGCTATTTTGCCCTGGTAGTTTATTTTCTCTATCTTTATTGATTTTTTTTTTTTAGTCCTCCTTTGCTGGATTCTGAATTTTATCCCAGTCTTTGGAACTATCACTGACTTAGGTTTCCTTATTTGCTTTTTTTTTAACTCAATATTTTTCTGAACTTCCTTGGTTGGCCATGGTTAGTTTATCCCTCTCTTAGAATCTTTCCTCCTTACTGGGATTTATTTTTCCTGAGAGTCCTGAATTACCTCTTTTTTTTTTAAATGTCTACCACTGCTTGCTTACTATCATTCCTCCTAATCTATCTGCCCAGTTAATTTTAGCTAACTCTATCCTTATTTTATTGTAATTCCCTTTATTTAAGTTAAAAACAGTTGATTCCAACCGAAGTTTCTCATTCTTGAATAGAATTTGATATTCAGTCATGTTACGAACACAACTACCATGGGGATCTTTACATCGAGGTCATTTATTAAACTTGCCTCATTACCTATTACCAAATCCAAGATAGCCTGCTCCATGATGTATTGCTCCAGGAATCTATCCATAATGCGTACCATGAATTTGCTGTAGCCACCCTTTCCAATTTGATTAACCCAATCAACATGATTAAATTCATCCATAATTACTTTTACATGCTCCAATTATTTATTGATTTATAGGCTTTCCAACAGAGTTGCGTCGGCTTGGGTGTTTGTACACTACTCCTACCAATGTTGCCTTTTGCTTTTTTTTTTAACCTCCGCCCGAATGTACTCAATATCATCAGAGATTGTCTCCGTCTCTGCCTCTGCCTCTGCCTCTGACCACCCCAAATGGCCGACTGTGTCCAAGCAGCTGAACTGAGATCAAATGTTGCCCTTGACTAACTAGCTTTGGTGGCATCGATGGCAGTTTCTCTTGACTTAATTGAGGACTGCTCCCTGTAGACTTTGAGGCATGATCATTTGGTTGAAACACAAGCAGTGCATTTGCCACCTGAGCTACTGACATATGGAGTACATGTCATATTGATGTTACATAGTGCTGTACAGCAACACATCCTACCCCTTGACTGATCACGACTGGCAAACATGACAAGCTGCCTGGTTTTGTGTCCACTAAAAGGGCAGGACGAGACAAAATATTGAGAGCCTGTAAGTTCTGAATGAGTTGGCAAGGCAGAGATGCAGTGAGCATCCAAGCTGGCACAAAGTGAGCGAATGCTAAGAGACTAAGTTGCTTGTCCCTGCGCACACCGGTCTGGTAGGTTTCATTGCAGCATCGAAGTGGATAACCATATGTTAGATGAGTCATTGATGTGCTGAGGCTGGTGCATGTCTGATGCCAACCTCTGTGGTAAGAGGGGGCAAGTGCTCACCGTCTGTGAAGCGTGCCTTGAGATGTTGGGAAATGCTGGCCAAGTGGAGGCCCAGAGGAGCAAGTGGCAAGCTGGAGCCTGCTCTGACTGTCATGTCAGGAATTGTCAGTATCTGATTTCTCTCCACCTTGTCAGAGAATAGGAAGCTGCCATCCTCATATATATGAGCTGGAAATAAGCAATAAGGAGATATTAATGCTTGCAGATAAGCCTGTCACTGCTCACTAATGAGATTCTCATCTCGCTGTTAACACCTTGGGTGAAAAATTGAGATTCTTTTCCCCGACAGGAATCACATTTTCTGAATCGATTTGCCATTGCATCATTGTTCAGTAAATGGAAAAACTCCATCCATAGTGTCACTGGGGACTAGGACATATCAGCATTGGAGCTGTGAGTGTAGCTGAGTAAAACAGAAGTTGCAGAAAAGTTGTGGCAAATGGAGTGTCAAAGGCTGATAGATGGTGTTTTGCCAGAGCTCTTTAAGAAACTATAATTCGGCAACATTTTAACGTATTTGTGCATTGTATTTCCATTTTTTAAATTGGTGCCTTTCTAATTTACCTTAATGCATTGATATGAGTGTCTTTACATCTGCACTTTAAACTTTTTGTCCAGATCTAGAGTCTTATTTTTAAAAAAAATCCTAATTATAGATTATTTCACTACAAATCTGTTTGTTTTTGACAACCTATCTTTTGAGTAACCTGGGCCAAAAAGTCAAACTGAAACAGTAGCTAGGTTAGGAAGAATTATTTATAGTGGACAGGGACTTTTTACACATGCTGATTTTAAAACTCTTCTGATTGGCTGCCATGTCCCATTGCAGCCCTAGTTTGGGGGAGTGGGGAGAACCCTTTTTTGTTACGACTGAGATTTTGTTTCATGTTACAAAACCCTGCATTATGCTCGGTCCATTATTGTGGCGTTAGTCCAGAATATGCAAATACTTAAAAACCAGGTGAACATGAACCATGGGTTTTCATTGGTTATAATTAGTTGAAGTGTTAGGTTGTATTACTTGAACTCTAAGAACACCGGTAGTGGTAACTAACTTCGTTCTAAGAAATTAGGTGGTTTTGATGCAATACAATCTTTTGTCACTTCTTAGTGCTTCCTGTAGAGTACATATAAAATTGCATAGGAGAAAAGTGACTGGACCCAGCTTATAGAAGCACTGTACAGGAGATGTTGCATTAATGCTTGCTAGCAACTGCTCACTGCTGAGTGAATAAATGATAGATGTTTAGCTTCCTGTTTGAGAAACGACTGTAGGCTTTAACTATTCATTAACTAAACCCCATAATTATTTAAAATAATGCACTATTGCTTTAATGAGTGACTAGTACTGAGATGTGGTTGTTGGTGCCTACAATGGTTTTTATCGAATAGAAGTTGCAATGGAAAATCTGCATGCCAAGTAAGAATGACGCTCCTTCTACAATTACTTGGGAAGTTTCTATGCTTGTATAGAATAAGGCTTCAGTTTCTGGCTATGACTTCACTTGCGCATTTGCTTGAAGTAGTTTCTAAATAATAAGTAGGTTCTTGCCAGCTTACCTTTGTGTGTCTTTTTTAAATTTGTGAACTGCAGCTTGCAAGTACAGCAAAGCAGCCAATGCTTGCAAACTATTTACTCGGTGGAATTTCCTGAATTAACAGAATCATCATGTTGCATGGTTTGACTTTCAACATGCTAATTAGTGTTCTGAAAAGAACGGCAGTCATCAATGTTAATGATTCAAAGTAAGTAGTGTGAAAAATGGAGCAAAATACATCTTTGAGGTTTTTTTCCCACTCCGTTGGGATAATGTGGGACTAAAGTGGAGCATTGGGTGAACTTGCCAATGGTGTGATAACTCTGTCCTTGAGGATCTTGTTGACAGTCCACTGGATCCACTCTGCAGGAATTCAGACTCTGAAAAATCAGTGTTCCTCCTAAACTCATAGTTAGGCATTGGATTGCAAGTTCACAGCTTTGAAAATCAGGCCTTCTGCGATACTTTCAATCTACTTTGTTCTTGTAGTGAAATGAGTTGAATGAGAACGATGAAGTCTTGAGTGTTAAATGATCGAGAAGCACATTTTGTTAAATATAGTGAATGACTGCTTTAACTTTTGCAGTGGTCAAACTATGGTTTATCCAGTTTAGGAGCATCTGATCTCATTAATCAGTTCAAGTTGTACAAATCTGTACATATTCCAAAATTTTCCCTACTTCATTTTTTTTTACAAAAAGCAATATGGGGTAGTGGGGAGAAGAGAGCAATTTTGTCCTTAATTTGTGAAGATGGGCTTGTATTAATATGTTCAAGCATGTTGCTGCCACTTGAAGTATTTAAACAAATTTTCAGTTACACATCCTGAATTGTCTTTGAATTGATAATCTCCCTGTGGGGTAGAAACTGCCGACATTCAGAGGTCATGATTGTGGGCTGTATTTATTTTCTTTGCCCATTATGTGCATGGTTGATTTGGTTCACCATACTATACTTCTGCTGATTATAGTGAGTAGGTTATGGAAATGACTAATGCTGTTTTTACAAGGTACAGTATACTGCCGAGACTTCAAAGCAACCTGTGGGCGATCTGATATAATGCTGTTATTGCACAGTTAAGAGTAGAGAAAGATTGGGTAAGCTGCAGAAAATGATGGAACTACTCAGCAAATCAAACAGCATCTATGGGAAGAGAAAGAGTTAATAGGCTGAATTTATCATAAATTGGTGAAATATTGATTTTGGTGAGTTTCATGGAAGGTTTTTGTCTGAGAATCCTAATGTGTTTTCTCATACTATTCTCCAAAAATTACCTCGTTACCAATGCACCATGCCTCCTACAGTGCCCCACTCATCCTACCTTTCCTTTCACCAGAGGTAGAAGTACACTGCACTGCCAGGACCTGACTGCCAAAGCCGGCAGTCACCAGCTAAAGTGCTGCCAGCTGGGAGTTGCCCTTCACTGTGTGCATTGGAGATGAACCAAAAACAAATGGTTTTCCAGGCACAGAGATGGCAAAGCTGACACTTCATTGCAAATACAAGTGCGCGTTCAGAAGTGTACTGCTATTTAAGAAACAAGTTGCGCTGATTACCCATCCTTGACATCATCCTATCTTAGAACCAGGCCACTCTTCCCCAAGTGTATCCAAACATGTTCTCATTGAACAATGTGGGACCATCACATATTGAAAGGCTTTCAAATAGTTGAGAGCTTTTCCTTTTATTCAGTCACAGCAAAAGTGGAATAAAAAGAAAAGAAGCTGTATTTGTCTCTGGGAACAGACAGGGACTGCTTACCTATTGAGCAGCAACAAATTTGCAGTCAATGCATCCAGTTCTCCTTTACTGGAACTGGGTATTGATTGTGTCTGGTCTGGTTTACTGAGTCTGACACTGCAGCGCTCTGTCATGCAGAATGTGATGTTCCTCTTGCCCCATGTCCTAGTCATCCTTTTCAGAAGATTGCTGCTGCTTTCCCAGCTCTTTGGTGTCCATCGCATCTCCCCTTTTCAATCGCAGTTATGCAGAGTACAGCATGCTAGGATTATGTGGCACACCCTTTCTGGGTTCATGACTTCCCCCAGGCCGATTTAAGCATCAGAATCTCATCTTCAGCAAACCTATCATTTGCTCCACTGTGACCCTGGTCGAAGAATGGGCTGCATTATAGTCTCAATCAGAGGGTTGCACAGGAAACAGGGACTGAGAGTTATCAAGGATATAGGCAACAAGGCAGCTCCTTATGTAGACTTCTAAGATTTGATATTGATGATTACAGATAACTTGCACATTAATGGAATTGAATATTTTTATATTCATAGTGTTAGCCGTGTTACGCTTTCAGTGCAACATGTTTAGTGCCTACAGTGCACCACACCTGGGGAAGGCCAGCTCTTGGCAAAGCTACTGCCCAGGCTGCAGCACTGACTTCATCACAGGGAAACAAGATGAAGTGGTGTGATCTGGCACAAAATACATTGGTAACAGCCTGGATACGTGTGTGGGTTAAAGGTTGTGAGATTCAACACCAGGGTTGGGTCTAGCTGTTCACATATTTCTGTGACAGTGTCCTGGAGCATCCTCATTCTGCAGCAACACTGTACCTCACTCATCTGGGGGGAAGGTGTCAAGCCCTCATGTAGCTCCTGCACATCCTGTGCATTTGAAGCGGATCTTCAGCTGTCACCTCTTCATGTGGCGGCTGTCCAACAGCTGCTGAAGGTTGTTGCTGTTCCTGGCTTGCTAGCGCATCAGTTCCTCAATTTTTCTCCACCTTCATCGTATCACAGGAACAGCAATTAGAGCCCCTGCTGTGGCTTGATCCATTGGTCACGCTTCAATGAACAATAAACAATAAACAATACAGTACAGGAAGAGGCCCTTCAGCCAACCAAGCCTGCGCTGACATGTGATGCCTTACTAAACTTAAAAACTTTTGCCTCTATGCAGTCTGCATCCCTCTATTCCATGCCTTTTCATATATACGTCAAGATGCCTCTTAAATGTTGCTATTTGCCTCCACCACCTTCTCTGGCAGCATATCCCAGGCATTTACCACTGTGTGTAAAAACAAAACTTCCTTCTCACATCTCCTTTAAACTTAACCCCTTTTACCTTAAAACTGTGTACCCCAGTAATTGACATTTCTACCTTGAGAAAAAGACTCCAACTATCCATTCTATCCATGTCTCTCATAATTTTGTAAACTTCTATCAGGTCATCCTTCACCCTTCAACATTCAATTTGAAACAAACCAAGTTTGTTCCACCTCTCCTCATAGCTAATGCCCTCCAAACTGGGCAATATCTTGGTAAACCATTTCTGTACTGTCTCCAAACACTCCACATCCTTCTGGTAATGTGGTAGCTAGAACTGTACACAATATTCCAAATATTGCCTATCTGAAGTTCTACACCACCGCGATATGACTTGCTAATTTTTATACTCTATGTCCAGATTGATGAAGGCAAGAATGCCACATGCCTTCGTGCCTACCTTATCCACTTGTGTGGCCACTTTCAGGGAACTGTGGACCTGTTTGTCTAGATTCCTCTAAAGTTCATGCTTCTAAGGGTTCTGCTATTTACTTCCCTCCTGCATTAGATCTTCAAAAATGTAGATCCTAGCATTGTCTGGATTAAACTCTATCTGCGATTTCTCCACCCAAGTCTCCAGCCTATCTATATCCTGCTGTATACTCTGGCAGTCCATTGCTCCCCCAGTTTCCTCCTCCAAATCATTTACCTATATTATGAGCAGGTGTCCTAGTACACTGCTGGACACAGATTTCCAGTCAGGAAAACACCCTTCCACCCCTACTCTGTCTTCTATGACTAAGCCAGTTCTGTATTGAACTTAACAGCTCACACTGAATCCCATGTAACTTCACCCTTTGTACCAGCTTGCCATGAGGAATCTTGTCAAAGGCCTTGCTAAAGCCCATATAGACAACGTGGTTCAATAAAGTTTGAGAGATATGACGTTCCTCGCACATAGCCATGCTGCCTATCTCTAACAAGTCCATATTTTTTCAAACGTGAGTAAATCCTATCCCTACCACTGAACAAGGGCTCACCAGCCTGTTATTTCCAACATTATCTCAGTTGCTCTTCTCAAACAAAGCAACAATGTTGGCCATTCTCCAGTCCTTTCGGACCTCTCCCATGACTAAAGGGAATTCAAAGATTTCTTACAAGAGTCCAACAATTTCCTCACCTGCCTTCCTCAGCATTCTGGGACAGATCTCATCAGGTCCTGGGAACTTGCATATCTTAATGCTTTTCAAAATACCCAACACCACCACCTTTCTTTGTATTGACATGCCTTCGAATATCAACATACCCCTCCCGAGACTCACTATCCACCATGTCCTTCTGCTTTGTGAATCCTGATGCGAAGTATTCACTAAGGACCTCCCTCACTTTCTTCAGCTCCATGCATAAATTCCCTCTTTCATCCTTGAACCGACCCACCTTTTCCCTCGTTAACTCTCTTGCTCCTTCATATATGTATAAAATATCTTGGGACTTCCCTTAATCCTGTTTGCCAGAGACATTTCATGGCTGTTTTTGGTCCTCCTAATTCCTTGTTTGAGTTCTTTCCTGCTGTCTTTGTATTCTTTGAGGGCTCAGTTTATCTTCAGGTTCCTAAACCTTTATGTAAGCCTCCTTTCTCTTTTTGACTAAACTCTCCATTTCTCTTGTCATCCAAGGTTCCTGAATTTTGCTATCCTTATCCTTCATTTCACAGGAACGTGCTGGTCCTGAATTCTAATCAGTTGGTCTTTGAAAGATTCCCATATGCCACGTACCCATAATCTACATGCCCCAGTTCTTGCCTAATATTGTACTGATTACCCTTTCCCCAATTTAGTACTTTCATCCGAGGGCTACTCCTATCTTTGTAGAGACATAGTCATACAACATGAAACGGACACTTTGGTCTGGCTAGTCCATGCCGACCATGTTCCCAAATTAATCTATTCACACTTCCTATGTTTGGCCCATATCTGTCCAAACCCTTTCTATTCAGGTACTTGCCCATATGCTTTTTAAGTGTTATAACTGTACCTGCATCCACAATTTCCTCTGGCAGCTCATTCCACACACTAACCACTCTGTTTTTAAAAAAATGTTGCTGCATATGTTCTCTTTAAATCTTTCTCCTCATACCTTAAAAATATGCCCCCTAGTTTTGAACGTCTCCATGTTTGGTAAAACACCTTTGCTACTCACCTTATCTATGCCCCTTATGATTTTATAAACTTCTATAAGGTCCCCCTTCAACCTCCTACGTTCCAGGGGGAAAAAAGTTCCCAGCCTGTCTAGCCTATTTTTACAACTCAAACACTCCATTCCTTGGCAATATCCTGGCAAATCTTTTCTGAACCCTCTTCAGTTTAATAATATCATTCCTATAACAGGGCAACCAGAATTGCGCACAATATTCCTGAAGAGGCCTCATGAATGTCCTGCACAACCTTAACATGGCATCCCAACTCCTATTCTCAAAGGTCTGAATAATGAGGACAAGCGTGCCAAACGCCGCCTTAATCACCCTGTCTACCTGTGATGCAAATTTCAAAGATTTATGTACCGTAATGTATCCAGATGTATATTAAAACTTACAGAATTATGATCAACGTTCCCATAGCGCACCCCTTCCCCCCCCCCCCAAAAAAAAAACTTAAATTCCCTGGCAGGCTTATTCCCCACTATTGGGTCTAGTGTAGCCCCTTCTCCAGTTGGACTATTTACAAATCGTTTCAAAAAAACATCCTGGACGCATCTAACAAATTTCCTCCAGGTGAGTCAATTTAGGGGAATTTAAAATCCTCCCCCAAAACAACCCTATTGTTGATACATTTTTCCATTTTCTGTCCACATATCTGTTCCTCCATCACCCACTGGCTGTTGGTAGGCCTGTAGCACAATCCCATCATAATGATTGCACCCTTCCTAGTCCTGAGCTATACCCATATGGCCTCACATGAGCCCCCCACCATGGACTCCCTCAGTACAGCTGTGATATTGTCTCTTATCAGTAATGTGACTCCCCCACATCTTTACACCCCTCTCAATCTCTCCTGCAACATCTAAATGTTAGAACATTAAGCTGCCAGTCTTGTCCCTCTCTCAACCAAATCTCTGTGATAGCTGCAACTTCATAATTCCATGTATTAATCCAAGCTCTCAATTCATCTGTTTTATCTGTCATGCTCCTCACATTAAAACAAATATACTTCGGACTGCCAAACCTGCCATGTTCAGTAACCTCTCCCTGTCTGTTCTTCCTCTTAGTCTTACTGGCCTTAGTCTCTAACTCTCTTGATCATTTACCTACTGATCTACTGCTATAGTTCCTGCCCCATGTTATACTAGTTTAAACCCTTCTGAGTGTCATCAGTAAACCTCCCTGCCAGGATACTAGTGCCCCTTGAGTTTAGGTGCAACCTATTCTTGTACAGTACCCACCTTTCCTGGAAGGTATCCCAATGATCCATAAACCTGAATCTCTCCCTCCTAATCAAGTATTTAATTGTGTTATCTTCCTATTTCTGACCTCGCTGGTTTGTGGCACAGGAAATAATCCTGGGATTACTGGAGTCAAAGTTGCAGCCACAGAAAGACCTATCTGTGCCCTTGAGTATAAGAATCCCCTATCAGTACTGCTCGCCTACCTGGTGTACCACAGTGCCAATTTTATGGTGCCACTGATCTCGCTGCTGCTTTCCCCTAAGAGGCTCCCAGCCCCGCCAACAGTGTCCAAAATGGTATATCTGTTTGAGGAAGGAATGACCACATTGGGCTCTTGCAGTGCCTGCTCATGTTTATTCGCTTTCCTGATGGTCACCCAGTGCTTATCTGTCTGTGTAGCCCTTACTGGTGGTGATCCCAGCTCTCTAAACATGCTGTCCGTAACATTCTCAGCCTCGTGGATGCTCCACAGTAAGTCCATCCAGCACTCCATGTGGCAAATCAGGTGCTGCAGCTGAGGACACTTGCATACGTGGTCATCATGGATACCACAAGCGTCTCTGATTTCCCACTTATTGCAGGACGAGCAATCCACAGGGCCGAATTCTCCTGCCTTTGTGAATCTTATCAACTAAATTAACCTTATTAACTACAGACCGTAATCCAGGAACTGATAACATGACCTTACACACTCATCACCAAACTTGAGTCTGTCTCTCTCCCACTTCCAGTGAACCTGCAGTGTGAATATAAGAAACAGAACAGTTCTTTAGTGAATGTGAACAATCATGTCATTCACAAATGACAGTTTAATATTGTCTTTCATGCAGTGGGACATTGTGGGTTCCAACAAGGAGATCCATGAAACATCTCTAGGTGGATCTTTGAGGTAGGGACCTTATTCTGATTAATGCAACACCAGCCATCTTGTAAGTATGGTAGGAGATTGTAAATGCTGTAGGTTTACTGATACCTTTGTTCTTTCAAAAAAAAAGGCAGCATTGTATGTAAGAGCATGTCAGCAAACACTTAAGAGTTCAAGATGAGATTAAATCAACTCTGCAGCATATTAATCTTGAATTATCTTGGCAAATTATGGCCTGCAGGTGCTACTTTTACAGTTGCCAGTGATTTCTTATGCTTTTCTCACTCTGAAATGACCAGTGACATGGTCAAGATTGGATATGGCCAGGATTTGTCTCTGAAACAGTTGGACGCTGCATTGCATTTTACATGATTATAGATAACTTGATCGGGTACTGTTAGCACAGGTTTAATAAAGGCTCTTAAATCATTCAAGGTAGTGCCTGTGTGCTGAGACAGGGAAAAAAAAACTACTCTGCCCTCTCTGGATATGGTGCCAGAGCACATTTATGGTTGCATGTGTATGGAAGGCAGTACAGGTTGTGCTTGGCACAGTGAGTCACATGCTCAGCCTGGTAATCAAGGGCCCCCCTTGTGCTCGCTGTCAAGCCTGTCAGAACTGAACTTCCACAGATTCTTTACCACATTGAATTACAGTTGTAGTATCCCTGACCCTACAACTTAAATATGTTAACAGTTGCATAGCAATTGCATATCTGTGCTAAAAGGCAAATCAAGTCAGAAGGACTGTGAGCCTTAAACTTGGCTGATGGATGTAAAGCACAAAAAGGGAAGACAAAGTGATGCTGTAGCAAGAGAGGAGCCTTGAGCTGCACCCTTGTCTAACACGTGAGTTGGGTCCCTGTCCCACTGTACGTAGCAAATTGTTCCAGAGGCTACTGCAGCATGTGGACCTTTTTGGAGGTCTATGCAACAGAAAAAATAATTGCAGGAAACGTAGATTGACATTCTACTTTTACACTGAGGTGAGTTTGGATAACGTCTCTGCCTAGCAGGAAGACTGCCTATTTCAGCTTCCATAACTTTGCTTGCTTTGGATTCAAGTTCTGCTGAAATCCTGTTTCATGCTTTTGAGCTCATCCAAAGCTCTGCTACCCGTTTCTTCATTCGCAAAATGTCTGTTCACTCATAACCCTGTACTCAATGACTTGCATTCTTACTTTCACTGGATAATGTTATGAAATGATTGGTTCAGCTTCGATGGTTGTTGCATTGGGGGATGGCGTCAATTACTTAATGGCAATTAGATTCCTATTGAAAACAGTAAATGCTTTAGCAGATGCAAAGAACGGGCAGTATTTGATCAACAAAAGAATGAGGGACAAATTAATTCTTTTTCACTGTTTTAGATAATATTTCTTTTGAAGTAGTACTGTGAGATGTCCTGTCTACCTGAACCAGCTAGAAAGAACTTTTATTCCAAGTCTCATTGGATAGGTGGAGCTTAAATAATGCAGCGCACGCACACTATTGAACCGAAATCAAGGCAATGCGTGTTCGTTCCTATAAAATCTAGTTTACGTTGAGTTGAATTTTATGGGGATGAAGTTGGGGAGGGCATCCATTGAGTAGTGAAGGAAGTGGGTGAGTCATTTTACCAACAGTGAAAACATGGAGAACAGATCACCTGCTCAGACCAGTTGAGGATTTTTTCCTGCTGCTGTTAGTATTTTATTCCATTGCTGGGTGCCCTTTCTGCAAGCTTGATGGTGGAGGATCTCTCCTAATTGGGTACTCTGTGGCCTAAGGAGTACCTTGCTGGCAGCAATTACTCCCCCTCCTATGGCCCTATTAATATCAACTCCGCATCCCCCCCCCGCCTCTTTCAGGGCTTGCCTGACTGCAAGGCACAGTACCAGCAGTGGCCACTGCTTCGAGATACCCTCCAAAAGACCAGCAACTCTTGAGGCTGGTGCTTACGCTTCAAGAGGATGGGATCCCTGAAAACTGTACTGGATGGCTAAAACATATCTCCAGGGTTCCTACAAAAGGCCAAGGTGGCATCCCCCAGTTCTTGTTGGGATTGCTACTGCAGCAGCAGAATCCTGGCCATTGTTTGTTGTAATACCTTGTTTTTGACTAAAAGTGTTCAAAATACAATGGAAGAGGCTTATTAGGATGTTGCCAGAGATGAACCTTTGGGAAAGTTAAAGATGTTTTCCTCGCAAGAGAAAAGATTTAAAGGTGACTCTACCAATATTTGGGATAATGCAATGTTTTGAAACAGTAAGTGGGGGAAGAAAGGATGCCTTTGAGTGGGTTAATAAGTAGGAACATTTAAAATTATTAGGAAAATGTCTAGTGGGTAGGGGAGGAAAATTATTTTTACTGATTTGTTGGGAATTGGAATGCTGCAGCTCTACCACCTCTGAATATGTTTGTGATTCTATATTTTGGTCTTTCAAGACTTTAAAATTAAGTCAGTACAAACTCATTCAGTTTCTCCATCGCTCTTTCTGTTTTTATTTCAGATTTCCTGCTGTAATTTGCTTTTATTTGAAGCCACTCAGTGCTGTTAAAGGTTAACCCTTATTGAATTGTTCGTAGGCCATTTGAGCTTGTGATATCTCCTCCACCCCTCCCCCAGTTCTCTTTGTCGTGCCACCCTGATGCATTTTTCTCCTCTAGCAGGGTTAACAGCTGTTGGTCTTACTCAATGGCCATCCAACAGGAGTTTGATTTCTGTCATCTGTGACTGATTCTGTAAATCCTTCCCAGCTAGTTTCCTTCCTCCTGTCCTCGCCCACCTGTTTCAGAAGGAATACTGCATTATTTTACTGCAGCAACTAAAGACCAGGCCAAAATCTAGTGAAGTGGCCATTTAAAAGAAATTTTAAAAATGTTTTTATATAAGATACATTTAGCATTCTATTATGTATTTTTAGCTTTCTCCTTCATTATTGATAATGTAGAAGTAATCCAATCAGTTGGTATTATACACTGAATACAGTTACCAAGGATATAACTGTTCTTTGAGAGATTTTTGACTTGCCATCTGGTATTAATTGTTATTTCTTTGCAGAATTGTTGGTTTAAAGTGAGGGTGCAAGATAGCTGCAGGTTATCAAGACTGAGAAAGTGTATTGCTCAAAAATCACCATATTTGTGGGAAGGCTTTCTCTTAAACCAATATGACATCAGTCGGCTATAGCATTCCTCCAAATGTTGCCCGCATGCAGTGTAATTGAATACTTGCAGCTGGTTCCCCACAAACTACTGAATCCTGTACAGTATTATGGAATGTGCATTCTTTGGCTCAAGAACTGTAGCAAGCTTGAACAAAAATGACACTGTTTCCTGTTTTGCCTATAACTGGAGAACTTTCGAGAGGAGTGGTTTAACAGTGTGGTTATTTCACAAGCTATTGGCCAAGAGAAAATGCTCAATATGAGTTAAAAGGCATTATCTGATTTTAATAAGAGACCTCCCTTTGTGAAACTGCTCTTGAGTTTCGTTGGCTATGTTCAATATTCATCAGTTTTGCTGGATACCTGTGAACTCACTGTGAAGTTTACATAAACATGGCATTGTATATGCAAACAGCAATAATGTTTCTGGAAGAAATAGATTATGTATATGTTAGTAATTTATTATACAAAATAATCAGGTAAACCAAAATTATAGAAGATTTATAAAATGTAAAGACTGGCATAAATTACTTGGAAGTTAATATCAAACTTTTTTAGACACCAATATTAGGTGGAAATGGACATGAGGGGGTAAATAGTAAGGCTGTTCTCTTCCTTTTAAAAAAAAAGGCAGATTTAAGGCCAAAGATTGGTGGCTGACCCTCCTCCCCCACCCCCAACAAATATCTTAAATACTTGCCATTCCAAAATGATGAGTGCCCACATGTATATGGTACCCTTATGAGAGATCTCATGTACTTCCCAAGAGCTTTATCCCCTAAAATTTAGTAGCAAGCCAAAGAAGGAGGTAGTTGAGTTTTGTAATGAACAGTTTGCCCAACAACTTTAATTTATTGACTTTAATGTTTATGGGTGTTGCGTTCATCGCATTGAATTTCACCTAGGGCTTAAACAAGGGACTAGTGTTTTAGGACATGAAACAGTGACGTTATCTGTGTGGTTTAATATTACAGGAACTGTCTGCATACAGAAGTTTTCCACATTACTGACAAACATCCCATGAAATTCAACACTTTTGATTGCTTCTCAAGGTGTTTTCTCACCTGTAAAGCAAGTCATGCTTCCGATAGAAAGGATATTGGAAGCTAAATATCCTTTACTACTATTGGCTGGCTGCTTCAAATTTTCTAATTGTAAAATTTGTTGTGAAATCATACGTTTGAATGCAATTATAAATATATTAATTTTATTAATTTTGAAATTATATTCCCCTTCCAAAGAATTTATGCATATGTATTTATGAATTGTGTATATAGTCTTTGCTTTAGTTGTTCGTGTTGAATCAGAAGCTTAAAAGGCGATTTTCCCCCCCCCACCACCGTTTCCACAAAGGCAGTATGAATAATAACAGTTACACAAAAAAATCCGCTAGAACCAAATTGCTAAATTGGGAAACCCAAGCTGGCTTCGTTTTTCTGATTGGAAATAAAATATCACTTGTATCCTGCCGTCTAGTACTTGCACAACATTCTGTTGACTCAATGATGCCGGATTTTGTTCCACCCGCACTCAACAATACAGCATTGAGTGAATCAAAGATCCATTCAAATCCTGAAAGTTGCAGTTAAATAATATTTTGGTCTTGTACAGCTGAATGGGTTGGAATGCTATTTTCTAGTCTTGTATATTCCTATGTTCTTCCTAGTTTTAGTGATACCAGAACACAATTTGGTACTGCCATTATCGGGAAATGGGGAGGGGTGGTATAGTAGTGCTTGCTGTCTGTTCCCTTTAGCTGTACATTTACTTCTGTTTTCCAACTCTTCTCAACTTACTTACACCTATATTTATTCTTGGTTCCATCCTTATGTATTATTCTTCCTCAATAAATAGTGCATCCCGATTTCCTATTCCCAAGACATTGCTAATTCTATCCTTAAACCATACTCTAAGGAGCAGAAGGGAAAACCAGCATTACTCATTTACTTAATTCAGTCCTCCCTATCTGACCGTCTGGCAGAGTTCTATTAGGCCTGAAGAAGAAATGGAGACTCATTAATCTTGAAAGAAGGTGACTGAGGAAATCTTATAGAAATAAGAAGTAAACTGGAGTGTGACTGCATAGTGAACCGTAACAGGATATCCAGATGATATAGTTTTAGTTTTGTGAAGGACAATTTTTTGTAATTGATAAGAGAAGGAATTTCATCATGAAAATAATCAGCAATTAAAATAAGGAAGGAGAGAAGAACTACATGTTTGGTCAACCAGTAACCACTTGATGGGCTACTTGAGCAACTGAAAGTTGATTTTGCTTTTGTCAAGGTTCCATCGAGTTAAGCCACAAAAGTTGCTGCCTGGATGTATGTGCAGTCTCTCTAAGACAGTCAACTGGAGAGAGTAGCATGACTGCACTCATATCTTTTAAATTGCATTCGAAGTTTTTATTTTAGTGTTTCCAGGAATGCCAGTGGACTACTAATCAAATTTTAAAGCATGTTTTCTTCCTGGATTGAGATTGCACTGCACGTGAAACAAACAATCTCCTAGAAGCGATCTGATGTTAATTGATTTTAGTTTTGCTTGTGAATCAAGTCCACATCTTATTAGTGCTGCCAAAATGATTTTGTGTGGATAAATAATTGTCTCCTAAAAGTTAATTTTGCTTTGGGGGAAAAAAATACTGGAATCAGATACTTCACAAATATATATCTTCCTTGCATTATTTGTGTGTTGTCCTGATCTGTTCTTTGCTGAGTTGAGTGAACCAGATTAGTAAGAAACATTTTATGCAATGGAATTTCCTTCACTTGCATAATAGATTAAATTTCCCAGCACTCATGAAATTCCTGGCTGTTGGATCATTCCCACTGGTGGGAATTCGGGCTACTTAGCATTTATCTAATCCGCAAATGTTCGACAGTCTGAGCTGAGAATACCATGCTGGAGTCAATGCTATTGGAAACAAATGTTAACTTTGCGACCCGTACCAGTGTCCCCCAGAGATACTGGAGAAAGTGTCCTAATCTGTCCTAGTCTACCAAAAGATGCACCTCTAGAATAATGTCATTGGTTTTGGAGCACCCATTGTTACTACTATTCTGGAGAATGACAGTGTACCCACGATACGTTGGTAAATTATTTTGGGTTTGAATTGCTGATAATGAAACATGCTGATTTTCTTTTCAGGTTGTTTTTAGGATTTTATAAAGTGTGTTGTATTTTCTACCCAGCTGACATGCTTATTTGCATATTTTAGAATATAAGAAACTCTGGTAAAAAGCAGAATTGTCTAGCTTTGTAATTAGTCAATTTGCCAACGTAGCCTCATACAAAATCTCAATTTGCAAGGGAAAGGGGTTGTTTGTTTTTAATGGGCACAAGATTGTATTCAACATATCAAACTCTAGAAACAACAAAGCTAGTTTCCGGTATTTCTAAATATAATACTGAATATCAATTTCTTTTCTTAAGTGAAATGAATTAGTCCACAAGTAATTTAGTAATACAGGAACAGATACAATCTTCACCCATAATTCTCACGCTTGAATTTATTTAAGAAAATCACAAAAGAATCTAAATTTAGAGCAGCATTGTCGCCATGGGAGCCCAAGGTGGTGCACTTGTTGCTAATTTTGGTTTAGTGCAGGGATTTCACCGAATGCAAATGCAAGTGAACAATGTATGACTCATACTATCCACTGTGTGCTTTCAATTTGAGTCTGCTTGTTGACCTTCAGAAATTGCTGAAATATTTTTTTACTGTATTGTGGGTTTTTTTAAAACAGATTTGCACTCTTCAAAAATGACGCTTTTATATATTTTTAAAAAGTTAACAAATTTGAACTACAGGTGGTCAAATCTAGTGTCAAAAATCAGATTCTGCCAGACACCAATTTCAGAAAAGTTTAAACAAAATAAAATCCTTTACATTTTTCATCAATAAATTACCATCAAAATGGCACTAACATGGTGATTGTATTTATTTACTTAGGCACATTTAAGAACAATAAATCTATATATTAGATTAAAGTTAGCTGGTCAGAAACTGGACTTTTTCAAGTCATCAATGTGCTGGGATCAACAGCTAACAAACTAAATTCACAGTAATAACTGATTTCGTAAAGCCATTCATCAGTGGAATTGCCCTCTAGCGACCAAATGAGTTGACGTGGAAGATTTGCAATTGTCCACAATTTGAGAGTGGCATTTGTTTCGCTACCAGTAGAAGTAAGGATGCTTTGAACTAACCTATTTGGGTAGGTACTTTAAATTGAATAACATTTTACATAATCCTATGAAATGTTTAGAATAATCCTTTGCTTTGGTGGATTCCTCTGGCCTGGTGCTTCAAAATTCTGTAGTCTATGCTGAGCTGGACCACTAGATGGCATGCCATGAGATTGCATGTTCTCTATCATTTAGTCATTGCGTACTGTCTTGATTAATTGTTCATTAACGTTGATAATAAATGTCAAGAAAACTACAGATCTAGTATTTGCTCCTCATTCTTTTGGAAGCTTGGAATTGACACAGATATTTGGCATATTGAGGAGGTTGGGTGTGTAAATATCAATCGATTCATTTTGGCAATTATCTTGCATTAATTAACCTTGTCCCTTGTTGAGTGCAGCCTGATTTTTGTTACATAATGCTAAGTCCTAGGTTGTGTAATAAATTTCCAACTTTATTTTATACACATGTTGTTTATATGATAATTTGTGTTCCATTTCTGTGCTGTCAGTTTGCTTGTCAACATCCAGTTTTGGAGTAATAATTTCCTTCAGCTAAATGTTGGGATGATACCATTATCCTGGCTTTGTAACGACTCTCTCCCTTCCCCATTTATTGTTGTAGGATGAGTCATGTTGTTTGTAACTTTGGGTATCCTTTTTATTTTCATTTATGGGATGTGGGTGTCTCTGTTAATATCCATCCCCTGATTGCCCTCAAGAAGATAATAATGAACTGCAATCTTCAACTAGTGCAATCTTTGTAGTGAAAGTATTACCACAGTGCTCTTGGAAAATTCCAGAATTTTGACCCAATGAAAATGAAATGATGGCAACTGAGTAAGACTTGGAGGGGTAATTGGAGGTGATGTTTCCATGCAGATGTTATCCTTGTCCCTCTAAATAATTGAGTTTATGGGTTTGGGTGGTACTGTTTGGAAAGTGTTAGTGAGTTGAAGTGGTGTGGGATGTTGATTATTATATACAGCTGATAAAGTGCACCAGAGTTGGAGTGAGTGTTTTAAGATTGCTTTGTCCTATATGATGCCAGCTTTTTGAGTGTTGTTGGACTTGCATTGTTCCTGACAAGTGGAAAGCCCTGACACTAGTGACTTGTGCTTTGTAGATGGAGGACAAGCTTGCAGGAGTCAAGAAGGTGAGCTGCTTGTTGTAGAGTACATAACATCCCATCTGTTGCTGTATCCACAGTTTTTGAGATGGATGGCCCAATGAGTTTCTGGTTAGTGATAGCCCAGGAATGTTGGTGGGGGATTTGATGATGGTAATGTAAATGAATACCAGGGATAAGACTCATTGTAAACACTAGAAATGGAATAACTATTACTTGCCATTTGTGAGCTCAAGCCTAAATGTTATCTAAGTCTTAACAGCATTGTTTTGGCACAGAGGGAAGCTGTTTGGCGCATCATGTCTGTACTGGTTCTGTTACCTTGTGCCTCTTTCTCCTGCCTTTTTCCCATATCCCTGCACACTATTTCTATCCAAATAATGATCCAATGCCCTCATGTATGCCTTAATTGAATGTGCCTCCACCCCTTTCCCAGGTAATGCATTTCAAAGTCTCGATACTTGTGTGAAAAAGTTCTTCCTCCATCACACTTGATTCATTTGCACAACACTTTTAAATCTATGTTTTTTCATTCTTTTTTCTTTCACAAGCAATCACTGACTGCTTAATTATCTGAGAAAATGTAAATAGATCTGAACGTTATGCAATCATTAGAAAACATTCCCACTCTGACTTTAAAAAGGAGGGAAGTCATTGCTGAAATAACAGAAGATGCTTGGGCTTGGACACTGCCTTGAGGAATTTCTGCAGTGATGTCCTGATTTTGAGGTAATTGACCTTCAGTAACTACAAACATCTTCTATTATACTTGGCATAACTCCAGTAAAGTGGAGAATTTTTCTTTTGATTGCCATCGACTTCAATTTTGCTCAGCCTCCTTGAGGCCACACTTGGTCAAATGTTGCGTTGTTGTCAAAGGCAATCACTGTCACTCTTACCTCACCTCTGGAATTAAGCCTTTCTGTTCATCTTTGGATAAAGCCTGTAATGGGGCTTGGAGCTAAGTGCTTACCTCATGTTCTGCAAGGGCCAATGGTGAACAAGTTAATAGTGAGTATGTTGCCCTTGATAGGGCTATTGGCAACACTTTCTGTCATCTTTTTGCTAATTGAGAATATATGCATTGGTTAGTGATTGACTAGATTGGCTTTATGATGTTTTTGATTTGGGCAGGAGATGCATGGGTCATTTTTCACTTTGCCAGGTATGTCAGTTTCATAACTGAGGTGTCTTTGGCCAAAGATGAAGCGAGGTTTGGAGTATAAGCTGTCAGGACACACCTGAACCGTTCTTGGGCTCACAGTGTTCGATCTGTCTAGTGCCTTCAGCTGGTATACACGCGAAGTAAATTGGCTGATGACTTACAAGTTTAACGATGAGAACCTTTTAAGAAAGAACTGAAATGGACCATCTACATGGTATTTCTAACTGAAGATGGACAAAAGGTTCTACCTCGCCTTTTGCACTGAATGTGTGGGACTTCCCTATCATTGAAGATCTTTCATGGAGCCGCTCCTCCCATTAATTGTTAGTTAAGTATGTGATGTTAGACTAGAGGTCTGTTCTATCCTTGTGCAGCCTAAACATTTTTATGCCAACAATTTTTGCAGATTTGTTTGTTTTATTTGTAATAAACTTGTTAGTCTTGGTTGATTAAAGAAAAGTGGCTGAACAGTTTCTAATACAAAACCAGATACAATCTGTGACCTTTGTTGACCTTTTCATCAATCCGAGAATTCATATAGTGTGGAAGCAAGCCTTTCAGCCTATCGAGTCAACACTAACCCTCCAAAGAGCATCCAGCCATACCCACTCCCCCATCCTAACTCTGTAACCCTTGGCTAATGCACCTAGCCGACACATCCCTGGACACTGTGGGCAATTTAGCATGGCCAATCCAACTAACCTGCAAATCTTTAAACTGTGGAAGGAAACCCACACAGACACGAGGAGAATGTACAAACTCCATGCAGACAATCACCTGAGGCTGGAATTGAAACCAGGTCCCTGGCATTGTGAGGCAGCAGTGCGAACCACTGAATCACCATGCCATCTGCGGTTAAATTTAAAATTTGTTATGAACAGCAGAGGAGAGGACTGGAAAGGATTTGGCACATCCCTCCAAACTCAGTCATAACTATGCATATCATCTCCCACATTATCCAGTTGAGGCCTCATTTTTAGGTGTACCTCGTACAGATCCTGATGGACTCCCCTATGCT
This sequence comes from Rhincodon typus, assembly GCF_021869965.1. NCBI lineage: Eukaryota > Metazoa > Chordata > Chondrichthyes > Orectolobiformes > Rhincodontidae > Rhincodon > Rhincodon typus. The sequence goes on along the minus strand of NC_063333.1, from coordinate 99,847,700 downwards.
GCTTATTGAATGAAGATTGAAGGACTAACTTGAGGATTATGGTACGCTGAGAACTATGCCAGACCACGAGCTTAATAATTGTGGTAAGTTACAATTCTGTTGCTGCTGATGCCGGCCACACCTCCATAGATATCCAGTTTTGGTTCGGCAAATTTGTACTGAATATTTCCCACTTAACACAGTGGTAGTGGTACACAACATGCTACAGATTGTCCTTAGTGTGAAGATGGGACTAAGTCTCCAACATGTTTACACATACCAAGCCTATGAGGATGAGGTTGACCACATTTTTTCTTTGTGTAAGATCTGCCATGAGATGCCATAAGCCCTGACTGGCAGCTATGCCCTTTGGGGCTTAGTTATCAATTGTATGATTAAGTCACTATTGAGGCTGTGCTTCAAAACCATCCAGCCAAAGTACAGACTGTGGCCTTTCTACACTCAGTCCTTCTTGCAAGTGTGTAGGATAGAGAGTTGCATATTCATCTGCTGAGGGAAGGCAGTAGGTGGTAATAAACCTTATCTGATACCCTTGAAACCTAAAGGTGTCTGGAGTCAATGTTATGGGCTCTCAGAGCCACCCACACTTACTTGTATGCCATTGTTAATCAACCCTTTATAGGTCTGTTCTAATGGCATGGGGTATAACCAGGGAGGAGATGGCTGAATCATTGACTGTAAAGTATGATTCATTGACCATGAATATATCAAGCTTTGCTTTCCCAATTTTGATTTAAGCCTCCAGATATGGATGAAGAGGACTTTATGGAATTGAGTGGTTGGGGTGAATCTTTGTCCTGTCTGAATTCAATAGCTAATTGAAGTTCGTCCAGTGTTGGCCCACTATCTGTCATATTTTTGATTCAGTTGAGCGTTTTGCTATTCCTGAGGGTTTGGAGTCACATTGTAGACCAGAACCCCACAGCTGACAGCTTCCTTCACCTGAAGGAGATGTTTCACAATTTTATAGTTAGCATTGCTGTTACTAGTTTTTTTAAAAATCTAGATTTTGTCATTTAGTTTAGATTCCCTAGCTGCCATAGTACCATTTAAATTCATGTCTCCAGATTATTAGTCCAGCCCTCAGGATTACTGATTCTGTAAAACGATCACTCCTCTCTTAGAGATAGTAGGAACTGCCGATGCAGGAGAATCTGAGACAACGAGAGTTGTCTCCTCTCTTACAGCTGGTATAAACTGAGTCCAGTTTCTAAGCCCATATTTACATGTGCACACAAAGACACAGACACAGACCCATGCAGGCACAGATTCAACTAGTCCCCTTCTACTCTCCTACAAGCCACACACAGTACATATTATGTAAACTTTGGCTCACTCAGAAATTTGCTCCCCATATTACACTTCATCAAAATTCCTCCGAAAAACATATGTCCCTGTTGACCTTCATTTCACAACCCACTCATTAAAATGATCTTTGATTTGGATTAAAATCCCTTCATAGCCTTTCTCCCACCTTCATTTTACCTTGTCTTGTGAACTCCGTGAATATGAATTTGCCTCTTGTGCATCCCGCACACACTTTTCCCCACAATATTGTTATCTGTGTCTTCAGCAACACAACATTCCTCTTGCACCACTTCCCAAACATTTTAAGTTATTCCTTAAAACCTAATTTGCTTAAACAAAGAAGTTTTGGTGATTCTTCACTACCTCCATTTTGGTTAGCATTTTTTTTTATCCTGGCTATTATTTTATGCAATGACTGGACCTTGTTCTACATCAGAATCAGCACATAAGTATGTGTTATTGATTGAACACATTTCGCCTCTAATGTTCTTCATGGTAGAATTTACCAGTGTGGGGTATATTTTAATCCTTTGCTCGGTTATTCTATTAGCATAATCCTTTTGGTACGATGGGTTTTGGCCCATTTGTCATGGATGTAATCTCTCAAACATTAAATGCTTGCAAATTTGCATCCAGGTAGCCTCTTGAACTAATTTTAAAAAAAAACTTTACTGGAAATTCCCTCTGTTGATGGTGAATTTTTAATTGTCAAGTGTGCCGCATTGATTCAGAGTGTTGTGTTTCACTTTTCGTTGTTACCACAGAATCTGTCATTTTGTACTTTAAAGGGACTGTTTTCTTTTTTACCAGTTTCGTAAAAATTATTTTGAAAATTTCCCTTGTCTGATTTAGTCATGATCGAGTATGTGGTTCAACATGGCAGTCATAACTGTATGTGTAGGCGGGTGGTATTCAAATAAAAACTTCTGCTGTTAAATTACAACCATCATTTTCATGTTCTATCTTGTCCTCCCTCCTCTTTCCCTTTCCTGAAAGTTGATCGGTTGCGAAAAAGATGAATAATAAAAGTAACCGCACACTTTTAAAACAGTGTTTTTGTCCATTTTCCATTTCTTGTTGTGAATTATCTTGTGACCTGGGAAGCATGCAGGTTACAACTTTGTGAACCACTACAGATGCTGCTGCTGAACTTGTCATTGAGAGCCAACACAGGTCCCAGCGCATGGAACACCTTGAAGTGTTTTTCTCTCTCTCTCTCCCGCAACTCCCCAACTATTTCCAGTTGGAAAGCATCTATTTCTCAGTCCAAATACTGACAGCACAACTGAGATTGAAAATTCCTGGATGCAATGACTTCAGTCAAATGTATTATAATGCTTGTTATTGTGGGCCACTTTCACTCGTATTCTTGAACTTTACGATTGGAACGTATGTGGAACTATAGTTTGTTGATAAAAGCAGATCACATTTAAATAGCACATCTTCTGATTTCTCTTCTCTTTAAGAAAAAAGGACCAAATGCACCAGTCAATGGAGGCAGACTGGTTCAAGCTTAAGATAAATTGCTTGTTAGTTGCAAAGTCCACACTCATTTTTAATTGCTGATTAGAAATGTAGCAAAGTGAGTGGCTACCCATTTGTGACCAGCAGCAGGTAGAGCTGGCCATACTTAATAGCCAAGTGTGTCACTTGCTGATAAAACCGACCAAAAAACTTGTTAAAAGGAGGCTGAATTTGTGTAATGGGAAGCCACTGCCAGGAACTGCACTTTCAAGCTTCCAGCAAAAGCTGGTGTTGGAGATATGAGAAGAAGAAGAATGGGACAGGGAAAGTCTGAGGATTCCATGTAGGGACCATAAGAGTACTCTTGCTCTTCATGGCCTATTAGGAAAAATTATAATGATATAACAATCTAACAATATAAGTGTCCTCTGTCCTTGGCAGCTTTTGCAGTAGTTACAACCTAATAGGCAAGCTGTTAGGTTGCTCCTTTGGATGATACATTGCGCCGTACAGCAATGTATAAATTCAAAACCAATAGCGGCAAAAAAGAAGCATTTATAGAAATTTGTTTTCTTGTGAACTCCTGAGTACTTAGCTTCTTGGTATGGTTTAATCCATAGTTGGTATGTGTTTTGTCTAACATGGGCATTTTACATGGTGTCAACAGAGCAGTAACAGCCTCAAAATAAAATTAATTGCTTTATCAATGTGTCATTTTGAAAGGGATTTTGTGGTGGGTGCTCAAAATGATAGGCCTCTTCTTAAAAAGAAAATTTGGGCCTTAGGACCACAATTGCTATTTTAGAATGGAACTGGTTGGAACATACATGATATGCTTTACAGTGAGTAATATACAGGCCATAGAATCTGAAACTGAGCAAAGATAAGCTTGGAGTTATTTAGTGGAACCTGCAGGACCAGAAAATTGGTTTGTCAAACCATAGATCTCCAGAAAACTAGTTTGTTACAGATTCTTTATGCAGGTCGTTGAAGTGATTTAATTTAAATTTTAACATTAAATATTTATTTATGTTTGTTTTTCGAGTCTTCTGATGTTTTGATGGTCAGTTCCTCTTTGGAGTTGCTTAGATTAGGAGTGTGCCACATTTGGTCAGCTCTTTGTTGAGATACTGAGCTTAACCAAAATGGTACAGCAATGCTAAAATGATTTTGGTGTTTCCACTTTAAGGAAAAATTAAGCTACCTAAAGCAAGAATATATGACTATGCGTGAATTCAGGATTATGTTATTGTTGAGGAAGCAATCACTGTTCACAGCAGAAGGATACATATTTGGGTGAGCTGCCAGAGTTGTGATCAGTGTCTGTGAAAAGTAGTAGTATACTTTTAATGTTAACTCCTACTATCCTACTTAATATTCACATGGAAAGTTATCTGAAGCACAAAGTTCAACTTAAAGTGGGCACTGTGTCCCTCCCCATGTAATCATGTGTTAAAGTTGAACAATAAATGTAGCAATGGAAAACCTCTTTGATTAGCATTTTTGTTTGTCAGTGCTTTTCTACTAGGAAACAAACTCAGTAATTTTTAGTACTGATCAAATGGAAAATATTGCATTATTCCATTCTGCTAGTGCAATGGTAGGTTGCAGGTTGTGATAATTCCTTCACTTTTATTCTATGATCACATAAAAGTGGGTTATTGGAAATGTGAGTTTGAAGTGATGAGTTAGTGAATTGTATGAACTTGAACTGCCTGCAGCATTCTTGTCAAAGAATGACATTAATTTCTACTTACCCACCACTCCACAAAGCAATTTTTTTAAAAAGGAACTTTTATCCAGGCTACATTGCATGGCTGTTAAAAGATTTCAAGACTGTTTGATAACACAAAGTGTAGAAGTCTGTTTATTTATTTGCGTTTGAAATTAAACCTGTGCAAACCTTTTCAAAACTGATTTGATGAGGATCAGTTATGTAACTATGTCTTCAATATATAGCACACTTCCTTTTTTGGATGTCTTGCCCTAGGAATGCTACTTCTGTCATTTTGCCATCATCTTTTTGATAATTATGCTGTATTTTCAATGGACAATATATGGATGACGGGATTTTCATTGTTAAGGGGAAATGGCCAAGATTTTTGAGAGGGATTTTTGTGTTTTTTTTAGGTTGTGTTTTTTTTCTACAGATCAATATTATTTTGATATGAATTCCAAAATGTGACTAAAAGCAGTTCTCCATGTCTCTCTTCATTGGCACTTGTAACAAGTTTCTTCTAAAGGGCTTGCCATTGAGGTATTATTATCAGTTTAAAAAAAAATTCTGCTGCAAATTGCACATCATACTGAGCTACTGTTTTGCCCTAAATTATTTGTTTTCATCTCTTGTCAGTACTGCTTATAAAGTATTGTTTATAAGTTTATCAATGTGATTTCAGTCCTTGTCACCCACAATCCCACGCATCTTTGACATTCCTCTTTAGAGGAATTCCTGGCATCTGCTCAACAAAATACTACAAGTCAGTATTTACTGTGGTGAAGGCCATGGAAGCTAGGGAACTTGGGGAAATATATCGTGATATTTTGAAAAGGGTTCATATTACAGAAGAGGAGGTGCTGGAGGTCTCCCCTCTCCCCACCCCAGTAACACTGTCTTCTCTCTCCAGTCTGGCAATTAGACGCACCATTTTCACAATCACTTAATCTGAACTATCAACATCTTTTCTCCAACAGCACTCTACACCCCACCACTGCCACACCTTCCCCAACTGTAGCATAAATGCTGTTCACACTTCACGTCAGCTCTGATGAAGAGTCATCTAGACTCAACTTAAGCTTGCTCTCTCTCCCTGGATGCTGTCTGACCCTCTGTGATCTCCAGCATTGGTTGTTTTCACTTCTGATTCCAGTATCTGCAGTAATTTGCTCCTCCCTTTTATTCAGTGTTGTGAAATATGGAATTCCGTGAATGTTGGAGACTATATTCAAAATTGGAAACTATTGATTCTTAGGCATTAATGGAATTGACAGATATTGGCATATGACAGGAATGTAGACTTGATGTAGAAGTTTAACTGTGGTATTATTAAATGGCAGAACATGCTCACAGCCAAATGACTAACTCATATCTCTATTGTTTTGCTTTGTGTTCTTCTGAAGGAAGGTATGGATGGAGTGCACTTCGGTCAATGAAAGAAAGCTTATGATAGTGGGCCGGAGAAAGCTATGGTGATAACCTTGGGACTACATCGCAAAGGGTTTTAAATAGAGCATTAGATTTTTGAATTTGGAACCAGGAACGAATGTAGGTTATCAAGAATGGAGATGGTTGATAAGTAAATTAGAATGGTGAAACTGAAGAGCTGAATTTCATGGAGGTTGAAAGAAATATTGGACTAATTAAGTTTTCAAATTAGAAGGACATGAATGAGAATTTGGCGAAAGATGAGATGGGGGCATAAATGTTAAATTTTATGGACGTGGGTCTAGATGATCTTTCAGGTGGAGAGATTAATGTGGAAACATTGATTAGTGTTGAATAGGGTATTGAGGTTACAAACAGACTGGTTTAGCCTGAAACTGCAGCTGAATGAGAGCTAAACTGAACAAAGTGTGTTATTTTTGGCAGATGCCAGACACTTTGGTTGGTCTTAAGTTTAATTGGAGGAAATTCCAACGCATTCCAGACTAGATATAACGGACTCAGAAGGCCAGAAAAAAATTCAATTTACTTGATATGGTGTAAGGAGGTTTGTGATGAAGTCATAATTTACAAACACAGTGGAGATTTAGGATGGCTTTTTATGTGGAAAAATTGATGCTGTGGTTGTGAAAGAAAGAATATGCTACTTGATGTGATGGAACCAATTACAATATCAGCTAGCTTTAAGACCCTGAAGGGTAACTAGACAGTCCACTGTTCAGGGAACTAGGGCAGAAGAATTGTGCATCATATGAGGGTAGAAGGAGTTGACACTCCACTACCCTGTCAGTTATTTCTGTGATGTATAAGTGTGAATTTGAAATACAAGTCACTCTAATTTAGATGACAAGGTGTAGAGCTGGATGAACAAAGCAGGTCAGGCAGCATCAGAGGAGCAGGAAAGGACGTTTCGGGTCTGACTCCAGAGACCCGAAACGTCCTTTCCTGCTCCTCTGATGCTGCCTGACCTGCTGTGTCCATCCAGCTCTACACCTTGTTTTCTCAGATTCTCCAGCATCGGCAGTTCCGACTAGTTCTCACTCTAATTTAGCGTGTTTCTCCAAAAATATTTGTTCTTGAAAATGCATTGCTGGCAGAATCAGCATTTATTGGCCATCCCTAGTTATCTTGAGCTGGTAGTAATGAGCATCGCCTTGAGTTGTTTTAGCTTATGGGTAAAGCTGCTGGGAGGCGTTTGCCAAGATTCTGACCAAATAACAAACGAAGAAATGATGATATGGCCCACGTCAAGATAGTGTGTCACTTGGAGGTGATGGAGTTCCCATGTGTTTAATACATTTGTCCTTCTAGGTGGTGGAGGTTACTGATTTTGGGGGAGTTGGGAATCATGGAGGTGAGCGTGGCATTTCATCTTTTCTACCTTGACTTACTGGGATGCATCTTTATGTTTGGGATGAGATAAATGTAAAAGTGAATCAACAAAACTTGCTTTCTCCTGCCCTTTACTTTTCTCCTTAGGAAATGTTTGCTGTTTAACTTTGCATTCTTTTCTTTCATTTCTTCATGGGACATGGCAGTGCTGGCTACACCGGCAATTTTGGAAATCCCTAATTGCCTTTGAGATGGTGGTCATGAACTGCCACCTCGAATCGTTGCATTACCCAATGTGTAGGTAAACCCACTGCAGTCAGGGAGGGTTTCCAGAATTTTGACCTAGCAGCAAGGAAGGAATGCTGATAGTTCTGAATTAGCATATGTCTGGCTTGGAGGGGAACTTAAAAGTTGTATTTTCAAACATCTACTGCCCCTCTCTTTTGGTTATAATTTACAATACACCAGGTGATAGTCCAACAGGTTTATTTGAAAACACAAGCTTTTGAAGCTCACCTCCTTCCTCGGGTGTAGTGTGAGAGAGAGGGCATAAAACGCAGAATTTATAAGCAGAAAGGTAACAACCCCAAAACTGGCTGCCACTTGTTGAATCTTTAATCAGTTAGGCAGGAGACTGCCGATTGAAATGCAAAATCCAGATTCCTCTCAGGAAATTGTACTGAGATAATTAAAGGTTTTATCAATGAATACAAGAGGTGACATCTCAGGTCAGACATTTTAGGTGAGGTCTTAGAATCTGTCTGTTTTAAACTGAGGTCAGGATTTTTTTTTGAGCCAAGCGGAATGTATTTGCAACCACGTAAACATCTTGAATGAAATAATTCCTGTGTGAGTGAGGGAGAGAGGGTCTGTGTAAGTGTGCGAGTTTATGGTGTGCTGGGTCACCTGTAGTGCAACATGAACCCAAGATCACGATTAAGGCCATCCTTATAGATATGAAACTTGGTTATCAGTCTCTGCTCAGTGACTTTGCTTTGTTGTGCATTCCGAAGTCCACCTTGGAGGATGATTACCCAAAGATCGGAGACTGAATGTCATTGACTCCTGAAGTGTCCCCCACTCTGGGAGGGAGCACCCCTATCCGTTGATCGTTGCACAGTGTCCATTCATCCGTTGTCATAGGGTCTGCATAGTCTCGCCAATATACCATGCCTCAGGGCATCCTTTCCTGCAGCGTATGAGATAGATAACGTTGGCCGAGTCACATGAGTATCTGCCATGCATGTGGTGGGTGGTGTTCATATCGATGATCTGACATGTCTTGCAGAGGATGCCATGGCAGGAATTGAGTGTTGTGGTTGATATAGTCCTGAAGGCTGGGTAGTTTGCTGCGAACGATGGTCTGTTTAAGGTTTGGCAGTTGTTTGAAGGCAAGAAATGGAGGCGTACGGAAGATCATGGTGAGGTACTCATCATCATTGATTAATTTGTTGAAGGCTGAGAAGAACGATGCATAGTTTCTCCACTCCCGGGAAGTACTGGACAACAAAGGGTACCCTATCAGTTACATTTTATGTCTGTCTTCTGAGGAAATCATTACGGTTTTTCACTGTGGCATGATGGAACTGGTGATCGATGAGTCGAGCATCATAGATACCAAGAAATGCAGATGCTGGAGTCAGTCGATGCAGTGTGGAGCTGGAGGAACACAGCAGCTCAGGAAGCATCAGTGGAGAAAGAAAGTTTACGTTTTGGGTCAGGACCCATCTTCATCGTATCCTGTTCTTATGAGGGCTTCCTTCAACGCCTTCAGGTGTCTGTTGCATTCCCCCACATCAGAGCAGATCCTGTGTATGTGTAGGGCTTGTCCGTAGGGGATGGGTGTTTTCATTTGTTTCGGGTGGAAGCTAGGGAAGTGCTGCATTGTGAGGTTATCTGTGGGCTTGTGGTAGAGTGAGGTACTGAGGTGTCCGTCCCTGATGAAGATGCGCGTGTCCAAGAGCGAGACCAATTGATTCTAAAGAGTAGTCCATGGTAGATCCTGATGGTGGGATGAAGCTTGTTGATATCACTACGTCAGTATTTCAGTGATTCCTTGCCATGAGACCAAAGGAAGAAAACGTCGTCAATGTATCCGGTGTATAGCACTGGTTGGAGGTCCTGCACAGCAAAGAAGTCTTGTTCGAACTTGTGCATGAAAATGTTGGCATATTGGGGTGATATTTGGCCCCTGTGGCCGTTCTGTGTGTCTGAATGAAGAACCGGTTGTCGAAGGTGAGGACGTGGTCAAGGATGAAGCACATGAGTTGCAGGATGGCATCTGAAAATTGGCAGCTGTCGGTATTGAGTACTGAGACTGTTACAGCGATGCCATCGTCGTGGAGAATGCTGGTTTAGAGTGCCAAAACTTCCATTGTGACAAGGTGTGTTACTGGTTCAACTGGTCCATGGGTGCTCAGTTTCTATAGGAAATCTGTGGTGTCATGACAGAAGCTGGGGGTTCTTTGTATGATGGGTTTCAAGATGTCCTTGACATAGCCAGAGAGGTTTTCACGCAGGGTCCCATTGCTTGATATTGCCAGAGATTTGAAGAGTTGCTGTAATGTGTTGTATAGATAGTATACACTGCTGCCACTGCATAACAATGATGGAGGGGCTGAATGTTTAACGTGCTGGATTGGGTGCCAATCAAGTGAGTTGCTTTATCTCAGTTACTGTCCAGCTTCTTGAATGTACCTTTGGTCTCATGGCAAGGAATCACTGAAATAACGACATAGTGATATCAACAAGTTTCATTCCCACCATCAGACGTATTATGGACTACTCTTTAGAATCAATCTCATTCTTGGACACATGCATCTCCATCAGGGACGGACACCTCAGTACCTCATTGTACCGCAAGCCCATAGGTAACCTCCACGATGCTGCACTTCTCTAGCTGCACGTATTCAGACAACTGGAGAGTATTCCATCATCACTGGACTGACAGGAAGTGAATTACTCATTGTCAAATTCACAGCATTTGACTTGCTCTTGTAGCCACGTTGTTTATATGGCCGTTCTGGTTTTGTTTCTGGTCAACAGCGACCCCAAGGATGTTGATAGTGAAGGGTGTTAATGTCATTGAGTGTTAAAGAGAGATTCTGTTTTATTTGAGATGGTAACGGCCTGGCACTTAATTTGCAAGTAATAGACATGCCAAAAAATCCGCTATTCCTGAAAGTTGTACAGGATTTGCTGCATGCTGCCTTAGTGGTTAGCACTGCTGTTTCACAGCACCAGGAACTTTGGTTCAATTCCACCTTTGGATTACTATCTGTGTGGAGTTTGCACATTCTCCCTGTGTCTGTGTGGGTTTCCTCCGGTTTACTCCCACCCTCCAAAGATGTGTGTGCTAGATGGATTGCTTAATTGCCCATCGTGTTCAGGGATGTGTAGATTAGGTGGGTTATAGGGGGATGGGTCTGGGTGGGATTCTCCTGAGGGTCAGTGTGGACTTGTTGGGCCAAATGGCCTGTTTCTACACTGTATGGATTCTGTGATCTTCTGTGATAAGGACGGAGACTTTTTCAATATCTGAGTAGTCATTAATAATGTTGAACATAGCTCAATCATCAGAGAACATCCCCACTTCATTGTCATTAAAGAAGCAGTTGAAGATATTTGGGCCTAGGACACTACCCCGAGGAACTCCAGAGATTTCCTGGACCTTCCTATGTACCGGGTCTGACTGTAACTAGCAGAGAGTATCCTAGATAGTAGGAACTGCAGATACTGGAGAATCTGAGATAACAAGGTGTAGAGCTGGATGAACACAGCAGGCCCATTTCAGTTTTGCTTGCTCAAACTCGATCTATTGCTGCCTTGATTATTTGTTTATTATCCCGTGGGATATCAATGTGCCTGGCAAGGCCAAACATTTGTTCCCTATCATTTAATTGCCCTTGAATCAAGTGACTTGCTAGGGCACTTTAAGAAAACAGTTAAGCATCAACAGCATTGCTGTGGATATAGAGTCACATGTCGGCCAGATCAGGTAAGAATTACAAATTTCCCTCCCTAAAGGGCACTCCTGAACTAGATGGGATGTTACGATGATGGATGGTAATTTCATGCTCACCATCACCGAGACTAGCTTTCAATACCAGGATTTTATTTAGTTGAATTTGTTTCTGTTATCATATTGAGTGAATTGAATTAATTGAAGATTTGGATCTGTATTAAGGAATCGTAAATACTGTTACAATTGAGAAGCTTGAGATGGATCATGCAGTCTGCACTCTTACCTGAAAATATTGAAAGATGGGGATATTTATGGGATTCTCTTCTCTGATTATTCATTTGGTTGTTCATCACAATTCACAATTGGATATGGCAGAAGTGCAGAATTTTGTATTGGTCTGTTGGTTAGGAGTGTGCTTAGCTCTGTCCATTGCAGACTACTTCATGTGGCATGAAAGAATAGCTTCACCAGGTTGACACCTCATTTATATATGCCTGGTGCTACTCTTCATGAGCCAGGTTGATATCTTTGCTTGATCGTAATGATAGACAGAGGGATATATTGGGACCATGAAATTACATATTTTGGCTCAATTCAATTCTGTTGCTGATAGCCCATAGTACCTCATGGATGTCCAGTTTTGAGTTGCTGAATCTGTCTTAAATCTATCTGATTTTTGGTGATGGTATTTAATACATGTTATGGTGGAGAATATCCTCGATGTGAAGACAAGACTTTGTCTCCATAAGGATTGTGCAGTTGTTAATCCTACCGAGTGTTATGTACTAATGCACCTGTACTGGGTAGATTGGTGAGCATTGTTACAACTGAGTGGCTTGCAAGGCCACTTCAGAGATGGGTTTAAGAGACTGCTACATCATATGGGTCTGGAGTCATATCTAGGCCAGATCAGGTAAAGGCAGCAGATTTCTTTCCCTAAAGCATATTGGTGAACCAGATGGGTTTTTATGACAATTGACATCGTCACCATAACTGGGGCTGTTCAATTCCAGATGTATCAATTGAACATCAATTCCACCCGCTGCTGTGGAATTTGAACACGTGTCCCTAGAACATTAGTCTGAGCCTCTGGATTATTAGTCCAGTGACCTTCGGACATTGCCTTCCCTTAGATATTCAATAGCCACCCCAAGGTTAGAAACTTCCATTTGAATTTTTTTTAGCAATAACTTGTGTCTCAGGACTTCACTGCTAAAATGTAACATTAAACAAATTACTTGTATGAAAATTCATGGCAAAGTCGCATAGGATCTGCTTTGTTTTGAGCTCGTCCTATATTACATTTATGGGCCTGTGTGCCATGGATTGGTACAAGGTTACCTTTTCATCTTGGGAAGTAAATTGCACCTCAATGTTTGCTTTGTTTTGTTTACATAATTGAAACTGTTTGTTCTTAAACAATAGTTTAACAGTAATAATGATGGTTCCATTGTAATAGTATTTAGGATTCCTTAAAACAAATCAGTGACACCATTATAATTGATTTCTAAAGAGCATGCAGGGAATACATGTTCCTGATTGATCTTTCTTTATAATTATACACACTATTCTACTTAAAGTGCAATATATTTACAGAAATACTTTAGTATCTTTTAATGCTCTCCATGGCCTTCCCCATCTTATATCTGTGACCTGTTCTAAATCTTGGAAATATTTGAGTTTCATCCTGTGATATTGGCGGCTATGCCTGTGGCTGCTAAGACCTTGAGTTTTGGAATTCTTTCCCCTGACCTCTTCTCTCTATCTATTGGTCACCCACCTTTATACCTATTCAACTTTGTGTCAAACTGTATGCGATAATCATTCCTGAGATGCATTTTGGGGACATTTTATTACATGAAAAGTACAATGTATATAAAAGGGATTGTTCTGCAGCCTGATTTCTTTAGATCTGTTTTATCGTTATCAGACCAAATGTCAATTAAGTGACACCAGTACTGTGCCTGCAATTGGATGGATCTTATTTTGAGAACGTTCTTGTCTCAACCTGGAAAATAGATTAAAAGTTGCATTGTGCTAAATGTTCGGAAAGTCGAATGAACTTTTTAAAAAAATGTCTTCCAACCTTATCCCCCCCCATTACTCCATGTCAAGTTTTGAAAATAGTCATGACCCCTCAATTTGCAAGAGCCTGTGTGTGTTGGTGGAGACCTCAGAGCTTGGGGGTGTGGGAGCAGCCCTGTGAGAGCACATTAGTGTTTAGACAGAAGCGTAGCAGTTGTAACTCGAACAGAGCTCAATGTTGGCAATTACTGCCTTGGGGCTTATTGTCCCAACTTTGGGAAGTCCTGTGTTAAGATCCTGTCAGATGTTATTCCTATATAAGTCAGATCCTAGATTAAAGTTTGGCTTGATTATATTGTAGTTTTTTTCTGTTTTAATGAGGTGGCCTTGCATTCAAGTAATGTCATATAATGCTGCAGATTTGGTTTTAACAAAACACAAATTTTGACAAAAATGGAAAAGAAATAGAATAAATCAAATTATATTTAAATATAACACAAGTTTAAAGATTTTGAAATAGACAGTAAAATTTAATCCTATTAATCTCAGAAGCATCCTTTTTCAGCTCCCAAATACCAGAGAGAATTCCCTCTGTCATATCTATAGGGTTTAATGTCAGTTCTCAGTCCAGAAAATCTGGGCCGCCTTTGAATCTTCACGCAACCAATCTTAAACTTTCTCAGCTTCAAATAACCCCTTCAGGGTTTTAACCAAACATTTATGGTCTGGAATTTTCAAACTAAACTCCTTACACTGAGGTAACTATTCTAAACTATTTCCCTCTTCAGAAGAAATTGTTTTACATACTTGTTTTCAACCAGGAATCCAGCATACCTGAATTGAAACCAAGAGTTTTATTCAAACTATGGGTGTTTTCCCCTAAGGGGTTATCTTTGTTTGCACATAAGCTCTTCCAGCATATTAAAAAAAAATCCAATTAGCCCCAAAGTCCTTTTTTGTTTTGAAACAAACTATGGCTTCACAAACTCTAGCCAGTTAGTCCTTAAACCTCTTCATATAGATACAGACCATCCCACAATGCTGAATCTAAGCTCTAAACTAAATGATTTTAAAACTTAGATAAATCAATCCTCTTACATCACACCTGTTTTCAATGAACAAGAGGAAAGAAGTTGAGATGAGGAAGGAACAACATCATAAAATAGAAGAAAGGTAGCAACCATAGGAGTTGAGTTCAGAAGGGTTAGATTCTAGGACGAAGTCACTCATCAAATTGCAAGAGCAACTTAGATCCAGTCTTCTGCCCAGGAACACAATGTTATCGAGCATCTACCCTCCCAGCACCATCTATCCTCATTCTCACCAAACCAGTATGTATTCTAATTTTGCATAAATGGCCTTCCTGGTCTGCTATTGTCATAGACATCTGCCAAACCATGAGGCACATACTGGAGGTAGCCATCTTACAAGTAACTCAATGAAGACATATTTCAGCGCAGGCTGCTGGCCTGTTGGCAGTGAAGACTGAGTCAATAGTAGAGCTGGGGTTGAGTATTGAAGATCTGATTTAAAAACAATGCACAGCTACTCTCAGAGACCTAGTAATGTTCAGAGCTATGAACGTTGCTGCAAGTAACTGAAAGAAACTGGAAAAGAACAAGAAATAGACAACAGCTGGAAAAGTAGTAATATTTCTCTCCCATCTCTGGCCAAAGTACTGACATTTTTTTCCAAGCACAATGGCAAAATTCTGAAATTGCAGCAGATGTATTTGACAAACCAGAACAGCTGCTCGCCTATTACTGTTGTGAAGTCTGTTGCAAAGTGTATTCCATGATAAATTTCTCTGAGGAGTAGAAAAATCAGACTGCAGAAAATTTGAAAGCCTTGAAGGATTGTACATGTTCAATATTAGGGCCCATGGTTAAAGAGTCCATTGATCCATGTGTGAGCTCATTTACTCAGCTTGCAGCAGCCTGTGAATTTGTGCAACTAAAAAGATTATGTAATTAAAGACCCGATTTGTAATAGGCATAATTGATCCTGCAGTGAGGGCACGGCTACTAAAAAGGGGAAATTTACTCTCAAAAATCCAGCTGTCATGCAGTTGGTACACCATCTATGTACTTGACTTCAGGCATCTTTAATTGCAGTAGCTTTTTATTCAGCTTCAGGATCATCTCGCAAGCTCTATCTAGAGTCAGATTAGATTTTGATCCTGGTCAGAAATAGCTTTGTGTTTCCATATCCATAAATCAGCAGATCATCCACTATGACTTCTGTTCTGGGAAGATCACTTTCTTGTCGTGTCAGCATTGATACTCCTCTGAAACCATGGACTTGTCAATAGGGAATCCCAACAGGCATCCAAAATGTAGTTAGAAAGCTGCTGGGCTGTATGGAGAATAATCCAGTTCAAAGGCTAATATCATGATGCACCCAAACTACACTTCCGAAAGTAAAGAAGCAGCTGAAAGCAGAAGTATTAACAGGCAGGTGACAAAATCAATTAGAAACCCAAATTTCATTTGAAAAATCATCTGTCAATGATTTGCAAGAAATGAGCATTTGAAGAACTCCTCAGAGTGAACACCTTTTAATGCCCTCAACACGAGCCATTCCAGGTAGCAACTCCGGACTTGTGTAGAACAGCTGTCATCTTGATTGTATGTGGTGGAAGTGAATGACCAGATACTGTGACAACTGTAGGCACATAAGAACAACTGGAGAAACTGTTCCTCAATTGCAGTTGGCTGATCAGGAACATGCAAACTGCCCACCTGCACTACACAGCAACCCAGACTACACATCAACAATGGGACCCAGAGGTCTGCAGCAACCCCAGTAACTGAAATGGATCACTGTTAGGTACCATGGCAACAGCAAATTACATGGAAACGGCACTTCCCAGGGAAGGAATATGGCCCAGATGAACAGCCAACAGCAACAGTATGTATCATTAAGAGACCAGCATGATTTAAAAACTATGTGCAATCCATATGTAGCCACTGAGCAGAATAACAAACAGCTGTTAATGCCTGAGAAGTGTGTTTGTAGAGTGCATAATTTAGGTAACACTCAATTGCAAATAGGGTATGTAAATTTGTTTTTAGCTTATTTGTTGTATAACGTGGTGCAGAAGAAATTTGGATTGAAATGCAGATGTATACAAGCCTCCTTCCTGGTCTGTGTAGTCACATGACATTTACCATGCATCATGCACACTGGAAGCAGCCCTCTCTCAAGCACCTTGATACACAGCCTGGACCAGATGACTGCCTTGTGAGCACAGGCCAAACATCATAGTTCCTTTAGTAAATACTGCCTGTCACTCAAATAATTTCATGTGAAACTGCAAGTGCGTGTGTTTATTTCCACCCATCCAAAAATATGGTCCTCATTCTTAGGGATTTCAGGGTCAATGTGTATTTTTACTATCTCCTCACAGCTGTGAAAAAGGGCCTTTGAATCTGTGTCAAAAACAGCCCCCTAACTATTCTAATTCCTTTTTCCAGCACTTGGCCTGTAGCCTTGCATGCCTTAGCATCACAAGTATACATCTAAATACTGCGTAAATGTTATGAGCATTTCTGCTTTTACCTCCCTTACAGGCATTGAGTCCCAGATACCTGCCACCCTCTGAATGAAAGTCCTTAATCATGTCCTCACTCTGCTCTCCTCTGTTCCAAGGAAAGTAACCCCAGTCTTTCCAATCTCTCTTCATAATGATAACTCTCTGGCCTAGCCCCAGTAAATCTCCTCTGCACCCACTCAATTGCAGTTATATCCATCCTATAACGTGGGTTCCAGAACTGCACACAATACTGTAGAGGTGGCTTAACCAACTTTTTATACAGTTCCACCATAATGACCCTGCTCTTCAATTCTGTGCCTAACAAATAAAGGCGAGTATGCCATATTGGTTCTAAAGTATTTTATCTACTTGTCCTGCTAATGTGACGGATTGGTGGGCGTGCATACCAAGTTCCCTCTGATCCTCGGTGCTTCCCAGCGTCCTACTGTTAATCATATATTCCCTTGATTTGTTTGCCCTACCCAAGTGCATCAGCTCACACACACAGAACGTAGAACAGTACAGTCCCTTCGGCCCACGATGTTGTACCAACCTATTATCCTACTAAGATCAATCTACCCTGCATATCCTACACTTTACTAACCTCCATGTGCCTATCCAAGAGTTGCTTGAAAGTTTCTAAAGTATCTGACTCCACTGCCACTGCCGGCAGTGCATTCCACACGCCCACCACTCTCTGTAAAGAACTTACCTCAGACATCTCTCCTATACCTTCCTCCAATCGCCTTAAAATTATGCCCCCTCATAACAGTTATTTCCGCCCTGGGAAAAAGTCTCTGGCTATCTGCTCTATCTATGCCTCTCATCATCTTGTACACCTCTATCAAGTCACCTCTCCTCCTCCTTCTCTTCAATGTAAAAAGCCCTAGCTCCCTCCACCTTTCCTCATAAGACCTACCCTCCAGTCCAGGCAGCATCCTGGTAAATCTCCTCTGCACCCTCTCTAAAGCTTCCACATCTTTCCTATAATGAGGTGACCAGAACAGAACACAATATTGGATTGAATTCCATTTGCCACTGAACAGCCCATCTGACCAGCTCGTATTACATCCTCCAGTAAAATAAGGCTATACTCCTCACTATTTACCATCTTGCCAATTTTCACATCTGTGAACTTGCTGATTAACCTCCTACGTTCAAGTCTAAATTGTTTATGTATAATAGCAAGAGCACAACATTGATCTCCTGTTGTAGTTCTGTAGGAGATAAGGGGAAGAAACCTCTGCAGGAGCTCAGGGTCTTAATGCTGGACTTTAATTTTAATTCCCATCAATGATTATGTATTTCTGCGAACATGGTAGCTTTCCTGTACTAAACCATCCAGAGTAACCACTTAGATTGTACCTCTGCAATTTTGCCATTGATGCTTGTTATAGCCATAGGGGAATTTAAATTGTAATTGCTATTCCCCTCTTAAGCCGACTTTGAGGTATTGTTTGATTTTACTCTCCTATTTTTTAAAAGTTCCCATCCCTTACTGAGACAAATGTTTGTACTGTTACTCAAGCCCCGGAGGAACAAACCTACAGAAAATGTTTTTAAAATGAAATAAAAGATGGGGTTTATTCATGAAACATTGTAGGTGAATTGATTTGTTACTCTATCCCCATTCACAAGCATTCAAGGAAGACAGGATAGGAGAGATTGGATTTAGCAAAATTTATAATTTATAACACGAGGTTTTAAAATTATGAGTTGCAACTAGGTCAGTGTTTATTAATAGTTTCCTTCGTGGGTTGAGCCCAGTAGTTTTTCCTTCTCTCAGGCAAAGTCTAGACATCCAGCAACTTGGATGCAATGAAGTATCTGAGGAAGGCTGAAATATTAGACTGGAATCCTGTTTTTCCTTGAGCCCAAAACAGCAACTGACTTGGAGACTGGAATTGTATATTCAAGCAATTCAAGTTTTGATTTCAGCCATGTGACAAAGACAAGCTTTTCAGGTGCTGAAGGCCCACCTCCTAGGGCTAATTGGAAGGATATTAAGCCAATAATGGAGCTCTATCTTCCCCATCACAGTTTGCCTTGCAAGATGAAGAGGTAACTAAAAGCACTAGCGCCCATTTAAAAATATTGGATTTTGATGTTTCCATTGCCTACCGGGGGCAAGCAGCTTGCCTTCAAGTCCTTTATGTTAACTCTTAGGATGAAATGTTTATTCAGTGCTGGGGGTTCAGAAGCTTCTGAAAATGTGGTCAGCATTGGGACAGCCTGCTTTAACTGAAACTTTGCAAACTTCCCTGGGCAAGCTTTCCAAATGATGCCTGCCAACCGCATAACTTATTAGTTACATTGGACACACATGGGTGTGAAAAATAAGCATAACTTGAATACTTTCAGGTGGTACTTCCTTGTATTTACCTAAACAAAAGTGTTTTGTGGATACATCTTGTGCTAATTAAAAAGGTCATTCTATGAATCAGTTGATGGCACATGACTTAGAACATGTGGCTGTCAACTGAGAGTCCAAGCTAGAACTGGTTACATTGCATTTACCTCAAGGATGCTAATTACACTCATTTTACTGTTGCACTCAATTTTAATCATTCCTTTTCATGGGATGGAGCAAAGTACTAATTTGAAGTACTGTATTTGAAATCTATTTTGATTTTTATTCTGTGAGGACATAAATATGGATCACACTGCAAGCTTATTATTTGTACCATAAAGTACTTGCTTTGATTAAGAGCTTTAATTGTTAAGCCAGATGGTCGTCATATAATTTCATTAAATGAAATACAAATATAGCCACTTGATGGCCTTAACCGTATTACTGTCACTTCTTTCTTTCTCCATCCTCCTTGCATACCCCACACTCAAAGAGCATTCATGTCACCCTGATGTGTTTTGGCCAATATTTATATGCAAATATCCCTTCCTTCACTATCATCACAAAAACCCATAAATCTTGCCAAAATCAAATTGCTATTTGTGAGAGCTTGGTGTACACAATTTTGCCACCATGCTTCCTCTATTAAGACAACGACTATATTTCAAACAAAGTATTACTTGGCTGTAAAGTGGTTTAAGATATCCCATGGTCACAAAAAGTGCATTTAACTGCAATTGTGTTTTTCTTTCTTTCATACAAAGCCTGTGTTAATCTAATTCTAGGGATTGTTGGTTGAATCCCATATGGCAGTTTGTGATTTTTGAATTTACTTTAAGAATTCTAGAAATAAATAAAATGCACTGACCGCAAAGCTGTATAATTGGCATTAGTGAACCAAATGAGCTTTTATATTCTTTAGGAAAAAACCTTGGCGTGCTTTCCTTTCCCATTCTGGCATATTTGTGTCTCCATTTCTCCTCCAACCCCGCATAAATATTTACAGCAAATTATGCAGTTTGAGAAGACAATCCACCTCCAAGGCAATTAGAGATGAACAACCAGCACTGTCCTTGCTCAAATCCACAGAATGAACTTAGAGAGAAATCAATGTTGCTTTGGTACTGCTTGCAGTATCTTGCCCTTCACCCTCTTGGCACTCTTGAAAAATCCCCTAACAGTTAATTTGTTTCCCCATACTATTTTCCATATTTTTATGGGACATTTTTCACCTTGTGTCAGGACATCTAATCAAACACCATTTATACAGCTTTCTTGCCCCTATAAATGACAGGACCAAGTGGCCTACAAGTTTAGTTCAATTAATTAACTTCTTTTAAAAATATGAGTGGTTGATCATTCATCTAAAGGTGATTTGTACATGGTCTAGACAATGCAAAAGATTTGCTTCAGTCTAGCAGGACATTTATTTGAAACAGACGTTTTGATATGTTTTAAGCTAAAAGAATACAAAGTTGCATTAAAATGAGGCATATTGTCAGGTTAAACTGTGGCCACAACTGCCCTTTCAGGTCAATGTAAAAGATCCAATGGCACTGTTTGAAAGAGAAGGAAATATCTTCAGTGTCCTGGCCAATATTTGTCCTTTGACTAATATGAGTGAAATGGACAATTCAATAGTTAACTCCAATTGCTGGCACAAAGTTGTTGTTTGATTTGCTATGTTAGAACAGAGATGACAGTTCCTCAAAATGTTTCCATCGGTTATAAAAACGTAGAGGTATTCTCAGCTTGTAAAAGGGTCAGTGTGCATCCAAACTGTTATTTTGTGTATTCTTTGTTGGTGTTCTCTTTTTTGTGTTCTATTTTATTCCTGTTGACTCTTCGTTGCATTCAGGGCTACGTTGGGATTCAGGTGAAGTGACCTGGGAAAAACCAAAGAAGCTGCCCCAGTTTCTGATGTGCCCCGGAATGAAAGTCTGCATGGGGCCTCTGGCGTGGTATTCAAAGATTAAAATAGAAAACATACCATCGCTTTAAAACCCTCACTTCCCTCGCTCTCTCTGTCGATGTCCATGCATCCACCCCATGGCTCCTTACTTTCCATATGCCACTCTATGCCCATCCACCCAGCCCCATGGGCCTTCATGCTTTTTGAGCCGTCACCTGTGCAACTCTCGTGAACCGTCAAATCCCATATTCCTCCAGTTCATTCCCATGCCCCTTTTGTAGCATCTATGCCAAATCAGTATCTCCCACCCACCACTTTGCCTTTTCTTCTGGCTGACAATTCCTGTCCCCGCCTGCCCATTATCTGGCATGGGCATTAATCGGAAGGAATCCTGATCAAAGATGAAGTTAATAGTCTATTGGTTGTGTTTCTATTGGAAAACCAGCCCGTACTCAAACTAGGTAATCATTCAATAGAGTAAAATTGTTTCAAAAAATCCCTTAAGTAAAACAATTTCCTTATGTGGTTACTATTTTTGTAAACAAACATTCCCTTTTAATAGACAGGCAGTGCTATCCATGAATAGGCATCCCATTGTGAAAGTAATAGTTTCAGAAATCATAGAAACATAGAAGCTAGGAGTAGGCCTTTCACTCTTTAGAGCTTGCTGCACCATTCAATGTGATTATGGCAGTTCCTCTAAGTCAAT
The DNA here is from genome assembly GCF_021869965.1 of Rhincodon typus. NCBI lineage: Eukaryota > Metazoa > Chordata > Chondrichthyes > Orectolobiformes > Rhincodontidae > Rhincodon > Rhincodon typus. The sequence continues at coordinate 99,825,938 of NC_063333.1, read as the reverse complement.
GTAATATTCCTGCTTTCTCCCACACAACTTGATACCTTATTACTTAAAAATCTTTATCTTTTTCCTGAACAACTTCACCTTGATTTATTTACTGTCATGTGTACTGAAATACAGTGAAAAGCTTTGTTTACGAGTAGTACAGGCAGATCATAGTGGCAAAGATCAAAAAGACTTAAAGGCATACTGGTTACGTTGCACAGGGCGGTGCTAGTCAAAATCAGTGACTTGGCCTCCACAGCTTCCTATGGTAGAGAATTCCACAGGTTCATTAGCCTTTGAGTTTTTCTCACTTCAGTCCTAAATGGCCTTATCTGAGATTTTTGCACCTAGTTCTAGGCACCTCACAAGGGAGATATCCTCGCTCAATCTAGTCTGTCAAGCCCCACCAGTATTTTATATATTTCAATCAGATCCCCTCTCATTCGATTAAACCCAAAGGAATATGGGCCTTATTAAACCAATCTGTCTTCATAAGACAGTTCTCCCATCCTCAGTATAAACCCAATCAACATTTGCTTCCTCCCTCTGTGACAAGTATATCCTTTCTTGGCTGGGAAGACCAAAACTGTGCACACTTCTCTAGGTGTGGCCTCACCAAGGCTCTGTAAAACAGCAGGAAGACATCTCTACTTCTGAACGCAAAGCCTCCTGCTATGGAAGCCAATATATCATTAGCCTTCCTAATTTCTTGCTGCACCTGCCTATTACATTGGCTGGCGTACAAGGATACCCAGATCACTTTGAACACCCACATTTTCCAATATGTCGCCTTTTAAATAATACTGCTTTTCACATCAAAATGTATAACTTCATATTTAGCCAGGTTGTACTGCATCTGCCATGTGTTTGCCCGCTCATTCAATTAAATCACCAAGAAGCTTCCTTGCACCCTCCTGAAAACTGTCAATCTCACTCAGTTTTATGTTGTCAACACACTTGGAAATGTCGCATGTGGTTTGCTCCTTCAGATCATTTATGTCGGTCGTGACTAGCTGAAGCTCAAGGACTGATCCTTGCAGTGTTCCACTCGTCACTGCCTACGACCTGGAAAACACTAATTTATTCCTACTCTATTTCCTGTCTGTCAACTAATTTTCAATCCAATATATTACCCCAATCCTATATGCTTTAATTTTGCCCACTAATCCATTATGTGGGACCTTCTGGGAAATCCAAATACATCATGTCTACTGGGTCTTCCTTACCAATTCAATCAGTTACATTCTCAAATTTCCAATAGATTTGTTAGGTGTGATTTGCCTTTCATAAACACATGCCGTTTTGTGCAATCCCATTAAGGCCTTCCAAGTGTTCTGTTATCTCGTCTTTTGTAATGGACCGCTGGCATTTTCCACTGATTTTAAGCTAGCTGATCTGCAATTCTGTTTCTGTTGCTCCCTCTCTTTTGAATAGTGTGGTTACATTTGCCACCGTCCAATCTGTATTTCTGTAGAGTCTATAAATATTTAGAAAATGACCACCACTAATGAATCCAGTATTTTTAGTATTCTAGGATGTAGATTATCAGGCCTTAGTGATATGTCAGCCTTTAACCCCGTTAATTTCCCTGGTGCTATTTTCTTATTAAGTCTGATCATTTTCAATTACTCCCTCTCACTAGACCCTCGATACCCTAACGTTTCTGGGAGGTTCTTTGGACCCTCTTTTGTGAAGTCAGAACTGAAGTACATCTTCAGTTCTTCTGCCATTATAATTTCCCAGTTTCTGACTGTAAGGAACCCACATTTGTCTTTTCTAATCTTTTTCTCTTCACACATTCATCAAAGGCTTTATGGTCAGTTTTTGTATTCCTTGCAATTTTGCTCTCATTCTCTATTTTCCCCCTCCTTGATCAGACTTTCTGCAGAATTCTTAAATGCTCCTAAACTTTAGGCTTGTGGTTTTTTTTCTGACAATTTTATATGTCTCATCTTTGGATTTAATACTGTCCCTAATTTCTTTTGGAAGTCGTGATTGAGCCACCTTTCCTCTCTCATTTTTGTATGAAATATGATATTATAATAATTATTCATTCCTGCACAAGTTCATTGAGTATTTAGCCAATGCCTATCCACTACCAACCCTTTTGATTTGATTTGATTGATTATTGTCACATATACTTAGGTAAGTGAAAAGTTTTTTGTTTTGCATGCTGTACAAGCAGATCATACCATACAAAGTGCATTAGGATCATAGAACAGAGCGAAGAAGACAATGTTATAGCTGCAGAGAAGGTGTGCAGAGAGCAAGATCAACATTAAATTTGTAGTAAGATTCCCCAGTCCATACTTGCCAATTCACACCTCATACCCTCATAGTTCACTTTTTAGATTCAGGATCCTGCTCTTGAGTCTGACTATTCCACTGACAATCTTAATGAAGAGTTGTATCATATTGTGGTCACTCTTCCCAGAAAGCGGAGACTGCTTCAACCTGTGTGGCAGCTTCAGAGCAGGTTGGCACAGTCTGGTATCGTATCTACCACTGCTGCTCCTGAGGGAGGAGGAAATCCCAGCATGAGCTCCAAAAATATACCCACAAAGCAGGGTGCTGACTTTCTGTCTGCCATGTCCAGGACAATTATCTTGAACTGTGCTGGGCAGCTCCAGACCGACAGTGCTTGTCCCGAGCACAACTGCCCTTAAATATAGTGCTGGTGCCAGGGATACCAGACAATTCTGTGAATGGCAATTTACTCCGGGAACGGGTAAGGTGGGGTGGAAACTGCACGTGATTCCTGCTGCAAGAGCTCAAGCACCTATGAATGCAGGAGTTTGGTGAGATACAGCTAGAAAAGTCACTTGGCCTCACAGCAGAAATTGCTCGAACAAAGCAGATGTGACTCAAGGACGTTTCCAAAATAACACAAGATTCAGCTCATAAATTATATGCTACGAATATTTATTTTCAAAGTATTAATACAATTTTCAGACTCATGATGAGGAACATTTTTATTGTTAGTAAATGTTGACTTCATTTAACACCAATGTAACAACAGACAGTTTGACAGAGTTTTTTTAAACTCATTTTTGGCATTTATATAAACCACTTCTATAAAGACAAAATCTCAAATCTTATTTCCTTTTTCCTAAATGATAAATTTGGTTTCTCCAAATGTCTGTAGTCAATGTTTGGCAACAGAAGCATGTGGTACAGGTCAAACAGATGCAGATTTTGCATTTTTTTTAACAAGCAAACAATAGGGCTTTCCCTTTCATTAAATGGAAACCTCGCTCTGCCTCATTCAACACAATGTAGCAAGGATATCCTGTTGAACCAATAGAGATAACCATGGAAATAAATTTACTTCCTGCCCAGCTGTTTAACGCTAAATTCATCAGGAAGTTCTCATTCCTTTTTGCTTCACTTTACCCGCCTACATTGATAATGGTAAGCTAATATTACAGCAGGACATGACTGAATGAAATTTTCTGAAATGTGTAAATCATTAACTAATTATCTCATTTTACTTTGATTACAATCATTTTAGCAAGACAGGTTACTGTATTTTTAAATCCCTATATTTGTTGTCCATGCTCTATAAATTTGAGCTCACTCAAACCTCTGCTATTGTCCTAAATTGCAACCAGTCCTGATCACCTGTCAGCCATATGCTGGCTGAATTAAGTTGAATCTACCTTCAACAATGCCTCATATTAAAAATTTGGATCCTTGTTTTCAAATGCTTCTGTGCTCTCTCCCCTCCTAATGTGTAACCTTCCCCAGCTTTCACCATTAGAACTGTGTTCTACACGTCCTGGCTTTTTATACGTCAAAGTTCCTTCACACAAACAATAGTGGCCATTTCTTTAGCTCTTTCAGGCCCAAGGATTTAAATTCCTTAAAGGGATCTCTTCACTTCTCCACTAATCCTTATTCTTTTAGACACTCCTTAAACCTGCCTGTTGAAGTTTTTGGTCACTAATTGTAAATATCGTCTCGTATAACGCAGTGTAACATTTCGTCTGATAACACTTTAATAAAAACCTTTTGGAATACTGAACAGAAATGCAAGGTGTTGTATTCTGTCAGAGTGGAAATGGAAAATGGACCATAATGTGGAAAAGTGATACGACACCAGACTGTGGCTCAATGAGTTTATTTTAAAACACAAGCTTTTGGAGCGTTGTTCCTCCCTCAAGTGTAGTGAGAGAGGCATCAAGACACAGAATTTATAAGTAAAAGATCAAAGGATCGTACAACTGATGTGAATGTATTGAAGAAACTTAAATTGGTTGGCTGACTTCCTTCTGTTAAGTCTTTAATCGGTTAGAAAGGAGATGCAGGTTTCGATTGATTAAAATGCAAAATCCCAGAATTTCTTTCAAGTCACTTCCCCACGGTAACTAAAGGTTTTATCAGTTTATTTTAAGAGGTGACATCAATTCAGACAATGCATTTTGGGTGTGAGGCCTTGTTTAGAAACTGTCTGTGTTTTAATCTGGAGTCAGACTGGTTTTATTTCCAAAGTAGGAATTTATAACATGTCCCATTGACTGTGAGCTTTTTGAACAAAGTAAAATTTATCTGCAAATGCAATTTCACCCCATAGAGGTGTGTGTGTGTGGATAACCCCACGATACTGCACTTCTCTAGCTTCCACCCTAAACATATTAAAAAAAGCCAATCCCTACAGACAAGCCCTATGCGTACACAGGATCTGCTCAGATGAGGAACAAGACAGACACATGAAGGTGTTGAAGAACGCCCTCACAAGAACGGGATATGATGCTTGACTCATCAATTTGCCAGTTCCGACAAGCCACAGCGAAAAACCATAATGACTATCTGGAAGACAGATATGAGATATGACCAATAGGGTATCCTTCATCATCCAGTACTTCCCCGGAGCGGAGAAACTATACCGTGTTCTTCTCAGCCTTCAATACGTTATCAATGACGATGAGCATCTCACTAATATCTTTCTAATGCCTCCACTTCTGGCCTTCGAGCAACTGCCAAACCTTAAACAGACCATTGTTTGCAGCAAACTACCCAGCCTTCAGGACAACATTGACCACAACATCATACAACCCTGCTATGGCAACCTCAGAAAGGTATGTCAGATCATCGACGTGGATACTACCGGCACACGTGGGACCACCACCCACCATGTACACAGCAGATACTCGTGACTCTGCTAACGTTGTCTATCTCATACGCTGCAGGCAAGGATGCCCGTGGCATGGTATATCGGCAAAACTATGCAGACACTATGACAACAGATGAATGGACACCGTGCAACAATCGTCAGACAGGTAAGTTCCCTCCCAGTGGGAGAGCACTTCAACGGTCAAGGACATTTGACCTTGGATCTTTGGGTAAACTTCCTCCAAGATGAACTCTGGGATACACAACAATGCAGCATCGCTGAGCAGAGCCTCACAGCCAAGTTCAGTACCCATCAGAATGGCCTGAATCGTGATCTTGGGTTCAGGTGACCCCACCTCACTATAGACTCCCTCGTGCTCGAGCTCTCACATGTACATGTAAATCTATGGGTTGAATTTGCATTCGCAGCTTTGTATTTGCAGATACATTTTAATTTGTTCAAAAAGCACACAATTTGTAGACACAGTCAGTCAATGGGACTGTAAAATCAGCAAAATTGGTGATACAAATACACTTAGTAAGTAATTGTGCATTTGAGAGAAAAACGCTTTGTAGTTATTATAATGTAAGAAACCTCATTCATGCACATGATGGGTTTTGATTCAAATCAAGATTATTTGCATTCATCCTGTGGATTTGAGAGGAAGTAGAACTCTTCTTTCTTCTCTCTCTTTTCTTCTATACCATCCCCACCACCATGACCACATGTCAGGAGTCTAAATATTTTGAAGGAGAGAGATAAATCGTGCAATGTGAGCTTTCAAGGTCGTTCCCTGTTGACCATACAGGGAACATCCTGACATGTTTCTAAATTACCTGCTTCCTGTGGTTGAAGTAATCCTGCCAGAGAGACAGTGTGGCTTTCAGCTTTCCAGAAGAATATTTAATGTGGTCTTTGTTGCCAGGCAAATCCAAGAAAAATGTTGTGAACAACGCCAGGAACTCTTTGTTGCATTCATCAATCTGACTGGACACTTAATTCAGTAAGTTGCAAGGCTCTGTGGATAGTTCTTCAGGGATCTGAATGTCCAAGAGCCATGTCCATATGATCAAATTGGAGATGGTGCAGAAAAGATTTCTCAGGATGTTTGTGTTATAAGGAGAGGCTGGATAGCCTGGGATTTTTTTTTTCCCACTAGAATGTCAAGAGGTTGAAGCATGACCTTAGCGGTTTATGAGGGGCGTAGGTAAGGTGAATAGCCAAGGTCTTTTCCGTAGGGTATGGGATTTCAAAACCAGGAGGGGTATAATTTTAAGTTGAGAAGAAAACAATTTTAAAGAGACCTGAGGGGCAACTTTGTCCCACAGAGGGTGGCTCGTATGTGGAATGCACTTCCAGAGGAAGTGGTATTGCAGGTACAGTTACTACATTTAAAAAAACATTTGGACAAGTACATGAATGGGAAGGATTTAATGGGATATTGGCCAAATGTAGGCAAATCGGATAAGTCTAATTTGGGGAACTTGGTTGGTGTGAACAAGTTAGACTGAAGTGTCTGTTTCTGTGCTGTATGACTCCATACCTCTAATCCTGCAGCTATTTCTTGATGATACGACTGCAACTGTCTTAAATGGAGGTCTGAATTAGAGGTGTTCCAAATCTGAATCAAGCATGGCTGTGTAATAGCCACCGTACTATTCACTGTCTATCCGACAGTGCCTGTTCACCACATCAAATATCAATTACCCTCTGGTGTCAGTACTAAATACCATCTAGATAGGAAATTCTTCAACTCCTGTCGTCATAGAGAAATTAAAAAAAGGAGCAGGGCCTGGCCATTCAGTCCATCGAGCCTACTCCATCAATCAGTACGATCATGGCTAATCATCCAACTTGGTACCCTATTCCTGCTTTCGCCCTTTGGTCCCTTTAGCCCTGAGAACTATATCCAATTCTTTCTTGAAACATTCAATGTTTTATGGCAGAGCATTCCAAAGGCTTGCCACTGTGTGAGTGAAGATATTTGTCCTCTTCTCAGTTCTAAAGGCCTACAGCACATCTTTAGACTGTGATCCTTGGTTCTGTACTCCTTGGTCATCGGGAGTGTCTTTCCTGTGTTCACCCTGTCTAGTCCTCTTACAATTTTATAAGTTTCTGTGAGAGCCCACTCATTCTTTAAAACTCCAGTGAATATAGTCCTAACCGATCCTTTCTCCCTTTTGTACGTTAGTTCTGCCATCTCGGGAATCGGTCGGGTGTCACTCAGGAGTCGCTCTTTGTTGCCCTCCCTCAATAGCAGGAACATCTTTCATCAGATAACGAGACAGAAACTGCACGCAGTGTTCAAGGTGTACTTGGTGGTCCTCATCAATGTCCTGTATAATTGCAGCAAGATATCCTTGCTGTTGTGCTGGAATCCTCTCATTATGAAGGCCGACATACCAAGTCTCACCGGTGCCAAAACTAAACTATCCACCATTGATCTCTTCACATTTGTATACAAGAGACTTGCCTTGTCCTTGAATGATGGCAAAAAGAGCTCTCGTATCAACCAAGACCTGGTCAGTCAAATACTGCACCTCCCATATCTGTTGCAGGAGAGACTCTGAACAATGTTAACACTTCCCATATCTCAACCATTTCTCTCAAATTGTGGCCATTGATGAGCGTCCACTCAGCCTTCTACAAACTATAGAAATGGAAATCTGATAACAAAGACACCCGCAAGTCCAAAAAATCTTAGCATGCTAAGAAGTTGTCACCAATTTTTTTGTGGTGCAGAGAGACCTGAACTGTGTAGCAATAACAACTTTAAAGAGCACGATAGAATGTGTTATTGCCATATTCTCCAGATTCAGTGGAAGGTCTGCTAAACAAACATTAGTGACCCTCTTGAAGACCGCTCTTCAAGCATTTGGGCAAAACTCCTGCAAAACCAACTGCAATGGTTGGGCACTGTCTGGATGGCCGAAAGCAGCCCCCTTTCCCCTTTGTCCTCCCCTGGAATCAAAAAAAAGAAAATGCCACAAACAATAGAAGTAATGCTACATTGCTAATTGTGTTAAATGCATGAAAATTGTGGTTATCAAACATTAGTCCAATTTCTACCAAGACTTTTTAGACTCATTTAGATTCATGTCTTTAACTTATGTGAGACTAAATGCATTTGAGCTAAGCATGAGCAGACCCAGGACTGTTAAGCAGATATTGGCCCCAGTTTTTCAGTTGGATGGATGACAAATCTATTCGCAATTACCATCAATAAAGTTGTGTAATTGACATCAACTGCACATGTGCAGTTAAACACGGAAATCCACAAGTAACTGTCATTGACTACTTGCTCCTCCACAGGGTGCACTGTTGAATTCCCCACAGATGGTAATCTTTAGAAATCACTGAACTGACAATAACTTCCCTTTTTACTCAGTTATAGCGCTATTTAAAAACCTCTGAAAAAGTAGTGCCTTGTTAAATGATGTATAACTGGGTTGTTAATGATGTACTAAGTCATAACTACTGCTGAAGTACCCCTCTCATCCTGGAAATTTTGATTTTATTTGTGTAGCGCCACATTTTTCCATTATGATCATTCCAATTTTTAAGTTGATATTTCAACTTCTAAATTGTATGATCCAGTTTTTAATTTCAATTTTTGTAAAAGTTATAGGAAACAAATGACAATGCATTTTATATTCTGTATTGTTGTCTATGAGAATGCCTTAATGTGATTGGCTACCTATTCTGTTTGATGACATCACTATTGCTAAAGAGCAGGAAATCCCCCCTGCCTTGGTGCCAAATTTGAATTAATGTTGAGAAATCTAAAATCCATGCCGCTGAGATTGCTGGATCTTTGTTAGCAGCAAGTGCCTTTACTTCATGACTGGCTGCAAATACCAGGCGAAATGTAAGAAAGGATAGGCTGGTTTGGTATTTTCAGAATGAGGCTAAAGTTGTTGTAAATGTACAGATGACAAGAGGATCTTCTTATAGAGCGAGTGGGCATCAGTTTGCACAGAAGTTGAAGTTGCAAAGGTAGTATAGAGCAATTGAAAGGCAGTAAGCTGAAGAAAGCTTAGTAGGTATGGGTGATACAAGTGGGTGCGAAAGATGGAATGATCAGCATACATGTGGTTGTAGCGTGCCTTTACGCAAGAGTTGGATTGGGTCCTGCAGGATAGTAGCATTTGTAATTGTGCTGGCATTTTAGGAGAATCAGGAGGTTATATATAGATGGAGGTTATTTGTTCATCTGGCAGGAGAGAAAGGAAATTGATATCAAAATGGTTGAACAAGTGGAAGGGATTTGAGATTTTGTTTTTCTTCTTAATTACTGTTGTTTATAAGCTCTATTAAGATGAGGTGGTGGGTAGTTGAGGAACTATCAGAACATCTGAAAAACAAATTGTAGAATGGTCGGAAATGAAATGGTTTTGTAATTTGGTTTCTGAATCAGATTTGGTTGATGCCAGGGTCTGGTTGATTAGAGCTTGGATAATTAATTAGTTGAAAGAAATCAAATTTTCATTCTTTGGTGCCTTTCACATTTTCAGGACATCCAAATAACTTCATGATCAATAATTTAGCCTGAAATGTAGTTGGCCCTTATGATTGAACAGGCAATATAGCCAATTCTGAACAACATGGGCTCACATCCAGCAATGAGATACATGATTAGTATTTTCTTTTGTTGATTGAGGATTAAATATTGGCCAGGAGAATATCATGAGAACTTACCCCTATTCTTGAAGTAGTTTTTCCTTATCAATTCATTCATAGATGTCTGCATTTATTACCTTCCAAATTGCCTTGCAGAAGATGGTGGTAAACTGCTGCTGTCCTTGGATTGTAGTTATACGCACTGTGCTGTTAGGGAGGCAGGTCCAGGATTTTGACCCAGTGACAGTGGGGGGAAAAAAGTTTCAGGTCAAGATAGTATATTATTGAGGGGAACTTGCAGATACTGATCTCATTCATCTGCTGCCCTTTTTCTTCTAGGTGGTAGCTATGCATTTGGAAGCTCTGTTGGAAGAGCTTTCGTGAGTTATAGATGGTGCATATTACTGCATTGAAGGTGAAGATGGAGGTAGTGGATGGGGTACCAATCAAGTGGGCTGTATTGTCCAGTGGTTTACAGTTGAGACGGAGTTGCTTTCGGAATCATCCTCGTTAACTGCAGACCTCCTGAGGTCTGATGGCAAAAACTCAAACATGAACAAGGAAGCCTGCTGCTATCACCTTTCACCTCCCTGGTCTGAGGAAACAAATTAATGAGCAGTTATGATATTTTTTTGTCCCCCAAGAATTTCAATCATGGTTTTATGAACTTTGAAGATGGGCATTTTTAAACCGGGTAAGAGTGTTTTCTGCAAATATTTCTTGAGCATTTCATCAACTTCCTGGTATCACCTTGTGGCTCATGAAATTACAGCTTTGTGGAGTAGTGATAGTGTCCTACCTTTAGCTCAGAAGGTCCAGGTTCATGTCCCCCTTGCTGTGCACATGTTCCATAACAGGTTGATTTAAAAATATCTATGATTTAAATTCTGCTCATAATGCTTACAGAATGATTGGGCACATAGGTTGCACAGGGCTGTGGAGAGACATGGAGTTTTTGAGAGAGTATATGACCATCCCAAGGCCATCGACCTTGCATCAATGGGGTGAGGACTCAGACCTAGTAACTAAGCAAGTGCCATTTTCCCATTTCTGTGTACTGATTTAAATTAGACTGGATATTGCCATTTAGACTGAAATAAACACCATGATATATTTTTACAATGCTAAATATACTGTATAAATGCAAGATTTTGTTGGTGAGACCTTCCTAGCCTGCATAGATCAAAGAATCCCAGCAGTGTGGAAACAGGCCCTTTGGCCCAACAAGTCCACACCAACCCTCAGAGCATCCCACCCAGACCCCCGCAACCCACCTAATCTACACATCCCTGAACACCTACAGGCAATTTAGTGTGGCCAATACACCTAGCCTGCACATCTTTGGACTGTGGGAGGAAACCGGAGTACCCGGAGGAAACCCACGCAGACGTGGGGAGAATGTGCAAACTCCACACAGACAGTCACCTGACGGTGGAATTGAACCCAGGACCCTGGTGCTATAAGGCAGCAGTGCTAACCACTGAGCCACCGTACTGCCCATCCAGGAATGAATGAGTTAATTCACATAAAATTTTCATAGCCAGCAAAATGAGACATAAGTATCGGAATCGTGATTTTCTTTACTATGTTTAGGATGTTTAGATTTCAGACTAAGTCAAACTTGTTTTTGACCACAGTAATAAGGCATCTGCTTGGATTTTTACTGATTTTTGGACTGTGTCCTGTGATTTAACTGCTTTTTAACTGTAAACATGCAAGTCAGTGTCCGCTGTGATTGCACATTCTCTTGTACTGATTTATTTTTTTCCCAAGAGCTTGTGTTACACCTCTCAGGGGTAGTGTGCTGGAAATCAAACCACTCTACACCCAGAGTCATCACAAATGTAAAAGATTTTATGGAAGTATGCAAAATTCCCCGATTTACTTGATTTGTAGACCCAGGTTGATAGAAAGCATGGACTTGCTTTCTGTACTTAGCAAGCTTGACTATTATGACTATTACAAATAAACAGACTTTAGCTACAGTGAACAATTATAAACTGTAGATCTATAACTGTAGTACTTAAAGCTCCCTCCTAAACCACCCCACCCGCCTTATGCATGCACAAAAACGTGTGTTATGTATGCAGGGGAAACTGGGAAAGCAGTTCAGTGACCTCCTCTGTTCACAGGATCTGCTCAGATGTTTCTTGTACTGATCAGAATGCTGCTTCTCAGTCTTTCTTCTCCAGATGCTTTCATGGCTTTGCAAGAGGTGCAAGGTGGCTGGTGCACGCTTTTTTAAAAGGTCTCTGACTTCATGATTAATAGGTGCAGCTTACACCAACTGCTGAAGGAAAGATTTTCCTCAGGCTTAAAGTGGGTTTTGCTGCAGTGAATAGAGAGAATTTCTGAGCTGGTGGATTTCTGAAAGCTACTGCCGATCCTGTTCATAGTCCCAAGCTGTTCAGCTATTACATCATTGTTGACATGCAGAAAGTCTTTGACATCACTAGTCCACAATACTGGTTGCTGGCTCAATCTCTATTTGTACTCGCCCATCAGCTTGTTTTAAAAACTACATTTCACCTGGTCTAACAAGAAGCCGTTTAAAATGAATGTTACAATGCTTACTTGTAAAAAGTGTAATAATCCTGAAACAATTAGTTTTTAATTAATTTGAAAAACAGCTATTTTCCCATTTCAGTTCCAGAATTAAAAATACAGAAAACTAAAAAGACACTAGTTTTTACACTTGAAACTGTAGAACATCCTATATGCTTCAGTCTTTTGATTTCTGCCTTACAAAATAATGCAAAATATGTCCTGTCAAATGCAATGGCAGTCACACCACAGACCTCATCAACGTGCACCTACAACTGGTAGCTGGTGAAAACTTTGTCCATGACATACATAACCACATCACTGAAGCCCAAAGACACTCTTCACCAATACTATGCTTGCCGCCACTCTACTTGATAAAACCCCATGCATGCAACCATGCTGATTAGTCCACTTCTGTCCCCTCACCGTCTCTCACCCAATCCTTCCTGCCCGTGGTCAGTGAATGGCAGGAAAGCACGGCAGTGAGTGACAGAGAGGGAGTGAGCAGTCAGGAGCAAGGGTGGACAAGTGTTTGGAGTGGGGCAGTGAGCAAATTGTGATCCCAGGATGTAGATTAATTCAAAACATTTGAAAACACTCATTTTCTTGCTCTTGTACCTTAATGCAAGCACCTTACTGTGGTATCACTCATAGTGAAGGCACAGGCACAGTGACTGCATGGACAATAAGTGCCTTCCCTTCCCCTGCAATTGCAGTGACAATAAATACAGACAAATAATAAATGTGGCACCACCTACATAGTGGTTTACCTCTCTTATTCTTTTCATGCTTGGTGGTGCCCTACCCTGTTGGGGCACTTCACCTTCTCATTCTATTGCCATCTGTGTGCTCTTGTTTATACATGAATGAAGTTGTTTATTTTTAGGATCTTGTTGGTTTCTGTTCTAGGTTCATTCACCTCAAATATTAAGAACTGCAGAGACAAAGCGTTGCAAGGCTTTGACTGTACATCATAAAATACATTTATGTCAGATATCCAAAATTTAAAAGTTAATGCAAGCAACATTATTATGGTGAATACACTGTGCCCTCTAGTGGTTGAAAGATTTTCATCATGCAATTTATGCCATTATGCATTTATGACTTCAAAGTTTGATTTGTTTGGAAAGACTGATTTGTCGAACTTAAGGATCGATTAAGACAAAACCCCTTGTTTTGTTCCTCTTTACTGGAATTGATGGATAAGTCATGCTTCTCGTGAATGAATATGTTAGTATTCATCCAATTAAGAACTGACTCTATCAGTTTTGAGGTTTTGTTCATTTTGTACATTTGACAGTCTAGCATGGTGATTGTTTTAGAAACTTGTAACTTGGCCACTTCAAAAGCATCAAGAATCATCCATATAGTTTAAAACACTGTATGCGTGTCAGATCAGGTTGTGTGATATTCATAGCCGACAAGTTAGTGTGCTTATTGAATTCAGTTTCATAGTGTACTGAAGTGGGATTTTAACTCTCAACCTGTGAGTTGTTAGTCCATTCCAAATTCTGTGTTCTGTGACTTGAGCACATGGTGATTTATTGATCGTGCCTCTGAACAATGAGCAAGTGGATGTTAAATTTCTTGTTGTGTAGAATAGAAACCTAATATGTAGCTTAAATTTAAAGTTGCTTTCAATCAGAATGGTTTCTATTACCTGCACTGAACAATCTGGGCAGAAAACTAAAACTGAAAGAAGCCTGAAAAACAGTAGCTTTTATTAATTTTGCAAATGTACACCAGCACTAATGAGAAAACAAAACAAAAATATTGCTTGAGTAGCTTGCTAATGTTGCCATGGTAAAACATAGTTTTTGAAAGTAAACAGAAATGCTTAACTGTTCTCCATTGTTTAAATGAAATGTCGCTGTTGTGGAGTATTTTGTGGTTTAATATAGAAAAAACATTTAATTAACTTTTTTATATTTCAGAACAAATCTTTGTTATATTGTTAACTTTGACCCACTTGCTACTGTACCATAGATCACTTTGTCTCTGTCCTATAAGGTTTAACACCCAAAGTCTTGCAAATAAAGAGTGGTTTTTGAGTGACTTATGGCCAGTTAAATTCCACTCATTGTACTAAAAGCTGTATTAAAAGTTGTGTAATGTTTCAGTAACTCAAAGTTTCTTCACTAATTTTTACTTGTTCCTTTTTTTTCAGGATGCTTTTGTAGACCTATATGGAAACAATATGGAACCTCATTTCGACATCCCATGGCCCTCTCTTCGGACTGTCTTGGGCATTGCTGCTGTGGGGGCTTGTATAACCTTTGCTTATCTAGCCCACCAGTATTAACCGTGATTATTCAAGAATTTCCTTTTAACTAGAACTGCTTGCAAAAATTTTTTAGGCTGCTTTAATGTTACAAGTTGTTTTATCTAATTGGATCAAATTATCAGCCTATTTGACACCTTAAAATATTCTTATATTTATAATCATTGAGTCTTTTACAGCGGTAGGTTTATAATGTTTCTTTGCAGTTCGCAATGAATTCATTGTTGAATATGTAAATGTGAAGCCAATTCTAGAAGTACATTTCTCTGTGGGTTGAATTTCTTCAGGCTGACTGGACTCTACATTCCATAATAAATTGGACAGATTGTGTAACAAGACGGTGATACAACTGGATGGAATTTTGCCTACAGCAATGTATGAGGCAAGAACCCTGATTTTGGCCTTGTTTTGTAACATATCGGTGACAATATATTGCTTGACAATTGAGCATTATATGAATTACAATCAGTGCACAACACAAATTGCCCAATACTCAGCTTCCTGAAAATGTTGGGAACTGAGGTTTAGGTGGCCTTTTTTTTTTCTTTAAAAAAAAAACTTTCTTTTACTAAAGGGGGAAGTCATTGTCTTTTTACAAAAACAAAATTTAGAAATTAGTCATGGTCTTCAAGATTTAACATTGTACAGAAGTTCCTGGAATGGCTGAAGAAGACTTCTTTGGGCTGTGATTTGAACATACAAAAATTTATTCATCATGTCATTAAACAGCAAGTGGATGTTACAGTTTATTTTGGTATAAAGCAGAAACTTCATCCTCGGCTTATGTTTGGATCTGCTTGCAATTGCAATGGCGACTAATACCTGTACTGAACAAACCAAGAAGAAAGCTAAAACTGGATGGAAACTGGAAGTAAAATAACTTTTATCAGTTTTGCAAATGTGCATTAGCATTTAAGGAAAGGAAAAACACACAAATGATGTTTGGTAACTTGCTAATGTTGCCAAAAGTTGCAGTGGTAAAATTTAGTTTTTGAGAGTAAACTGAAAGGCTTGTATTTGTTCTCCAATGTCTAAAATATGTTATTTTTGTAGAGTATTTTGTGGGTTAATGTGAATAACATATTTGAGCTTCTGGACCTCGGCACAAAACTCTTAAAATATTATTTCAACCATAGTCCATATAGAAGGTATGAGCTTTTCAAAAAAAAAACTTTGAAAAGTCCATTCCATTTCCATTTTAAACTTAACTTAAAACTTTTTTCATTATTTTTATTTAAAGTTTACAATTCTTACTAAATGGGCTGCTATTAGGTGAGTGTTGTAGAATAATTATGGCTTTACATAGATTAAATACCAAAGGGTGATTCCCAAATTGCTGCGGTGTGAAGACTATAAGATACTGCATGCTTTAGATAATGCCTCTAGTTTTGAACATTGTGCTAATGAAATATATACATTTAATGACTTCCAAAAAGTATATCCAGCTATGTGACATGATTTTGCAAAAACTCTGCCCACCAACAAAATCTAGAACATTCTCATTCTGCAAAACTGTGCAGAAGGAATGCTGTAACTCTGGCTCGTCAAAACTACCACACCAACAGAAAACAATGGATGACAGTGCTTACTTTTGTGATACTTGCATGGAGACTCATATCAGAGACCTTGGGGATGTTCACCCTTCTTTACAGAATAACCAAACTTCTTTGGGTGACTTCTGTTTTTAAAATGTTAAGACTTGTGCTATGATGCCTTTCAACTTGAGAATTTCTAATGCATCCACAAAACATCTGCAGCAGAAGTGAATTGTCATAATGATTCACAGATGCTAAAGGAAAATTAAATTGTACTTGCAGTAGTGCTCCATCTACTGATGACGACCAATTTCACCATACCAATATCGCATAAGACAAAGTGAATGTACCGTGAAGAAATGAGCATAACTGAAATCACCAGTAAGCTAGCAGTATTGTAATTTCATGTGGAGTGATAAAAGCTTATCAAGAAAATTAAGCACGTTAGAAAAAATATTTTTTTAAGCATTTTATGTGCTTCCTAAAAAAAATTATACTTGGTATAAATTGTGTGTTTGTGCACCTTCAGTATATTTTGGCATGTCATTTTTGTTGCAGGATGAAAGCTCTTGTAATTTTAGAAGCTGTGCTTTGTATCTTGGGTGTAATATTTTGTTAATTGATGTATTATTTTTATATACCGTTGTGCTGTTGTATTCACTGCTCTGTGTTGTTTGTCACCACAGTGATAATATTACAAATCTGAAAAATCTAGCAAATGAGCAGAAACATATTAGCAGAGTTGTGAAAACTGGCCTGCAAGATGTTGGCTTACTGTTTAATTAAGCTTAAATATAGCCCAAACCGAAGTATGCATATGTTTTAGTTTAGGAACAGGGAGGTTGGATGCATTGTTTAGAATATTTGGAGTCTAGCCCAACCTAGATACCTAGCAACAATTGCAAAGTAACTCCCTAGCCTTAATGCAAATTAGTCAAGCTAGTTGGGTGTGATCTCTAGTAGACATATCTTGCCATTATCATATTGAATTGTTGTTATGAAATATACAGCACCAATTAAGCAGCCTTTTTCTACCCGATACCATTAATACTGTGCAACATCCAGACTATTATATGGACACGTTTATCCTGCAGTGTGTGTCTGAGACAGAGGAGTGACTCGAAAATAAATTACATTATTGACTTTAATTCTTAAAAAACCTCTCAATATCTGGAATTCTCAAATGTATTTTTCTGAAAGAATTTAGTGCTGTTTTGGAGATGGCCTTACAAGCCTTATTCAAGTATGTATTCTTTATGGACTCAATTTAAACAGAGTACATAATAATAACTAATTTCTACAATTTTTATTGTAGCAAGTAATGTTTTTTGTTTTCAAAAAAATTCTGCAAGTTGTTACCAATGATGTTTTATAAAACAGAATTCAGCAGCGACATGTTCAGTTAACAACATTTTATTTGGTTCATCATTTCAGTACACTTAATGCGTGTAAGGAAATTTTTGTTCCTTGTCCTGGGATTCTTTTGATTTAGCGCACTTCCAAATTATTTTTAAGTGTGCCAGCAGCATATGGAAAATTATTGATAGAATTGTTTTTTAAAATGAAGGATTTTCAATCTCATTTCCTTCCAACAGTATTGTAAGGGGACTAATACCTCATCAGAGATAAGAGACCTTTTGTTGTTTTTAATTTCCCCTATCTCAACACCAAGTGGCAGTGTATAATTGAAAATTGAATTGGATATTCTGAAACTGTCTTTTTCTTTTAAGTCTCACTAATGTACACATGTTATGTAACTGATAGTCTTTTTCTAACAGAATGAAACCTGACGGGGTTAGCTTCAAAAGTGTCTGCTTCTGGTATGATTTTTAAAAAAAGCAAACCAGGGTTATATTTATATTTCTGATTTTTCATTTGATATGTACCCACTTTTGTGGCAAATAAGAGAAAGAGGGTTTGGTCTAGACACGCAAACAAACCTCAAGTTAAATGGTTTAACCTCAGTTGGCCATCTTTTTTGCTAATCTTACTTTAGTCCAACCAGATTTTAAGCATTGTATGTTTGTTGTCTCTAGATGGTATTGAGTGAGAAGAGAATCCTAGATAGCAAATGTTTCTTTTTACATTTAAGCTTTTTTGAGTGAATACATTGTTTAATCCACCAGATTGAGCACTGGGGATGCTGCATATGATTTCTGATTGAGTGCACTGTCGGCAAGTTCATTAAAGTAGTTTGAATTATATGCACACATGTAAACAGAATGTGGCCACTTTAGTGAATGATGGGTGTCAGGGAGAATGGAAGAATCCATTGTCTATACATGGACCATAGGTAACTACAGAATTGATGTATCATGATTCCGGGTACGAAGCATCAAAATCTGTTTGACACTGAGTTTTATAATACTTTTTAATATTCTATACAATCAACTGTATCATTTCTCATAATGACTTAAACATATTTTGCAACGAAAGTGACATCATGCATGTAAGAAAGGTGTTGCTGAGGACTTGATCATTTTTATAAAGCTAACCAGGAATCCTTGACTGATTTTATTTTAACTATTTTCCCTGTTTGGCTATTGATATACTGAAAATATTTTTCATTTAGTCATGCTCCTGGTATGCAAGAACCACATCTTAGGTACTTTTCAATTTGCTTTAGACAGAAATGGTTTATATATAAACTGAATGTTAATTCAACCAGTGTTTATTTTTTATTTGTGGTGAAAACAAAATATTCATCTCAATAATTACTGACCTTTTAGCCGATGAAGTACTTAACAGACATTGCCGATTTAATGTACTTGTTTATTAGATGGAACGTCAATTTTTCAGAGGTTGCTTGCATGTTGAAAGAGCCGTTACTTTATGCTATTGTAGTCCATTCTTAGAGTATCAGCTATGCTCTATCATGGAGGAAGTGAATCTGTGCTCCAGCTGAAATAATGGGGACATGCCCTCCTCTGCAGTGCTGGGTAGTTGTGATTTTATTTGACAGTGGTCAGCCTATTGAATGGAGGAGATGTTGTGTGTCAAAATTGGCTATTAATACCTGGGGGAGCCTATATTCAGTGCAGGCTGCCCAAATAATTTCCAGTCCCCACCTTTCTCCCATCCCCAAACTGTGCATATTGCATGGTGTAGGGCACGCTTTGCCATTTTTAAAAATTCATTCATGGGATGTGGGTGTTGCTAACTAGACCAGCATTTATTTCCCATCCCTAATTGGTGAGAGGGCAGTTAAGAATCAGGCACATTGCTGTGAGTCTGAAGTTACAGGGAGACCAGACTAGGTAAGGTTGGCAGTTTCCTTCCCTAAAGGACGTTAGTGAACCAGATGGGTTTTTACTGACAATTGACAATGGATTCACCATCATTATTAGACTCTTAATTCCAGAATTGAGGTCAAATTCCACCAGGATTTGAACCTGGGTCCCCAGAACATTATCTGGATCTGTGGATTAATAGCCCAATGATAATATCCCTCAGCCATCTGCTCCCCAATAAACACATTTTAACGCATTAGTGATAGAGAGAGATCTGCAGGGCGTAGTTGACCCAAAGCCAGGCTGACCACCCAATATCTACTGTGTCACTGGTACAATTCCAGTGGAGATGGATAGTTGACAAGCAAGGCCATCTGTGCCTGTCACCTGATTTAATCCCCTTCTCCCACCAGGCTGCCAACCTTCTTTCAGAAGTAGCAAAAGTGATCTTTGTTTGTTCCACATTAAAGGATTCTTACCCCTTCCAAAAAAGAGTTAAACCCATTCCCTGCCCAGATTATACTTGTATTTCCAATTAAATTCCAGTTTTGCTCAATGAGCTTGAGATCTGTTGGCGTTCAGGAGCGAATAATCATTTGAGTGCCTTGTCCTTGCAAAACTGATTTGTTGAATTGGCATTGCCAGTGAAACAACCAAGTTTTTCCTTTGGTGGACTATATTCTTCCCTGCATTTTTAAAATGATTTTTGTACACCAGTTCCTACCCACACAATTTCAAATGCATTCAGAATCAAATGTGTTGTTTCAAGCGTCTATTTATATCCTTAATGTAAACTGTGAAATAAAAAGAGTAAAATGTTTTGCATGTATATATTACAGGCACTATCACTGACTGCAGTCCAGAGTGACAAAGAAGGATAATGCTAACACCGATGTTTTCATAAGTTTTATTTGCAATTTGCAAGTAGTAAAGTCAAACCTTATTCTGTATTAGAGAGTCCTGCTATTTCCTGTCCATTAAATATGAAAAGCTTCATACATTTGGGAATGTTATGAGTTGGGATAAAGTTTTAGATAAAGGACACATTTAAATAGTAAATGCTAATTTGTTGCAAATGGCAGCCTTTTTGATATAACCTTCAGGAGAGATTAATTTTAAGGACACATGACTTGTAAATAGTCTAGACTGCCTATATAAGCTACATATTACCTGTATAAGTTTCTTTAAAATGTAGTATGAAAAATGTCAAGAATTTCGTAATTCTGTTGAAAGATTTGAAACATTGTGTGACTTTAATGTAGTAAATGCTTATACAGTTGTTTGTTAACAAAAATACTTATAAAGATTTTTTTAATATACTTGCGTGTGATTATTTTATAAGTCATGACAAATATGCCACTGCCAATATTCATTCACTCTCTTCATGTAACAATGTTGCACAGAACAAAATAACAATTTATTTTGCTTTTTAATGAAGCTGATCTTTATTTCCTTGAATTTTTACAGAGCATGGCGTCATTCAGTTTGATTGATGGGAGAAATGAAAACCTTGTGCTTTGACAGGGATTTACATAAATGTGAAGTTTGGTGGGAGGGAGCAAAGGAAGATGACGGTATCTGCCTTTCGAAGCCAATGAGGAATGATTAGATCAATTTATGTTATACTGGATATTTTTGGCACTTTTTTTTTCATTCTATGATAATTATATCAATTATCCAGTAGATTTTTCTATTCCCAGTCAAGCATCTAACTGTTGATATGATCCCACACGTCATAAAACCTCCTCAACAACAAACTTTAAGGCTCGTATTCTTAATTTGAATTCGCCCCATCCTAGTTTCATGATTTACTTTGAATTTTCTGGATAAGTTTTTTTTTGTATCATTTACAATCTCATATAGTTCTAAGATCATTTCCTTTCACAAAGAAGGACCATGTTTCTGCCCTGTTTTCTCATAACTATGTCTGCAGTACTATTTGTAAATTTATCGAAGAGCTAAATGCTTTTTTGGAAGTTGAGACAGACAATGACACATGGCTTTCTGCAATTCATTATGAATATGATTATTAAAGAATGAATTGAAATTCTTATGTTGGACCTTCTGCACCATGTTGACTGCTGTTCACAGAATCAGAATCAGTTTGTTCCTGATAATTTCCATTAATTTTAATGGAAAACCAAATTGTCTGTAGTTTGATAAATCCGTTTAGTTACCTTCTTTGAAAATGACCTTCTCAGATTCTGGGCCAATGTAGATTTCAATTGAAATGCAATGTTTAAAATTTTTGAATTAAAAATTCCAATTGAGTGGCCTATAGTGATATAATTAGGTTGAGATGAGGTGAAGAAACATGCCTGAAGCAAAAATGATAGCACTTTGCCCCTAAAGTTACCCATCATCATAGATGCCAATATCCATTAATTAAGGCAGTAAACACCATCCCTTTCGAAATTAAACTTTACAATTAACTCAGTAAACAGACACCTGTCCATTTTGACAACAAATGTATTAAATGTGCCACTATGTCTAGTTTGTGCGTTCATTCAAATAATCTATATGAATTTAAACAGGCCCCAATGTTTGAAACCAGCAAACAGGCTTGAACCCAGTATCTACAAGCAAATTCTTTTAAAATGCAGTGAGGAAGAAAGGTAGCCGGGTTAGTGATATGAATATGGCTTGTAAGGATGCAGGCCTCCACACTGGCACTAATACTCATGCACTTGGTAATTTCAGTTTTTTTTCTAATTACACAGTACATTAATGTCACAAGAAAAGTATCACAACTTTAGTGGAACTTTTGAACAAAAGCCTAATATATTCCCAAAGGGTAAGATTGTAGCTGGAGGGAGTGGACAAATTTGTCAATGTTGCAGCAGAGAAGAGACCACCGTACTACTTATGCTATTTGTAACTGTGGAATGGTTTGAAACCAACACTTGGATTTTGAATTTTACTCCCTGATAGTGACTGCCCTAAGTTTGTTGCATATTACCCACTGACTGAAACCACCTCTAGGTTTGCAGACTCCTGCAACTTCTGTTTTCAACAAGCACTAATATTTAGTGTAATCTTGCCTGGAAAGCTAAATGGACTATTTCCCTCATCTTTTGATATATTTTCAAGTCAGGATGATGTGTGCCTTGGAGGGGAACTTGCAAGTGGTGATGTTCCTATATAACAGCTGGCCTTGGCCTTTGGGTTATAGAGGTATGGAGTTTGAAAAGTGCTGTTTAACAGGTTATAACTGAGCAATTGCCATTTGATAGCACTGTTTTTGACACTTCTATTGCTTTGCTGATGATCAAGAGAATATAAATGGGGTGCTAACTGGCCTGCTTTGATTTGTTTTGCATTTTGTGAACAGACATACCTTGGCAATTTTCTACGTTGTCGTGTAGATGCCAGTGTTGGAGCTGTATTAGAATAGCTTTGCTAAGGGCATGGCTAATTCTGGAGCACAAGTCTCCAATACAACTGTTGGGGCCCATAGTCTTCACAATATCCAGTGCCTTCAGCCATTTCTTGATATCACATGGAATGAATCGAATTGGCTGAAGACTGGGATGTGTATTATTGGGACCGCTGGAGGAGAGATTTCTAGCTGAGGATGGAAGCAAATAATTCTCCTTTGTCTTTTGCACTAATGTGCTGGGCTCCCCCATCATTAAGGATGGGCATATGTGTGGAGCCTCCACAAATAACTAAATTAGTTATTTAATTGTCCATCACCATCCGTGAGTGGATGGGCAGGGCTGTAGAGCTTTGAGATCTATTGATTGTGGGACCTCTTAGCCTGGTTAATCGCATGTTACTTACGCTGTTTGGCTTCTGAGTAGTCTTTGTTATAATGTCATCAGGTTGACACCTGAGTTCTCAGTACATCTGGCGCTGTTCCTGGAATATCCTCCTACATTCTTCATTGGACCAGGATTAGTTTCCCTAGGTTGATCGTAACAATAGAGTGATGGTTATATTAGACTACTGTGCTTAAATTCAAATCCATCGCTGTTAATTGCTAACGATACGTCATCAATGCCCAGTTTTGTATCATTAGATCTTTTGGAATTCTATCTCATTTAGCATGGTGATAGTGTCACACAACAATATGCAAATAGCTCCATAAGGACTGTGCAGTGACCACTCCTACAGCTACTTATCATGGATAAATTTATCTGTGGTAGGCAGGTTGGTGAGGATGAGGTGACGTAGGTTTTTCCTTTTTGTTAGTTCGAACATTTCCGTCTTGCAGCCATATACTTTAGGAATCAGCCATCCCAATGATTAGTGGTGATGGATATTGAAGTCCCGCACCTGGAATACACTTGGTGCACTTTCCACGCACCAAGCTACTTTCAATTGGTGTTCAAATGGAAAAAATCTGATTTCATCAGACAGGCAGGAGAGAGAGGTATAGGTGGTAAGTGGCAAGAGAGTTCCTTGTCAAAGTTTGACAAATATCATGAGACTTCATGGCATCTGCACTCATTGTTACTCCTTCCTGACTGTATGTGTCACCACTTCTGTTGGGTCTGTGCAATCTGTGGAATAGTTATATGTGGGCATTTGTATGGTATGATTGAGAGTATGACTGCATTAGGCTGTTGATTTGACTCATCTGTGACAAGCCACCAGATGTTGAAGACGACAACTGGGAAAGAGTGTCGAGAGGCTTGGAGTTCTGAAGAAGGGTCATTGGACCTGAAATGTTAATTCTGCTTTCTCTCCATAGATGCTGCTAGACCTGAGTTTTTCCAGCAATTTTTGTTTTTGTTTTTTGTTTTTGTTTCTGATTTCCACCATCTGCAATTCTTTATTTTTTTTTTTGTCAACTGGCTTCAGCTTGACAAAATCATTTCTGGTGCTTATGTTGATGCCAGGTGGTCTGTGTAGTTTATTCCTTTCAGCTGAATGGCTTGTCTGGCCATTTCAGAGGGCATTTAAGAGTTTCATATCGCTATGGACTTGGAGGCACATGTAGACCAGGTGAGCTGAGCAAGACAGATTTTCCTTCCCTAAAGGCCTTGCATTATTACTGTAATCAAAGAATTCTTACAGGAATGAATACTGGTTTTACAAAGCAAATAAAAAGTTTTTTGGATGCATTTTTGTTCCAAGGCCTGGTAAGGTTTCTCATCCGATCTCACCAAACCTCCCTCATTGCTTGTGTACCCTGCCCCTATGGCATGTCTAATGTAGGATTTCCACCCATGTAAACCACGCACCATTCTCGCAACAGCTTACCATTCAGTGGATATCTGCTGAAACATTGACATCCTTGCATCTGCAACATCTTGAGAAGCTGGCGCTGCTCCGTCAGGGACGGAGTCTGAAACATGTTAGAGAAAGGCAAGGTGGCAACGCAACTTGCTGACAAGATCCTTCTGTGGTCCAGAGGTGAGAGATCCTCTTCCTAGAGGACCAACAGAGGAGGCTGCACAATTCTATTTTGTCAGCCTGCTCTGAGTTCGCCACCAGGGTCAGTGCCATCTCCAGGATGCAGAGGAACAGCCAGCAGTGCAGAAAGAAGATCAATGACCTCCTTTCCACCATGGTAAGTGCCACACTTTTTCTTTTCCCCGACACCTTACACTCATTCTATCTCTCTACTGCACCAGTCACCCATCGAGGCTGATTCACTACCATTCACTGTTGCATGAGCCACCTTCCCTCGCTTGCTCTCCCCATCAACCTTCCACACCACTAACCCGCATGCCCTATAAACTCAGTCCTTTGGAACACCATATCACCTTTCCCCACATGCATCAGCACTAACAGCCATGTATCCACTGTCATCTCATTCTCACTACAGAAGAGAACCTTGTGTTGAGTGCTAGGTCCACTGCTTTTTGTCATTTATATAAATGACTTTGATGGGAATATAGGAGATATGGTCAATAAGTTTGCAGATGAGACTAAAATTGATGGTATAGTGGACAATGAAGAAGGTTACCTCAGTACAATGGGACCTTGATCAGTTGGGCAAATGGGCTGGGGACTGGCCAATGGAGTTTAATTTAGATAAATGTGAGTTGCTGCATTTTCGTAGGACAAATCATGGCAGGACTGGTACACTTAATGGTAAGGTCCTGAGGTCTGTTGCTGAACAATGAGACCTTGGGTGAAGGTTCATAGTTCCTTGAAAGTGGAGTCACAAGCAGAGAGGGTAGTGAAGAAGGTGCTTGTATGCTTCCCTTTATTGTTCAGTGCATTGAGTACAGGATTTGGGATGTCATATTGCAGCTGTACAGGACATTGGTTAGGCCACTTTTGGAATATTGCATTCAATTCTGGCTTCTCTGCTATAGGAACGATGTTGGGAAACTTGAAAGGGTTCAGAAAAGATTTATAAGGATGTTGCCGGGGGTGGAGAGTTTGAGCTATAGGGAGAGACTACATAGGCTGAGGCGATTTTCCCTGGAGGATGGGAGGCTGAAGGGTGATGTTATAGAGGTTTATAAAATCACAAGGGGCATGGATAGGGTGCAGAGTCAAGGTCTTTTGCCTGGGGTGGAGGAGTCCAAAACTAGATGGCATAGGTTTAAGGTGAGAGAGGAAAGATTTAAAAGGGTCCTAAGGGTCAACTTTTTCATGCAGAAGGTGGTGCATTTATGGAATGAGCTGCCGGAGAAGATGGTGGGGATTGGAACAATTACAACATTTAAAATGCACCTGATGGGTATGTGAATAGGAAGGGTTTGGAGGGATGTGGGTCAAATGCTGCCAAACAGGACTAGATTCATTTAGGATATCTGGTTGGCTTGGACGAGTTGGACCAAAAGGTCTGTTTCCATGCTGTACATCTCTGACTCTCTAACCTGTATGTGTGACATTTGTCTCCTTGCCCTTACAACGAGGGAAGTCTGGCCCTTGCAGCAAAAGTCCAGGACACTCATCACCGACGACCCGAGTTTGATTCCAGCCTCAGGTAACTGCCTGTTAGTGTGGAGCTTGCATGTTCTCCCTATGTCTGTGTGCGTTTCCACAGGTGCTCCAGTTTCCTCTCAATAAGTGGATTGGCCATGCTAAATTACCCTGTATTGCACATGGATGTGCAGGCTGGGTGAATTAGCCGTGGTAAATGCAAATGATAGGTGGGGGTCAGGTCCTGTGACTCAATGGGCTGAATGGCCTCTTCCTACACTGTGAGGATTCTCCGATTAATGACTGCTCCTGCATGGATGCTGAAAACTCCATGACATGCTACATGAGTAAGTACCACAGGAACACTTGCATGAATCCCACTGTCAGGCCCTAACCACTGGCTGTAAGATTTTGTGCTCTTGTTGTCATTATCTTTCCTTCTCTCTTGCTCCGTCTCCCTCTCCTGCTCTTGTCTTATAGATTCTGCTTGTTTGCCCCCTTCCTTTGTGGAGAAGCAACTACCTTCTGAGAATGACAGTCCCAAGGCCATCAAGAATCATAGAATCCCTACAGTGTGGAAACGAGTCCACACCGACCTTCAGAGCATCCCACCCAGACCCATCCACCTATAACCCACTTAATCTACACATCCCTGAACACTACGGGCAATTTCATATGACCAATCCACCTAGCCTGCACACCTTTGGACTGTGGGAGGAAACCAGAGCACCTAGAGGTAACCCACGCAGACATGGGGAGAATGTGCAAACTCCACACAGACAGGCACCCGAGGGTGGAACTGAACCCGGGTCCCTGGCGCTGTGAGGCAGCAGTGCTACCCACTGAGCCACCGTGCCACCCCAAAACAGGCTGCCTCTTGACCTCCCATACCAGCCCAGATACTGACAGTTCAGGGGAGGCATTAGACTGAGTGTGAGAGAACAATCTATAAACATAGCCGTGACAGCTCTACAGTTGGCTAAGGAAGAAATGGTCCTGGCAACTGGACCGCTAAAGACGAGGCAGCAGCTGAGCCTCACACAGGAGATGACCATATGGTGTTAGCAATCAGAGAATTCATCCACGTGCACAAGGAGGAAGAGCAATGATGGATGGGCACAATGGCCCTCATTGCCCAGAAGCTGCATCAGTGGAGTAAATCCTGGGAGTGTGTGTCTGCCTCCAGGGACAGGTGGAGAAGCCAGTCCCAGCACCCTTAGGCACACAAACCTGCACTCTATTGCTCCATCTAGTGGTCCTTGTGACTGTGCACATGGAAATGGGGGAGGGAGGTTGTGGAGAGAGTTCAGGGACCTAGATGCCAGTCCAGGTAACCTGTCCTCACAAGGAGATGGGCCAATGCCGGGGACATCCACACACAGACCCCTTTGCAGTCTCTATTCAGGGCATGACAGAACTGGCTGGGCACTCCACCTCCACCCTATATGTCCCCCTCCAATGTTTGGAAATTATAGCCAAGGACAGTTATATAGTTATATGCACTAATCCAAGCTTGAAGTTCATCTGCCTTACCTGCCATACAACTCGTGTTAAAACCAATACACCTCATATCATGAACCCTTCTGCGTTCAGTAATCTCTGCTGCAAGTGCAAGGTGATGCATTTTGAGAGGTCTAATAAGTAAAGGATAAACACCTTTGCATGGTAGGTCCCTAGGGAGCACTGAGGAACAAAGGGACCTTTGTGTACAAGTCCAAAGATTCCAGCAGGTGTCAACACAGTAAGACAGGATGGTGAAGAAGGCACACAGGATGCTTGTCTTCATTAGCTGGGGCAAAGAATATAGGAACAAGGAAGTATTGTTCCAATTAAGTTGATTAAGCTACAGATGATTACTGTGTCCAATTCTGGTTGCCACACCATCGGAAGAATGCGACGACTCTGCAGAGCATACAGACGAGGTTCGCCAGGATGTTGCCTGTGATGAAATGTCTTTGGAGGAGAGACTGGATAGATTGGGTTTGTTTCCCATCAAAATAGAGAAGGCTGAGGGGGTGTCTGATTGAAGAATACAAAATTGAGAGGCATCAACAGAGTAGATCTTGAGCCTGTTTTCTCCATGCAGACATGTCTAAGACGTGAGGGCACTTAAGATGAGGAACAAGTGGTTTAGAGGAGATGTGAGAAAATTTTCTCTCATCCAGAGGGTGGTAGGTATGCTGCCTGAGGGGGTGTTAGAGGCAGGTGCTCTTGCAACGTTTAAGAAAATCTGAATGAGTACTTAAAATGCTGAGGCATGGTAAGTTATGGATCAAGCCAACAGGGATTAGTGTTTGTTGGTTGGCATAGACATGGTGAGCCAAAGGGCCTATTTCAATGCTGTATGACTCTCTCTGACTCTATTACAGTGAACTAGCCTCTGGCAAGAAGACCTCGACATGTCCGGTCCAGTGAGACACGTGCCCTCAAGACCAACAGAGTCAACCATGGAGCAGACTGCCTCTGCCTGAGCTGTGCAACCAGCAGCTTCACTAAGATATAGTGGAATCAGCAAGAAGTAGTAAACCTATTGTGGTCACTTTGCCATAGTTGAAAAGACTTGTCTGTGCCTGAGTGAATTTAAAAAAAGTACTTTGCTGGCTGGCCAGCATTTGTTGCCTCTCCCTAATTGTCCCTGAGAAGGCGATGGTCAGCTGTATTCTGAAACTGCTGCACTGCACATCTGTAGGTTGACACTACTATTAGGGAGGGAATTCCAGGATTTTGACCCAGTGCCAGTGAAGGAACAGCAATATATTTCTAAGTCAGGATGGTGAGTGGCTTGGAATGGAACTTGCAGGTAGTGGTGTTCCTATGTATCTGCTGCACTTGTCCTTCTAGATTGAAGTGGTCGTGGGTTTGGAAGATACCGTCTGAGGATCTTTGAATTTTTGCAGTGCATTTTGTAGATGGTACGCACTGCTGCTACTGCATGTCAGTGGCGGAGATTTGTGGCTGTGGTGCTAGTCAAGCAGGTTGCTTTGTCCCAAATGGTGTCGAACTTCTTGTGTTGTTGGAGCTGCACTCATCCAAGCAAGTGGGGAGTATTCCATCACATTTCTGACTTGCGCCTTGTTGATGGTGGACAGGCTTTGCGGAGTTGGGAGGTGAGTTGCTTGCCGCAGTATTCCTACACTCTGAACGGCTTCTGTAGACATTGTGCTTATGTGATGAGTCCAGTTGAGTTTCAGGTCAATGATAGGGGATTCAGTGATGGTAACGCCATTAAATGTCAAGGGGCAGTGATTAGTTTGTCTCTGGAGATGGTCGCTGCCTGGCATTTGTGTGGCATGAATGTTGCTTAGCACTTGTCAGTGCAAGCCTGGATATTGTCCAGATCTTGTTGCATTTGAACATGGACTGTTTCAGTATTTGAGGAGTCACGAATGGTGCTGAACATTGTGTAATCATTGGCAAACAACCTGACTTCTGACCTTATGATGAAGGGAAGGTCATTGATGAAGCAGCTGAAGATGGTTGGGCCTAGGACACTGCCTTGAGGAACTCCTGCAGAGATGTCCCAGAGATTAGATGATTGACCTCGATCAACCAAAACCATCTTCCTATGTGTCAGGTATGACTCTATCCAGTGGAGAATTTGCCTCCCAATACCCACTGATTCCAGTTTTGCTTGGGCTCATTGATGCCACACTCAGTCAAATGCAGCCTTGATGTCAAGGGCTGTCACTCCCCTCACCTCTCCTCTGGAATTCATGTGAACCAAGGCTGTAATGAGGTCAGGAGCTGAGTGGTCCTGGCGGAACCCAAACTGGGCATCACTAAGCAGGTTATTGCTGAAGTGCTGTTTGACAGCACTGTTGATGACACCTTCCATCACTTTGCTGATGATTGAGAGTGGACTGATGGGGCGGTAATTGGCCAGGTTGGATTTTTCCTGCTTTTTGTGTACAGGGCATACTTGGGTGATCTTCCACATTGTCGGGTAGATGCCCATGTTGTAGCTGCACTGAATATCTTGGCTGGGGAGGGGCAAGGTTTGGAGCACAAATTTTCAGGACTATTGCCAGAATGTTGTCTGGGTCGTAGCCTTTGCAGTATCCAGTGCTTCCAACTGTTTCTTGATATCATGTGGAATGAATTGAATTGACTGAAGACTAGTATTTGTAATGCTGCGGACCACTGGAGGAAGCCAAGGTGGACATCCACACAACACTTCTGGCTGAAGGTTGCTCTTAATGTTTCAGCCTTATCTTTTGCACTGATGTGCTGGTCTGTTCCATCATTGAGGATGGGGATATTTATGGAGCCTCCTCCAGTGAGTTGTTTAATCATCCACCACCATTCATGATTGGATGTGGAAGGCTGCAGAGCTTAGACCTGATCTGTTGGTTGTGGGATCACTTCGCTTTGTCTATCACTTACTGCTTATGTTGTTTGGTATGTAAGTAGTCCTGTTTTGGTAGCTTCACCAAGTTAACACCTCGTTTTGAGGTATGCCTGGTGCTGCTTCTGGCATGCCCCCCTGTACTCTCCATTGAACCAGGGTTGATCCCTGTCTTGATGGAATGGTTGAGTGGGGGATATGCTGGGCCACTACAGATTACAGGTTACAGATTGTGCTGGAGTACAGTTCTGCTGTTGATGGCCCACAGTGCCTCATAGATGCCCAGTCTTGAGTTGCTCAATTTGTTTAAAGGCTATCCCATTTAGTACAGAGCACGATGGATGGTATTCTCAGTGTGAAGGCAGGATTTTATCTCCACAAGGACTGTGCAGTCATGGATAGATTCATCTGCAGCTGGCAGCTTAATGAGGATGGTGTCAAGTTTACTTTTCCCTCTTGTCGGTTCCCTCACTATCTGCAGACCCAGTCTGGCAGTTATGTCTTTTAGGACCTGATCTGTTTGATCAGTAGTGCTGCCGCCAAGCCATTCTTGATGGTGGATATTGAAATCCCCAGAGTACATTTTGTGCCTCTGTCACCTTCAGTTGTTCTTCCAAGCAATGCTCAACATGGAGAAATACTGATCCAGCGGCCAAAGGAGCATGGTATGTGATAATCAGCAGGGGGTTTCCTTGCCTATGTTTAACCTGAAACCATGAGACTTCCTGGGATCCAGAGTCCATGTTGAGGATTCTAAGGGCAATTCCTTTTCTGTATACCGCTGTGCCTCATCCTCGGCTGCGTCTGTCCTGCTGATGGGACACGACGTACTCGGGTGATGGTGGTGTCTGGAATATAGTCATACTCATGGAATCATACCTGACAGATAATGTGCCTGGGTTGATGCCAGGTGGTCTGTCCAGTTACATTTCTTTCTTGAGACTTCACAACATTTGATACAGCTGAGTGGCTTGCTAGGCCATTTCAGAGGGCAGCTGAGAGTCAACCACATTGCTGTGGGCCTAGAGTCCCATGTAGGCCAGACCAGGTGAGGATGGCAGATTTCTTTCCCTGAAGAAAAATAATGAAGTTCATTAGTGAGTCAGATGGGTTTTTCCAACTATCGTAGATTCTTAATTCCAGATATCTTTAATTGAATTCGGATTCCACCATCTGCTGTGGTGGGACTCAAACCCAGGGCCCAGAACTGTAGCTGAGTTTCTGGATTAATAGACTAATGATAATACCACTTGGCCATTGCCTCCCCCTTATGTGACTATTAATTTATAAACTGATGTTTGCCTCTATAGGTTTGAGAGTCTGTCTGGGTAGGTGCTAAGCATATTGTTAGACTGTCTGGCAGCACTTCATGGTCTCTGACAAGGTACACTTCCTTCGAGCCTGTAGCCCCTAGTCCTGCAGACTGACCCCCAAGGCTCAGTCCCATGTGCCTATATATCATCTGACTGCATAAGCCCTACACTCGGACTGAGCACGAACCACTCCCCAGACTACAGAGGCATGGACTCCCTAAGCAAGAACACCCCTACTGACCATGCCCTGGACTGATACAAGAGGCCAACCTTGATTTCCTATGCCAGGATTCTGTGCCTGATGGGTGCTTCCATGGACTTCAGTGAAGACTGCTCCCCTTCAAGTTGGTTACATGGTTGCTTGATTGCATGTG
Source organism: Rhincodon typus (assembly GCF_021869965.1). Classification (NCBI taxonomy): domain Eukaryota; kingdom Metazoa; phylum Chordata; class Chondrichthyes; order Orectolobiformes; family Rhincodontidae; genus Rhincodon; species Rhincodon typus. The sequence continues at coordinate 99,793,776 of NC_063333.1, read as the reverse complement.
TAGTGTGTAGGCATGTATGCTGCAGGTACATGGAGTAGGTGTAAAATTGACATGGCACACTGCCACTCAACAAAATGTACATCACCTGGACTGAAGACTGCTTAGCAGCAAGACAGGCTCCCAATGTTTGCTACTGTGCTAACTGATACCCAAACGCAAGGCAGGGATACTGAGGGCAAGCATGTAGGGGCTCAGTGAGTGAACTCTAAGAGCAAGGCAGCAGTCATGAGCTGCAGCCTAGTGCAATCTGTCAGTTGGGTGTCAGACCTTGTGTAAAGAGCCCTTGCGGTGGCCTTTCAGTGCTAGTCTGGTGGAAGTCTGTGCTGTCAGAGATTGTGCCACCGTTACCATTAGATTAGCTTTTATTACAGACTTAAACTGAATTCAAATTTTGCTATCTGCTTTGAAGGAATTCCAGCCCATATCCGAAGATCATTAGAATGTGCCTCTGGATTCCTAGTCCAATTACATTACCCCTATGCTACAGCCATCCTTATGTATCCAGTGCCCTGTCTCTTAGAATCCTCATCGAAGCCGAATAAGCGGCCATGCATCCAGAAAGAATGAAGCAAGAGTTGAGATGACTGTTACATAAGTTTTAATAGATGCGTCTTAAGTTTTGGAGTGCCAGATGTTCGTTCTTATCAATCTGCAAGATACAGAATCACCTAATCTGGAAAGTTGTTGGTGAAAGGCAAGACATTAACTAAAACTGCTAGGATTAGAACTGCATTATCAGATCAAAGTGTGCCTTAAGTAACCACTAAGAAGCTAGAGAAGGAAAATTGAGGAAAACAAGATTTGTTTATTGATCCCTTGCCACGCTGTTCCTACAGTGACCTGTGCTGTGTTTATTCTTGCTGTGAACATGATGAAAGAAAAGATCAGAAGCAACATTCTCAGAAATTCTTACGTTTTGTTATGTACTAATTTCAATAAAGTTAACTCTGCTGGAACCCAGGGAAGAACATGATCATGCCCTCAACATTAGGTTTGTGAATGTGAAAATTTTGCTCAAACTGAGCTGCAGCTGAATAGTTATGTGGCATGGTTTTACCCACCATGACAACTGCAAAATTTATGCTTTCATCTGTTTGAAGTAATGTCAGAATGGAATGCATGATTGAGGCCTGGAAATTAATGTCTGTCTTTGTGGGTCGTCGTGATCTTTTGGCTGAGGTAAAACAAAAACACCTGGTAGGTTAGTTTTGATATAGTACACAATGTTCTGGCTGGGAATAGATTCTGCACTCAGTTTACCAAATAACATGAATGATCAAAGTGAGACATCATTTCAAATTATGCAAAGTTGATGTGTTTAGGAATCCACTTTATTTCAATTTAAAATACATAAGAAATTTGGATTTTACTTTGTTTGTGATAATTTTTGTTTTAGCTGTTTAATCTTCAAGATTATTATCCCAGTTTGTTGGCAGCAAGACTTGTTTTTATTAAAATGCCAAGTTAGAATATTCCTCTGTCCAAAGAAGGTCTGCACATAGGATCCTTTCATGAGAGACTGCACAACTCCACCTTAGGCCAGGCAGTCATGTTTCCAAATGAGACTACAGCAGCATCTGTTAATATGTAGAACATAATAACATTATGCAGCTAGCTGTTACACATGATCAACATCTCCAATTTTCAACTTGGAAACCCAGCAGTAGAATAAGACCACTGAGCAATCTTCTTTGTATAAATTCAAGTCCACAGAATCACTGCTAGTAGTCATGCACACAATTTCATGGCAACATGTGAACTGCAAGTTGTTTCTCAACATAAATTTTAAAATGTGAATTCTTCCATTTCCAGCTGTAGCTCCAACGTGGTTGCTGGTGAAGATCAAAATTTTCTTCCTTCACAAAAATGTTTCATATTTAATTGTTCATTTGTTAGGAATTTTCTACTTTTATTTTCAAGAGTTGCAGTGTATATTCACCAGAATTATTATAGTATAAATGCTTGTGATAGGGTAGATGTTACGCCATATTTCTGGAAATTGAATCAAGGCAGGGAGCACAATCTTAAAATTAATACTTGGCCATTTAGGGGGAAGAAGTCCAGAAAAAGATAGTCAAAATCTGAAACTCTCTCCCCAAAAGACGGTTAATGTTAGATTCATTAGAATTTTCAGGATTAGGATTTTTATAGGTTATGATTTGTATGGATTGTGATATCCAGGGCTATGGCAGATGGACATAAATGTAGTTGAGGTGCACAGCAATAACTTAATTCAATGAACAACAGACATTAGATCATCCAGACCATTGTGTGTTCTGCTGGGTCAGCATTCCCATTCTATTTAATTTAGTTTTGTTACCTTAAATGCCTTACGACCATGACAATACAATAGCTTTAATAGGTATATGTTGCCCCTTTTCTTAGATGAAGAAAGGTCGAGACACAGCTGACGAGCAGCCTGCTCAAAGTCAACAGAGTAACGGCTTATGAGGCTTTGGGTTTTTATTTAAATTTGGAACAATAGATGCAGGCTCAATGGGTGGGGTCGAGCTCCCATAGAACCAGGATTTTTAGATTTAGTTTATAGCAGTTGCTGCGGTTTTGAAGCTGGACGTGGAAGATTTTATTCCCCTCTCTGTTACAGCTAAAAGCTGGGATACTCTTCCTGCTAAAATTGCTTGTGAGACAATCAATTTTACTGAATTTGCCTTTGCCAAGGGTGTGTTTATGGGATATTACTATATTGGAACAGTTGATTATTAATAGCTAATATATGTTTTATTATGTTAAGCATTTCAATAGGTACAATTGGCCAATTCTTAATTTTTATTTTATCTATATTTTAACTGTAGTGTAAAAATGTGTGTTTTGCTTAAAGTTGAGTAGTTTGACCAATCAAGTTACATCTGGAAGTTTAGTAAAACCAAAAGGAAGCAAATATATAGGAAATTGAAATTAAACAAGGCATTTGTTGAATATGAAGGAAACGGGAAAGAACTTAAGCAAGGAAGCAGAAGGATTAATAGGAGCCATGAAATGTCCTTGCCAAGTAGAATTAAGGAGAATCCCATGGCATTTTATATGTATATTAGGAACAAGAGAGTAGCTAGGGAAATGGTAGGTGTATGCCTCACTTTTTCTAAGCACTCAATAATCTGTATGTCCTTGTTTTCTATGATCTGCCTGTACTGCTCACAAAACAAAACTTCACTGAACCTAGGTACATCTGACAACAATACATCAAAGCAAATCAGGCACACCGTGGACAAAGGGAGGGAGTTTGTTCAATGCCAGAGGAAGAGGGTGAGGTCCTTAATGACTATATTGCATCAGTATTCAGCAAAGAGAAGAACCTGAATGATGGCAAGATTTGGGAAGGGTATATTAATATTCTAGGGTATCTTGATATTAAGCAGGAAAACATCTGGCTATCTTGCAAAAACATCAAAGTCCCCAGGGCCTGATAGATTCTATCTCAGGATACTGAAGGAAGCAAGGGAAGAGTCTGATGGGCCTTTGCAGAGATCTTTCATCATAGAATCCCTACAGTGTGGAAACAGGCCCTTCAGCCCAACAAGTCCACACCGACCCTCAGAGCATCCCACCCAGAACCATCTCCCCTATAACCCACCTAATCTCCACATCCTTGAACACTACAGGCAATTTAGCATGGCCAATCCAACTAGCCTGCACATCTTTGGACTGTGGGCGGAAACCCACACGGACACAGGGAGAATGTGCAAACTCCACACAGACAGTCACCCAAGGATGGAATCGAATCCAGGTTCCTGGCACTGAGAGGTAGCAGTGCTAACCACTGAGCTACCCTGCTGATCTTTGTATCCTCTTTAGCCACAGACGAAATCCCAGAAGACTGGAGAATAGCCAGTGTTGTTCCTTTGTTAAAGAAGTGCAACAGGATAATCGAGGAATTTATAGGCTGGTGAGCTTTACATCAGTGATAGGGAAATTATTGGACAAGATTCTTAGAGACTTTACTCTCATTTGGAAAAGAATGGATTTATTTGGGGTAGTGTCAACATAGTGTTGTATGGGGGAGATCTTGTCTCACAAACTTGCTTGAGTTTTTTAGGAAGTAACAAAGATAATTGAAGGTAAGGTGGTGGATACTGTCCACATGGACTTTAGTAAAGGATTTGATAGGGTAGGCTGGTCCAGAAGATTGAGTCATGTGGGATACATGGTCAGTTGGTAAGACAGAGAATAGTTGTGGAGGGGTGTTTTCCTGATTTGAAGGCATGTGAACATCAGTGGTGTTCCACAAGGATCAATGATGGGACTGCCTTTGTAAAAATGACTTAGATGAAAATGTAAGTGGTCTGATTAGTGAGTTTGCAAACAACATGAAAATTGGTGGAGTTGTGCATAGTGAGGAGGTTGTCAAAGGATGCAGCAGGATTTGATCAGTTGGAAAGTTGGGTGGAGAAATGGTAGATGGAGTTCAATTCAGACAAGTGTGAGATGGTACATTTTTCCAAGTGTGAGGTCAACTGCAAGACCCTTAAGAGGGGTGATATACAGAGGGATCTTGGGGTGCAAGTCCATAGCTCCTTGAAAGTGGCCACACCAAGTGGATAAGGTAGTAAAGAAGGCTTACGGCATGCTTGCCTTTGTCAGTTGAGGCATTGAGTATAAAAGTTGGCAAGTCATGATGGAGCTAAATAAAGATGGAGTTTGGCCGCGTTTGGAGTATTGTGTGCAGTTCTAGTCACTCTGTAATTGGAAGGATGTAGAGGCTTGGGATAGAGTGCAAAAGAGATTTTTTGAAGTTTCCCAGATTGGAGTGTATTAGCTATAAGGAGAGGGTGGACAAACTTGAATTATTTTCACTAGAGCATCAGAGGCTGAGGGGTGACCTGATAGAAGTATATAAAATTTATGAGAGGCCTGGACAGGGTGGATAGTCAGAGTCTTTCCCAGGATGAAAATGTCAAATACTGGGGGACATAGATTTAAGGTGAAAGGGAAAAAAATTAAAGGAGATGTGCAAACAAAGTTTGACACAGGGTAATAGGTATCTGGAATACATTGCCAGGGAAGGTGGTAGAAGCATGTACTATATCAATGTTCAACAGGAATTTAGACAGAAACATGAAGAACAGGCAAGGAATAGAGAGATATGGACCATACATAGGCAGATGGGATTAATTTAGTATGGCACCACGGTCAGCACAGACATGGTGGGCCGAAGGGCCTATTACTGTGCTGTAATATTCTATCACTTCCACCTTCCATACTTTCAGGCCTGAGGAGGACATGCTGGGATCTTCCCAGTTGTCCTTTCTCATCCCTTGCTTCTTGTATTTCTTTCACTTTCCCACTTTCTAACCCTCTTGTGGGGCTGAGAGCAACATGGCTGTGGACCAGCTCATTACTGTCAGCCATCCCAGCTACTTGTCTTTCTGCTGCAACCATCCATTTTTCTGTGTAAGGCCATATGATGGGAGGGAATGAATATTTAAATTCTCCCAGGAGAATTGCTCCCTCAAGGGTCTTATCAGTAATCTCTACCTTTTTAATACCTAGATTCAATGTTCAAATTATTTTGCTTTGCCCTCCTAAATGCTGTATAAGTTTGTTTCCAGATATTCTGAAGTTTCTCCATATCCCTCTATTCCCTGCCTGTTCATGTGTCTGGCTAAACATCAGGGGCCAAATAGTATATACTAAGAATAGCCTTTTATTTCCCCCAGCTTGTATAGAAGGAAGGTGTAAATTTCATGAGCTCTGACATGACCAATGGCTAATTTTTTTTTTGGACACCTCATCTGCTAAGTTGTCTCTTCAAAAGAAATGAAATATGCCATAGCATCTCTTTCACAAAATTTTAGGAGGGCTACACAACATTAAACAGGTCCCCACTTGCTCTTGAAATAAACTCCTATCTTTTCTCATAAGTACGAACCCTGGAGTTGGAGACCTCTTCAGTTCTAGCCTTTTAAACTGTTATACTCTCTCTCTATCCTTTCCTCTAGTTCTAAATTCTTCAGTTTGTTTTCTTTTTCCTCTGAATTGCTTTTTCTCTTTCATTTTACTAATGCCTGGAAACTTTTTTACTTCAAGTTCTTTTGACTTTGATTCCTTTTTGCTGTTCAAACTGCTTTGTCTGCAATTGAATTTTCACTAACTCGATTGAGTCACCATTTGGTGTCCATTGTTATTCTTCCAGTTTCAAATGTTCTGTCGTCACCTGAATGGTGTCTGCTTTCCTAGCTTCTACTTTTACCTCTCACTGTAAATGTTCTGCCAATTCAATTTGCCTAACCCAGGTCATTCTTTGCAAATTGTTTAGGATTACATCTTCCCTACCTAAAAAAGATTTAGCAACTGCAACAACCATTTTGATATAGTAATGCAGAAGAATCCTGGTGTATTTAATTTATCCTTATCCAATTAAATATTGCCAGGTATCCTGTTGCAAGCATCCATTTTCCTGTAATGACTGAGGCTGGAGATTTGTATTGTCAGCCTAGACCCACTAACCCATAGGTCACAGCATAAAATGAAAGTACGTTTCCTTTACCAAGCTGACCATTAAAATACTTTATCTACATCAGGATTTAAACAATAAGCTACAGTTGCTCAAGAAATACAACATTGAGATGCTTCTTCAATCAAAAAAGAACAAATAGTTTCAGCCTGAGCTCAACAAGAGTTTTTTTTTCTTTCTCTCTCTCTCTCTCTCTCTCTCTCTCTCTCTCTCTCAAAAATGAGAGAATTATGTTTTCAACAAGCTTTCATCCAATGCAGCTTATACTTTGCAAACTTCCCTCTAACTGAACCAGATGAACCAGCATCTCTTCAGGCCAGTCACTGGTCAAAAAACAGTGAGGGTCTACAGTAAAGCAAGCAACTATCAAAGTCATCTGATTTAGAGGAAGCCTTTAAAATATCAGGTGTGAGGATTGGTAGATGGATGAGTTAAATGGGTAGAATGGGTTGTAAGTGGGTTGGTTGATGAGTTGAATGAGGTTGTAGCTGGGTTGTATTGTTGGTGGCTAGGGTGATGGGTGGCTGTTGTGTATGGGTCTCATAGGGCTAAAGGAAGGAGTGTCATAAGCACCACCCACTGCAATGTTGTCATTTGGATTTGGGGACCCAGCATCTTGAGGGAGTGAGACCTGATGTCTGCTATTCTTCAAAGATTCTGACAATGTCTATCATATTAAAATAATGTGTAATTAGTTGCTAATATGCAATTAATTATATCTTTCAAGTAAAAGAGACTTTCCTAATTAGACTGTGGTGTGTTTTTTCCTTTAAGACACAAATAAATTTAAGTCTATATTCTCTGGAGTTTAGAAGAATGAGAGGCGATCCAATTGAGGCATATAAAATCCTGAAGGAGATTGACAAGTAGATTAGAAAGGATGTTTACTTGTGGGGCAATCTAGATTAAGGCATCAAGTACAAGGATAATGGGGTGGCAGGTTTAAAACAGAGGTGAGCAAAAATTACTTCTCTGAAAGGGCCATAATTCTGTGGAGTCCACTACCCCAGAGTGTGGTGGATGCTGGGACATTGAGTAAAGTTAAGGAAAAGATGGATGGATTTTTAATTAGTAATGAGTTGAAAGGTTATGGAGAGTGGGCAGAAAAGTGGAGTTGAGGCTGAGATTAGCCATGATGGTATAAAATGGTGGAGCAGGCTCTAGGGGCTGAATTATCTTCTCCTGTTCCCAGATCTTATGTTGAGCAAGTAAAAGCCTAAGCAGACCTGGTCTGACAGGTGCAGAAAGTTCAGGCCCCAGAAAAAAATGAGGAATCCTACATACAAACCACAATAAAGCTGAGAATCATTTAATAACCGTGATTAAAGCAGGAATAATTTATCTAAGCTGTGAACAACAGGATTCATACAGGCAGGCCATGAAAAAAGTAGGAATCCTTCATTTTATTTGTGAGATGTTGAAATCCTCCATTTTAGCCATGTCAAAGCAAGAATATGCAATTTTAGCTACACAATATGGGAAAAGCCTCCAACACAGCAGCAAAAAGTAGAATTGTTATTGTTAAATAAAAATCTTTTAAGAAAGCAACAATACATAAACACATTAGGAAGATAGGGAACAGAAATAATAGTGCCAAGAAGACTTAATTGCAGAGTTTGGCTAACAATATCTGAGCTATGGAACAGCTTCCAAATAGATAATTAGATAGAAAATTAGAAGCTGAACAATTAAATACACTTCTACTGTATACACAATTGGGACTATAATACCAAAGTTCTCTAAGAACTGAAAGAAGCAGCAGATACTTTTGGAGAGGTACAGCATGTCTTTGACAATTACTTTAATTACAGAACTAATACAAATCTTGAAAGACCCAGATTTAATTCGAGTTAAGCATCCAAGGGAATCAAACTGTAACTTAATGATCTCTACAGATTTAAAGGAGAAATGTGACCATGATGACTTCAAGTCAGAATTCATAAGAGATGGAATTGTGTTTGGACTTCCTAATGGATCTTTTTCAGATTTATGATTGTCCAAAAAAAAATCCGACTCAATATAAAGTCCTTCAGATGGTGAGTAAAGCAAAATTCAGAAGCAACACAGATCAGCCCTAAGAGGAGATCATCCCCATCTGTCATCCTGCAGTCGTGTTTCTGTAATGGCTATCAGATATTTGTTTCCATTTGCACCATCAGTTCATCTGTTCCAAATTCTAAATGTGTTGAGATATAGGCCCTTAGTTTTGTCTTCATAATTTTAAAAAAAACCTTTAATCTTATCCATTGATTTACTCTTGGATTTGTATTCTATATTCCTTCATGTCAGTCTGTTTATCATTTCTCATATTAATGCCAACATTATAGCCCCCACTTTTCCCAGTGCTGGTGCCAGTGCCCACAAACTGGAACCCACTTGTACTATATCATACGTTTAAGACATGTACTGATTTCTTTAATCTGATTTACCCTGTGCTGATTTGCATGTGTCTCACAATAATGCAAAAGTTATTATCTTTGAAGTTCTGCTTTTTAATTTTGTGTCTAGCTTCTTAAATTGACTATGCAAAACCTCATTCCTATCCTACCTACGTCTTTGTTATCTACGTTGATCACAAGACTGGAGTATCTCTCTCATTATGTTAATCTTCAGCCTGAACCTGACTGCAATGGCATTGGAAAGGAAGCACAGCTTTCTGGACTCTAACCCTTTTTGCAATGAAAATGTGAAACCCACACAGTATACTGTTGCCTACTGCACTACATTGTTTTTGGTCTCCCTAACTGAATGGCTTCCTGTAGCCCAGTGCTTTGGTCAGTTAGCTCATCCACCCTGCAGTCTTCACTTTCATCCAAAGAATTTGAATGAACCTCAAACTTGCTGAACAATTGTAAAGGCTGAGGCTCCTGCACTGCTTCCCTCTGTTTCTTGTTACTTGCAATCCTTTCCCTGACCTGTGACCAACATATCTCAAATGAGTTGCAGTGTCTGTAACTCAAGCTGGTGGCTGAATTAAACAATAAAATCATTAGTTCCTTACTTTCCTTCTGATAGTATCTCTCAAGTAAATACAAGTGAGGTGATTTTCAAAATAATAAATTCTTCTCAATTTCAGCACTTTATAGACTGGCTGACAACAGTTACTTACCAATCAATCAACTCATAACTTTCCTGTGATACTACTGTTCCCTGTTTCTGCCTATTTCTCTGTGATCGGATCCTTCTCTCACTCATTCCTCTAGGTGCTGCTGACTGCCTGTCTTGTGGTCCTTTTCTTGCCCATTCTGTCTATGTCAATAGCATTGACAATTTTTTTAGCTAAACTATCTAAAAGTAGAGTTTTTATGTGATTTAATGTAAACTGTTGTTTTTAGGAGACGTCCTTGGTAAAACAATGAAGATTGTGTTTCCTAATCAGTCAGCAAACTGGGAGACATTTTTTCAATCATTTAACATTTGGTATTGTCCTGGCCCCAGAGATTTTCCAGTGGACTATACCCAATATTCTAAAGGTCTTCGTAGAATTGTATGCCCTATGCATGATATATTGATAAATGGGGAAACACTTGGGGATTGTGAACAAAGAGTTCATCAGTTTTAAAGCACTGACCAGCAGAATGACTCATCCTTAATATATGTGAATTCTACAAATAATCTACTGGATTCCTAGGTTGCGTGGTCAACAGTGAAGATGCAATCGGCAATCCTCAGGAGACTGTTGCACATTTCTCCTTTCGAAATTCAGTCCAGGATCTACAAAGATTCTTGGGTATGGTGGCAAGTGGCAGCAGGACAGATCCTTTGAGTCAACTCCTCAAGAAGACACATGGATGGTATCAGAGCATGCATCTGGAGAATGCTTTACAGAGGCTCAACAGTATGTTGATATCCACAGATGTCCTAGCCCATTATAGTCCATTGTTTCCCACCATCAAAGCAGCAGAAGCTTCAGAATCATAGAATCCTACAGCACAGAGACAGGCCCTTTGGCCCAAACTGGTCCATGCCAACCAAAATGTCCGTCCACACTAAGACTATTTCCCTGCACTTGGCCCATATCCTTCTAAAGCTTTCCTATACGTGTATTCTTTCAAATGTTTTTAATGTATCCACCTCAACCACTTCTGCTGGCAGCTCATTCCATATGTGTACCACCCTCTGTGTAAAAAAAAGTTGCCCCATCTAAGCCCTTAACACTATGGCAGTCCCAGTCTATGTTAGGAAAATTAAAATCTGCCACTGTGACAACCCTATTGTTCCTGCAAGTTTCCCCAGTTTCCCTGCATATTTGTTCCTATAATTCCCGTTGACTATTTGGGAGCCTATAGTACAACCCAATAACATCATCATCCCCTTCTCATTTCCTAGCTCCACCCACAAAGCTTCACTGGATGATCCCTCAGTTATTTCATCTCTAACTCTTGCTATGATACTCCCCTTAATCAAAAATTGCAACTCCCCCTCCCCTCTTCCACCTCTGTCCCTCCTAAAGCACCTGAACCCCAGCACATTAAGCTGCCAGTTCTGTCCCTCCCTTAGCCATGTTTCTGTAATGGCTATAATATCCCAGTCCCACGTATCTATCCAAGTCCCGAGTTCGTCGGCCTTCCCTGTCAGCCCTCTTGCTGAACTGTCTCTTCAACTTGCTATTTCTGATTACTGTATCTCCTTCCAGCCTCACACTTGCCTCCCTGCTGTTGAGGATCCACCCCTCTGCCAATCTAGTTTAAATCCTCCCTTGCAGCACTAGCAAACCTGCTCACCAGGATATTGGTTCCCCCTCCAGTTCAGGTGCACCCCATCCCTCTTGAACAGGACACCTCTGCCCCAGAAAAGATTCCAAAGATCCAGAAATCTGAATCCTTGCCCCCTGCACCAATTCTTTAGCCACGCATTCAACTGCCATAGCCTCCCGTTCTTAACCTCACTAGCATGTGGCACTGGAAGTAATCCGGAGGTTACTACCTTTGAGGTCCTGGTTTTTAACGTTTTTCCTAGGTCTCTGTAATCACTTCGCAGGACCTCATTCCTATTTCTACCGATGTTTAACCTACCTCTTATTAGCAATAGTTAATAAACCTAATAGTTAATGTAACTTGCATATAGTTACTGCAATGCAATAAACTGCATTTTGTTATCTAAGACAAGAGCCTTTTCTGCTGAAACTTACTCGTGACTAATCCTTCACCACAGACTAATATAAAGCCCCTGGACTAGCAAAGGAAGAAGGTTTGCAGTGTTGTTCCCTAACATGGTAGCTAGGTCTTATCACTCTTAAGACATGCAAGAGCGGTGGGGATTAGAGCTCCATCATCTGGAAAGAAACCTAAAAGAACCTGAAGGAGAAAAGTAAAATAAATGTTTTTCAGTTACAACTTTAAAAGCGTTGCAATTTAAAGAAAGACTCACCAAGTTGGGTAGTAGCTGGAAGCACTTAAACAGAGGTCAGTTAGCACAGGATCTTGGAAACTGTTAATAGTTAGCAGCTGTATTCTGAGATAAAAAGGCAGTCAGATCTAGAGGAAAGAAAACACAAGCAAAAGCCAGTGCATAGTCATATTTGGGCAGTAAGGGGCAGATCGGAGTCAGGAATCAACCAAGATGTGATTGGATGTCATTTATTTAGATCTTGTTGCATATGGTCATGGACTGCTTCAGTATCTGAGGAGTCACAAGTGGTGCTGAACATTAGTGATTGCACAATGAACATCCCACTTCTCACCTTATGATGGAGGGAAGGTCATTGATGAATCATTTGAAGATGGTTGGGCCTAGGTCACTACCCTGAGGAACTCCTGCAGAGATGTCCTGGAGCTGAGATGACTGACCTCCAAACAACCATGACCATCTTCCTACGTGCCAGGTATGACTGCAACCAGCAGAGAGTTTGTCCCCTGATACCCATTGATTGCAGTTTTGCTAGGGCTTCTTGACACCACACTCAGTTGAACGTAGCCATGTTGAGGGCTGTCAGTCTCAGCTCACCCCTTGGTACCATCTGTTCTGGCCACGTTTGAACTAAGGATGTAATAGGATCAGGATCTGAGTGGTTCTGGCAGAACCCAAATTGAGCATCATTGAACAGGTTATACCTTTAAAAGTGTTGCTTGACGGCACTGTTGCTGACTCCTCCATCACTTTACTGATGATCGAGAGTAGACTAATGGACCAGTAATTGGCCAGGTTGGATTTGAACTGCTTTTTATGCACAGGACATACTGGGCAATTTCCCACATTGTCGAGTAGATACCTGTGTTGTAGCATTGGTGTTGGAGAGGACCTTGAATCAGTTCACAATCTACATTCATTAGCTCGAGCTGGAGTGGACTTAGAAATAATATAAGTCGTTTTTAGGAAGTTAAACCTCCAAATAATTTTTTTTAAGTTTTAGAAGTCTGCATACCATTTGATTTTGATTATCGTTTGTCAAATGACTTTCAGCAATCACACATTTTAGGCTGTCACAGATTCACCAAGCTGGTAACAACCAGTCTACTGAGGTCCACATTGACACAGAGTTAAAATTGGCAATGCCACCCTAGCTTTCAGCAACTCCATTGAGTATTTCTGAAGAAAAAAAGAGACACTAGCCTGCACACCAAAATAGTCAAAGCTGCATTCCAAAACCATGGCTTTAAATGTGGACAACATATATTCCACACATTCAGAAATTGAATCATTTTCACCTCAACTGCCTGAGATGACAAGAGGAAGATGAGTTGGCAAGACAAGATCTCAGACGCCAAGCTGATTGTAAAGGCACGGTTTCAAAGGTCGGTTCACGTGGTGTGAATTATGCCTATTATGTTGCATTGTTTAACCTCATTCTTCCCATCAAAAACGCATCATTTCACATTTCTCTAATATTTAGGTTTTATCTGTCACTGGAATCCATTCCCCAGTTTTCTTAATGTTTAACACTATCCACCTCACAGTTCACAATCCCACCAAGTTTTATGACATTCATACATTCAGTAATGTTGTTCTCTACACTGACGTCTAGACCGTTAGTGTGAACAAAGGAAAGGAGGAATCTTAACACCGCACCCCTTGAGAACTTAACCAAATATGATGTGCCCCTAACAAATCAATGCTGGTTTTCCTTAATTCCACCTGCATTTGAAAAAGTAAATGTTAATTTTGCCCAGGAGTTATGTTTCTAAAAGTTTTCCCACTACCAAGGTTGAACTGAGTAGCCAGGAATTTCTGGGCTTATCCTTACACACATATAAATCAGGGTCTAAAAGATGAAATTCTTTAGTCCTCTTTCACCTTCCCCCACACCTATTTCTAGGCATGATTGAAAACGTATGGCCCATGCATCTGTAATTTCTGCCCTTTCTTCCCTCAATATCCTTAGATACATCTCATCCAGTCCTGGCAATGTATCAAAATTACGTACAATCACCTGATCTAGTGTCTCCTATTTATCATTTTTTTGGGCCTAAGAAGACTCTGATCTTCAAGTAAACATGAGCAAGGAAATTTTTAAACTGTTGTCCGCCCATCCAATAACTCCATCAGCATTCCCAACCAATGAATCAATGTTGAACATCCCTTGGAGGAAGCACTGAGGGGTAAAAATGAGAACAAGATGCATTCTTAGTCAGGCGTGGCAATGTCTGCTTTCACAGGTTGCTTACTAGAGACTGACCAAGCTGACTGAGTCTAGAAAGACTCCTGTAAAACTGGACATGCAACAGGTGGTGAGGGAACCAACAGGGACTTAACATGAGAAAACAACTTACCTGACTTATTCTTCATCTGTGGAATAATGGCTACGCTGATCAGATTATTTATCTTTGTATATCATGCAAACTTGTGAACCCCGCCTAAGACTATCACATTTGGTCCTGAAAAGTGTCTGGCCCACTGAAGGTAAGGTACCTTTAAAAGTCTGAGCAACAGGCAAAGCTATCTGATTCAAACTACTTCTATGCAGTAGCAGCATGAGGAGTACTTACCACTAACAGTGCTACTTTCAAGCAGAGAAAAGACATTCTGCTTATCACACAAATGATTGATGTGATATATGAGTTTCAGTGCCAGTGTGATGCCAGGTATGTAGGCCATAACATCCAAAAACTGGTGGATTGTATCAAACAGCATATCTCTTCAACTGTTCACAACAAACAAGATACTGACCAGGCCCAAACCACCCCTGCACTTCCAAAATGTGCAGACCAGTGTCCAACGTTAGCTGTAATTCTGCAATTGGACTACATTTTCTGATAGTTCTGTGTAGAGATTGGAACAAAGTCAGCCCTGTGGACCTCATAGAATAGGTCCCTGAATGGGGCTGTTAATCTGGTCTGAACCAGGAGCCCTGGCTGACAGATAAAAAGGGGAGTATCAGAGAAGCTGACTCTCTAGTATCTGACTCTGAATGAGGCAGTACCAAATTCAAGGACTGTCCCTGTGTAAATAAAGGGTGACTTGGTGACAGATACATGCCCTCTGTGGGATTGTTTCATTCGGAGTGTGCAACGAGCTACCTTGATAACCAATTTAGGATGGTCAGTTGAGCTCAGTGTTGTGCACTTGCATGTAATTGAAGCCACATCTATTAATAGACAGGGAACACCTCTTTGTGACAGAAAGAACATTTCTATACACAGCACTTATTTCAACTCTATTCATGACAGCCATTCACTGGTCCATTTTCAGGGCAATGTCTTGACCAGAGTTAATCTGTCTGATTTAAAAGTGAAAGAAACCTAAGGCTAACTGTTAAAGTTAGCAGTTAACTGTCAATCAACATGAGCTGTACGTTCTCACTTGCAGTGCCTCTATCAATCAGAGAAATCCAAACAACACTCCATTTTCCCCCTAAATTGGTGTCACCATGAATTGTCCTGATGAGTGCAAGATTTGACAAAATCTATATTTTTTCAGCAATACTCAAGTTCTATAATACCAAATGACTCTTCATTGTAACCTCAGTTCTCAGTTTGAAAGGCATCTAAGTGAAGTTACTGCCCTTATAGCACTTACCTTAGGCACAATGAGATCTGTGTGTTTTTATATGTGTTGTACATTTTTGCCAGTTTGAATGGATCTGAAAGAAATTGTAAATCACTGAGAAGCAGCTCCATGATATGCCGGCTGAAGGAAAAAAAGAGAAGCTGGGACTGTTACGCTGTTTGTGTAACTTGTATCACTGCCATGATAAGCATCCCTGTGTGAAAGTTGAATATCGTAAGTTTAACTCCTTTACATGATGTTCAAGTTCTTCCGATTCTTAATACATGCTGTAAATGCTAGGGGTGGACAAGAAAACTTTCAACAGCTAGTGAAATGCTGCTGTGCGGTTTCCTAGTGTGTGAGTCTATACCTTTAATTTTCCTCATCAAAGTGTGGTAGGTAGTGAAGTAGTGATTTTGGTGGCAGGAGAATTCAGGAGGGGTTGATGCAGTCCTGTTATGAGCCTGGAAGTAAATAGTCTTATTTGTGGATAATGATATGACATGTGAAGCTGAGCTTTTGGCTGAATTGAACTCCAAGGTTGTGTGCCCTCCAAGACAATTATGTTGGGTAAAAACCAAAATAAGATTTCAGAAGAAATGAATGTGTACCCTGGGAAATGACAACATGAAGTGACAACATATTCAAGAAAGGAAGATCAAAATTGTAAGTATAGGAAGCAGATGGATCGGGTTGAGGAATATAATTATGATGGAAGTCTTGAAGGAAAGAATGAGCAGCGATAGCAACTAATAACGTCAGCAAGCACTGGACTTAAAAAATGTAGATAATCGTTGAAAGGTAGTATGCATGTCCACAAATTTATTAGATTATGTCCATATCAAGATTGCAAACTACTGATAGCTTGTCATGCTGCAGTTGTACACTCCTGCTGGTAGTGGCATGCTAGTATCTCAGTTTTCAATTTCCTCTGTTTTCACTGGAGAGAAGTCCAAACGTTCTGAAAGAATTCTCTCTAATTTTCAGAAATAAATTAACAAGGAAGTATTATGTTTGTAAAACGGACAGAAGTGTTGGAACTTATAGTAAGGACAGGATTATATCCATGTGTTAATTCTCTCTCCATCTTCCTGAACCTGGAGATTGCATTTAAAGGTAGAAAAATATAGAAATATTTGCAACACAGATAGAAACCATTTGGATCATCATGTCTGTGCCATCTGATAATACAGCTTAATTTCACTTTCCAGCTCTCGGTCCGTAGACCTTGAGAATATTGATTTGATTTGATTTATTGTTATCACATGTACCTAAGTACAGTGAAAAATTTTGTTTTGCGAGTAGTACAGGCAGATCATAGCAAAAAAAAGGATACACAGATCATAAGGTATTTAGACAAAATGAAACATACAAGTTACAACTGTACAGGAGTGCACAAAGCAAGATTAACATTAGAGATGTGCAGTCTGCAGTCTAATAACAGCAGGGAAGAAGCTGTTCTTGAACCTGTTGGTACATGTGTTTAAGCTTTTGTATCTTCTGCCTGATGGAAGAGGCTGGAAGAGAGCATTACCGGCGTGGGAACGGTCTTTGATGTTGGCAGCTTTTCCACGGCAATGAGAAGTGTAAATGGAGTCCACGAATGGGAGGTTGGTTTCTGTGATGGTCTGGGTTGGGCACACAACTTTCTGTCGCTTTTTAAAGGTCCTAAGCAGAACAGTCGTCGTACCAAACCATTATGAACCTGGATAGAATGCTTTCTGAGGAAGGGTCACCGGATCCGAAATGTTAACTCTGTTTTTTTTCCTCCATAGATGCTGCCAGACCTGCTGAGCTTTTCCAGCAACTTCTGTTTTTGTTAGAATGCTTTCTATGGTACATCTGTAAAAGTTGGTGAACATCGTTATGGACATGCCAAATTTCCTAAGCCACCTGAGGACAAAGAGGCATTGCTGTGCCTTCTTGACTTTGGGAGGTACAGGACAGATTGTTGGTTATCATGACTCTTAGGAACTTGACACACTCAACCTTCTCCACCTCAGCTCTGTTGATGTACATTGGAGCATGTCCTCCTCCTTTCTTCCTGAAGTTAATGATCAGTTGTTGACATTTAGAGAAAGATTATCATTGCACCAAGCCACCAAGCACTCTATCTCATTCCTGTATTCTGACTCATCATTGTTTATTATTCGGCCTACCATGGTGGTGTTGTCAGCAAACTTGAAGATGGTGTTCATTCGGAATATGGCAGTTCAAGCACATATCTAAATGTTTTTTTTTAAGATGTATACAGCACTTTCAGGTGGTGAGTTTGAAATTCCGCCAATCTCTGCTGAAATGATTACACTTGCAATCCTCTCTCATTCTCCTGCCAATTACTTTAAATCAATGGCCCCTGGTAGCCACAAGAGGGTGCTATTATACTGCTTCCTCAATGGAAAAGTTGTGCACAAGTTCAATTTCCATACAACTTACATATCTTTCTTATTTTTAAATTCTTTAAAAATCCAACTTAACCACTGCTTTCCTATTCTTAAGGAAAGACTTGAGGGAAGACCTTGACCCATCTGGGTCTGACTTTAGGAAGATGTTTTCTCTAACACAGACATAATTCGAACTTGATCTTGAACTGCATTTTCCACTTCATCCATCAAGTCTGTCTGACTCTGCAGATCTGAACTGGTTTCAGGCACAAATTGTATTGTAGTAACTATAAGTATTCTACTCATATCCCAATTATCAGGTTTATCAGAATTGTTTGATTCTTCACATCCTCCTTCTTCTTTGTGAACACTAAAGGTAAATATAGCCTCCACATACAAATATGACCTTTCCACAATGAAACATCTTGACCAAATGTGTGCAGGGACTATAATATTGACCCTTGGAAACCTGTCCAATTTATGCAGCTGTCACCTCTCCCAAAATTGTTCCAGTGCCTTGGAATCTGAAGTCCTTCCTCCTGCACCATTTCTCCAATCTTGCATTCAGCTGCACTCACCTCTTATTTCCGTACTCGTAAGCGCTGTAAGTAACCTGAATGCTGCTACCTTGGAGATCCTACTCCTTATTTTCTGTTCTAGCTCTCTCCAACCCCTCTGCAGGAGGCTCATCTCTCCTTCCGAATATTTGAATCTGCAATCACCATTGCTGTCCTCTCCTTTTCACTCCCCCAGGGCACAGCTAGATGGATCATAGTGCAGGTGACTTGGTACTGGCTGTATTCTCCAGGGACAGCCAGTCCCCTCAGTTGGATTCAGAAATAACTACTGGTTAGAGAACCTGAAGCTGTTGGATGACCACCTCATAGCATGTGCTCTCCAAGTGGGTTTCAGCCTTGCAAATGTGCTGCTGGGTGGAAAGTGGTCTCTGAACTCCAAATGCCCGAGCTCATGTCCTCAATCTGACAACGTAGCTGTAAAAGTGGACATTGAGGACACTTGAAGCATGTTTGAGTTCCCACTTGCAAAGTAAAAAATATCACTAAATGTAAAATGGATATTGTATACATTACAATAACTTGGAAAGTATTTAAAGTAATTACTCACCTGCAGAACTGTATGTTTAGATTGACATGGCTCCAATCCATCTATTAGCAGAGGTTGTTTGTTGCAGGTATCAGCTGGTCACTACCACTGGATGGAGCACAGGACTTCAGTGCAGAATGTGTGGCAGCAGCCAGAAGGAGAGCTGAAGAACAGATCCCAGGGCAGGAGCGGGATCCAGGTCAGGACCCAGGCCAGGAACTAGAGAGACAGCCAGTTTTCAGAGTAAACAGAACCTCTGACACTCCTGTTTATATCTGTCAGCCAGGGCTCCCTGATTGGGGCTGTTAATCAGGAAACTCATATTCTACGATGTCCACCTGGCTGACCTTGTTACAATCACTACAGTTTGTGCACTTCCCCAATACCTCATCTGCTTCTCTGTATGTTCTCAACATCTCTCAATGTGTTTGGACCTTTCCACATCAGCCTTCTCCATATTGATCTATCATAGGCCTGAGTGTCCAATGGAAGGGGTGTTTTACATCTTCAAGAATGTTTATAGAATATTGCTAAATCCTTTGCACTGTCCTCCTGACAGTCTCTTGAAACGACTCTGTCCCAAATAGAGCAGTAATTATGAGAGTCTGTTACCAGGGACTGAATTACATGCCCCACACACTGGGACTTGTTTTAAATGATTTGTGCCTCAATGTTGGACAAGTTGATTTGGGAGACAACGCTGTTGCTGGATCAATTTTCCAAATTTCTTGTCTGGGATTTGGAGGATCTTGTGAAGGCACCACTCACAATAATTCTCCAGTGCTTTGATGTGCCTGCTAAGTTTGTCCAAGTTTCCAAACATGTATAGCAGTGCGGGAATTAGTACTTAATCTTGGGTTAGGGATCTTGATCCTCAATTATACATTCCCTCAGTCAGTCAAGCTCTGGCACAACAGAGGTGATGAATATTGCTCTCTCTGTCTGCCTTTGTCAAGGAGAGGCTCTCATGGGAAGTGGTCTAGATATTTTATTCTTATCCTGGACTTTGAGTAATTCGAGTATCTATTCAAGACTTTATATTCCTATGCTGGACTTTCTGTAACAAACACTTAAAGTATCTGCACCTGGGTGCCCTGTATCTAAGATGCCAACAAAGCAGCCACATTACAAACTTTTCATTGCACTGATTCAAATAAACGTGACAATAAAGGCTATTCTATTCTAAGTTGTCACAAACCTTTGGATTCTCATTTGAGAACATCAAAGACTGAAGATAGTAGATTTTTGGACGCTAAGGGAACCAATGGATAAGGCGATAGTGCAGGATGAGAGCATGAAAATAAAAGATCAGTTCCCCATAACCCCTCCCAGTTGCTGTGCTCCCTGCCACCTAGCTTGGTATTAGTAGCACATTTGAACATTGAATTATGATCCTAAATCCAGATTCTGATAAGTGTTCCCAGCTCTGACCTTTGAGGAAGACCACTTTCTACCTTTGCAGTATATGGTTAGTAGCTTTATGTTAAAGCTAGTGCGCATCATTACTGATCTCAGATCACACAGACCCGAAACCTAAGTGAAGAAATCTCCACTGAAGTCCAGTTCTACCAGGCTTCTATACAGAGTGTAAATAGTTAATAATTGTTCATCAGTGTGGTGTCCAGTCCTGATCTGTCAATGGCTGCCAGAACCTGCCTGTGATATTAACACATCTTCCTCCTAGCACCATCACTCACCTCTAATCTCAGTTTTCCACAATTTTCTATTTGGATTTCGAATCTTGTGTCAGACAAGCGACTGCTTTGTCCTATACAATTATAAACTTCCTGAGGGCTGGTGTACCTGCAACCAGCCAGTTTAATGAAATTGCATCAAGTTTCTGACGAGGCTCATAGATCATTAAGAACTTTGGAGAGCCAGAAGTCACTTGACATAAAGTATTAGCTTCTGCCATTCTCTTTTCATCCTCTAATGATTATTTGAGACTACAAAACATGTAAATGAGAGGGAATTCATCGATGGTGGTGCTGTTGAAATTCAGTATTAGGGTGGGTTTTCTCTTGTTTGAGATAGTCATTATGGCAATTATGTAGCAGGCATATTACTTATAAACCTAAGACTAAGTAACATCCAGGTCCTGTTGGAGGCTTCATGGGCTGTTTTAACCTGATCCAATTGCTCTCTCGATTCCCCTTTTTTAGTTCATGACAAAAACAGCATAAATTATTCACTGTACCTCTCCTTGTCATTTAAAAAGGAGGACAAGAGAATATAATGAGCATATTTGACACTGAGCTGGAAAGAACAGGCTAATAAACTTGGGGGCCAAAATCAAAGAGAATATTTGTTTAAAATAAAACGTTTTGAACGGAGGTTGTAAAGCTAGTGAATCAGGGTAGAATTCCAGAAGACAGGAACAATCATCAATTGTGGAGCGAGATTAAAAAAAAGGAGCAGATAAAACGTCAGCAGAGGCTTGGAAAGAATAGGAGTGGTTGATCTTTTGCAGAAGAGCTGAACTGTAGAAATACAACTGAGGTGGAACCTATGAGAATGATGTTTGGCCTTTAAGTAAATCATTTCTTAAAGTGAAATAGAGCTTGACAAAGAGTGAGAGGGTACATTTCTGCCTTTTAACCACACTGTCTCCATAACCCATTACCATTGGCGATCAGAAATCTACCAACCTCTACTTTACTGTACTCAAAGACTGGGCTTCCACAATACTCTGTAGTAGAGAATTCCAAAGATTCACAACTCAGAGTTAAAAAAAAAAAAAAAATTCTTGTGATCTCAATCCTAAATGTCATCACTCATTAAATTCTGCCTTCTGGTTCCTTCTCAACATCTTACCTTCATCTACCCTGTCTTTCCTTAAAAATCTTTGTGAATACACAAAGTGTGTTTGAAGCAGCTTGAAAATATCATTGTCAGGATTAATGGGCTTTAGAGAGTTATTGAATGTTATAAATAATGTTTTGTATTAAACAAATGAAACAAATTACTTTGTCACAATGTTGATACTTTGAGCAGAAACTCATTTATCCCCTCATTCCCTTGTGGCAAAACAATATAAATGCTTTAAATCCCAATTTTAAATGCTTCTGACTCCCGTTCCAAATATACTGTCAGGCTAAATATGAAAGGTCTCCAAAGCTGGAATTTGAGATATCTTTGACCAGACAAGCAATCTTATTTACTTTTTAAATCTGTTGAGCAATGAAATTTCTTAATTTCCTGCCAGTAATTGTCATCATGTGGGCATTCATCTTGAGCGTTTTTTTAATTCACTCGTAGGACATGGGCGTTGCTGGCTGGCCAGCATTTGTAGCTCACTCCCATTTGCCCTTGACAGGTTTGCGTTTTGATCTTCTGGTCAATGACATCCCTGTTAGTGACAGCATCCTCCACAATGACAAAGTCAGATACATTACTGCTGTTTTCCATTTCTCAACTTGTGAAGGCTTCTGTGGAAAAAAAAATGCAATTTTAATAACATTGAAAATGTCAGAAATATCCTAATAGTACAGAAGTAGATCTATACTAAGCATCTAACTTTGCATTTCATATAAACTTCTTCATCTCCCCCCTTCCAAGATTTTTATGTCATGTAAAGCCCTTTCATGTTAGAATATTTTCACAACCACGAGAATAGTAATGGTTTCTTTTCGACCAGAACATATAATCTGACACATAGGAGCATGTTAGCATTACATAATTGTACAAGGGGATCCGATACATTCATTCAACTCCAATGGATGACGTGAAACCACTGCTGACTGCCACAAAAACCCATGAGGTTTACTAACGTCTTTTTAGAGAAGGAAATCTGTTATCATTACCTGGTCTAACCTACATGTGACTCCAGATCTATAGCAATGTTATTGACTCCTAACTGCCATCTAAAGTGGGCTTGCAAGCTACTTGCATCAACCGCTAAAAAGGTATCAAAAAAGGAAGGGAACCAGACAGACCACCTGGTATTGACTAAAGCACCAGAAATGACAATTGTTAACACACCCCTGTTGACCCTACAAAGTCCTCCTTTTGAACATTTCAGAGCTAGTGAAAAAAAATGGGCGATCTGTCTACCAGACTAATTAATCAATAGCTTGAAGATCATACTCATGAAATTATACCTTATCAACCATGTCTCAGATGACACCATCACCATTCTGTGGTATGTTCTGTTCCATCGGCAGATGTGGCAGCACAGTGGTATACAATTAGGACGGTGTTACCCTCCGAGTCCTCAACATTTTGACTCCGGACCTCATGAAGTCTCTGACAAAAGATGGCCTAATGGTATTATCACTAGACTATTAATTCAGAGACCTGGGTGATGTTCTTGGGATTTGGATTTGAATCCCATTGGGATCTGCATTTGAATCCCACCATGCCAGGTAATGGATGTTGAAGTCAATAAGGAAATAAAAATTGGAATTAAGAGTCCATTGATGATCATGAAACCATTGTCGATTGTCAGGAAAAGTCCACCTGGTTCAATAATGTGATTTAGAAAAGGAAACTGCCATCCTTACCTGGTCTTGCCCACATGTGACTCCAGACAATTCTTAAAGAGAAACAACACTTGAAACTCTAACAACACTTAAGAATGTTGAAACTATCAAGGAAAAAGCAGCACATCCACAAACATTCACTTCCTCTACCACTGACATTCAGTAGCAGCAGTACGTACTATCTACAAGATTCCCTGCAGAAATTCCCCAAAATTCCTGATGACACCTTCCAAACCCACTACTACTACCACTTGGAGGGACAAGGGCAGCAGTTACAAGGGAAAACCACCACCTGCAATTTTGCTTCCCAGTCTCTGATTTTGGAAACATATCATCTTTCCTTCTAATGTTGTTAGGTCAAAATCCTGGAACTTGCTCCTTAACAGCATTATGGGTCTACCTGGACAAAATGCACTATAGTGATCAAGGAAGAACGCACCATCACTTCTTCAAGGGCAACTAGGGATGGGCAATAAATACTGGCTGAGCCAGTGATGCCCACATCCCATGAATGAGTAAAACAAAATGGAATCTGTAAGAAACAATTTATGCTGGTCCTAGTTAACAAATGTTTTTGCAATTCCCAAAGTCAGTTTTAATCCACATAGGAGGTTCAAATGTAATTAGTTAACTGAAGCACCAAATTTAATTTTGCTGTAATGAATGTATCAATCTTCAAATGTTTGCCATTTACAACTCCAAATAACATGCAGGTACATAATAGGCTGTAAGCGATGTTTCCCTCTGGGTTCATTAGACAGTAAACACATGGTAAATTATACCTGTGAAGAAGCAGCTGCACAGTTTTCCTTGCCAAGTTGTTTTATATTTGAACAAAAAGCAGAAAAGGACTGGAAAGTTTGGTATTTGCTGAGTTACATGAGGACAAAGGGAGTAGGGAGCCTGAGGCACTGAAGGCCTGGATGTGATTTGTGGGACCTCAGGAACACCTAGCCCCTTCAACCCCAGGATGAAAGGAATGCTAAGTTACGGAATGTAATGAAAGTGTTTTTTTTTTAAAACCTGTATTATATTTTGAGATTTGGATTTTAAAATAGATGTGAGTCAGTTCTGTTAAGGTTGTTTTTTTTTAAAAAACGCGTCAGAAAGTCATTTGTAACAGTAACCCAAGTGTATCAATTCAAAGAAATCATACGACTGCAGTCAAGAAGCTGGAAGTCTATGTGTGGCAGCAACATGCACAAGTGGGAGCTGATGCATTGGCATGTCAATCGGCACAGACCCCTGTCATGTTAATGCATGGAATGTTTATATTACTGAGTTTACAACAGACCAAGAGAGTCATTAGTTTCATCGTCTGAGTTTTAATTCAGAAGAATCAGGAGTTCAGTTCAGAGGAGTGAACAGTTTCTCCTGTTAGGAGGGTCAAAGTTTCAGTTCAATAGAACTAATTACGCAAGGCAAAGTGTATTTAGTTTGTGGAGCTTCCGTGCCAGGAGAGTTTGGATAGTAACAACATTCCTGGAATAGCGTTTTCCACTGCACGAACTCCAAGGTCCAGTTGCTGCCATGGCTTCTGCAAGTGGAAGCCAATATATTGGCATGCTGGTCAGCATGTTCAGAACTTCCCAGCAGCTGCACAACTTCAAGGGAACATTTGGATGGTGTAGGTGTGTTTTTTTTCCCCGACCCAGGACAGAGACTCAGGAGGCAGGCAGGATTCAGGCAAGTGGAAGATGTTTATTCAAGCAGAAACGAGCTTATGCAGGGAGAGGGCCAAAGGATCATCCCGGAATCTGGCTTCGGAAGATAGATCAATGACACAACCTCTGCTTTTACAAAGAAATACAGCATTTTCATACATTTTGTGTTAGAATAATCAAACACAATGTATACACTGTCCTTCCCCCAATCCAAACAGCCAATCTGGTAGGACACCTAATTGATGATGGGCACTTCTATGGACAGCCCCAGGTTCCCATGATCTTATGGTATTGGCTAGACATTGTAATCTCTAGGCCTTGGGATCTTTCTATGCATTCGCATTCCAAAGGTTTAATGGCTATACTCCTTCAGGAATTCTCAGGCTTGTTTACTTGTAAAGACAGCTTGAATTCTATTACCCATTGTATTTTGGTGCTGTCTTTTATCACATTCAGTTACTCCTTTTATTTTCCCACTGTCCCAATTACATAATGTAAAAATAGAAAGTCTGTTAGTTTTAACTAATTGCTATAAAAGTTTACCTTGTGTTATAAAGTTAATTATAAACGTAACATTATACAACTACTTGTACTGTCAGCATTTTGTAATTTATAGGCTGTGATCAATCTATGTTGTTCAGGGCAAAAGAGAAGATGTCTGCCAAGGCTAGTTAATCTTCACATCTAAGCTTAAATGTTTTTAAAGACTTGTATTATATTCAGGTTGTGTATTGAAACCAATTTCTACAATTAGAGCATTTTTAGCTAGAAACTATTTAATATGGCTGGGAGCTTCAAAGAGGCAACCATTTACTATGAAATAACTTTAGCTGTTATCGTTGCAGCTGCTTAGGGACCTAATCTAGCACCTAATGTTATTCATACACTGGGACAATCATCCTTTCATTAATAAGGCTGGAATTGATCATTTGTCTGTCCTAAGGCATCCTTTTATCAGAAATGTCTCAGATGAGAACATACAACGTTCCTTTACAGACCTTCCAGCAGTTCTGTTCAAAAGGTACCATTGTATTTCACTGTGAGCAGGCTGCTTAGTTTTGCTTAGCATGTGTCTGCCATCTTGTAGGCAGGCATGGGCCGCTTAGTGTGGTCAGGTACAGGTGACCCCTACAGATAGAAACCTCAGGTTGTTGGAACTGAAAAGGTTTAGGCTATTAGAATTGTGAAACGCCCATGCCATCAGTCTCAGAAAGGAATTGTAGAACTGTCTCTGCATTCTGAGGAAAAGAAACTTCGAGGAGTCAGGTAAGTAAAAACTTAAAAGCCTAATAAATTTTACTCTTGTCTCAAGTCTATAAGAATCTATTAAAAGATTGCTTTGAAGAAAAGTTGGAGCTCTGTTTTTTTGTTTGTTTTAAGATCTTTCTAATCTTCTTAATGCTTATCCTTTATTATTTGTGAAATAAATTTATGTTTTCCAGCATCTGCAGCCTCACGAATATATTTCAGTGACTAATCACCACGGAAACCATCAGCAAAAATTAAATATATCACAGAATCACAGAATCCCTACAGTGTGGAAACAGGCCCTTCGGTCCAACAAGTCCACACCGACCCTCAGAGAATTCCAACCAGATCCATCCCCCTATAACCCACCTAATTCACACAATCCCTAAACACTACGGGCAATTTAGCATAGCCAATCCACCTAACCTGCACATCTTTGGACTGTGGGAGGAAACCGGAGCACTTGGAGGAAACTCACACAGACACTGGGAGAATGTGCAAACTCCACACAGACAGTCGCTTCATCAAGACTGGAGTTTATTTCTGGAATCAGACTTGTCAGTATTACAATAAGGGTTCATTCATTGCAATTAGCTGAATAAGCTACTGACAGGTTTGCCTCCTTAGCAGGCAATTCAAATTCCATCAAGGATCATGTAAATCCTTGGCTGCAACTTGCATTTATTAAAGACGCTGCTCCTCCACTTCCACTGGAACCTCTTCTATGGCTAAACCATGGAGCATCAGGAATAGAGTGGGAAGTGGAAATACTCCATTCTAACTGCTCCCATGGTCCATTCCCACCAATCGGAGAAACTTAAAACTGCACCTCAGTGTTGGTTTTATGAAATTCTAACTAAAGATGAAAGCTTAGAAATTCTAATGTTTTGTTGGGCAGAAATATGATGGATTATTAATGCTTTTTAATATTTGAGATATGGCTCTGATCTGCTTCCCTATCAAATTCTGCTGTAATGTTCCTTCAATAAGGAGCTTGGATGAAGATCTATTTTAATAGTAGTACAGTTGTATTAATGAAGGATTTAAAGTTGGGTGTTTATAGCTGAATGATGTCCCAAATTCCATTGTGTCTGCTGTAGGAATGCCCATCTAAAAATGGAAAAGTGAATAATTGAGAGCAAATGTCAGTAAAGAGTTTGCTTGCTTTTCCTTTGTTTAATAAAATAAAGGAAGATTGGATCGCATAATTTATAGGCCTGCACTCCAAAGCCCTGACTATCTGATATTCACTGAGCCCCCACTACACAATGCATCACAGCAAGAACAGAAAAAAATTCCCGTATAGTAATCATGACATTAGTTTTAGTTAGAGGTAGTAAAAACTGTAGATGTTGGAGTCAGAGATAACACAGTGTGGAGCTGGAGGAACACAGCAGGCCAGGCAGTATCAGAGGAGCAGGAAAGTTGACAATTCAGGTCGGGACCCTTCTTGCTTCACGTTTATTTTGAGTTGGCTTATTTCACGGTTCTTTGTTGGAGGGGGTTGCTGTAAATGACAAATTAAAGAATGCAGCATTATATTCCAATATGGATTCTTTGCTTTGTGATTTCATTTTGTTGGAACAAAGGGAGCAGGAACAGTAAAATACCCTGGTGTCTGGGGTCTTTGAGCATATGATAGGAAATTCTGATCAACAGGTACCCATTCACCATGATATACATGCACCCTCACAAACAGTGTTCACTACATCTGTTGCATTTAGCACAGTGTTGGAACAGACTCAGCTGCTCAGAACTTAACATCTCATATCTTCTTGAAGTAATCACAGACCATTGGTTGTGGGATCACTTAGCTCTATCTATAGCATGTATATTCCACTGTTTGACAAGTAATCCTATGTTGTAGCTTCAAATAGTTGTTACTTAATATTTAGAAGTGTCTGGTGCTGCTTCTGACAAGCCCTCCTGTGCTTTTCATTGAATCAGGGTTGATCGCCTAGCTTGGTGAAAAATCGGTGGAGTTGGGGATGTGCCAGGCCATGAGGCTAGATATTTTCTAATCAACCTTTTTAAGAGATGCTATTACATACTCGAGAGCAGGTGGTACTTGAACCAAGGCCTCCTGGATCAGAGACATCACAGTGTGGAGTTGGAGGAACACAGCAGGTCAGGCAGCATCAGAGGAGGAGGAGGAAAGTTAACATTTCAGGTCGGGACTCTTGTTGCCTGGCCTGCTATGTTCCTCCAGCTTCACACCATGTTGTCTCGGATTCCAACATCTGCAGTTCTTGCTACCTCCTGGATCAGAGGTAGGGTTAGTACCACTGCATCATAAGAACCACTAGACCATGAGGTAATAGATTGTGGTTGAATACAATGCAGTTGCTGCTAATGGCCCACATTGCCTCATGGATGCCTAGTTCTGAGCTGCTGAGACTGTTCTGAATCTATTGCATTTAGCACAGTGGTAGTAGACAATATGATTGAGGGTGCTCAGTGTGAAGACATGATTTCAATTCCATTCGCTCAGTGGCAATAATAGGGACAACAGACAAGACTGGATCTGGTAAATCAAAATAATTTCCTTCAGTGATCACCTGACCCACACTATCACAGCAATCAGCCCATGCACATCATATTGTGGGTCTCAAGTATTGGTACAGACAATAATGGTCCTTGGACTCCAGCTACAGACCATTGCTCTAAAGTGTGTTGGGAACAGTTTTTCCAACCAGTTGTTGAGCAGTGTTATTGCAAAGATATGTACAAGGTGAAAATATCTAGTGACCGTTATATGGACACTCATCATTTCTAGACTCGCTAAAAAAATTTTCCCTATGCAGGTTGTTGTACACTGAAAGACGATAAGTGCTAGAGACTTGAACTTTCATTTTCACTGCATCCAATATTCACAAAGCTAGCACTTGGGCTCCAAGTAAAGGTTGGTAATAAACATGGGATGAATTTGCTGTGGCTGTTAGCCGTCAAAGACCAACAAACTGCATGATTCATTCCAACTCTTCTTTAGTATGTGGGTATAGACAGTTTGTTTATGTTTAGGATCGTGCAGCTTAATGGAAACAGGAGGACAGCACTGGTAACCTGGCTTGGTCTGAAATAGTGTCCAGAAACACTACCGAGACACTGCTTGGAAAGGCTACTTTTATCAGGAATGTCTTGAGCAATGATTAAAGAGAAAGCTACTACTTGAGGTTCCACCAGCTGCTCACTCAGGGCCCAGTACAGAAGAGTCCCTAGAGAAGTACAAGTAGTATATGGAGGGAACTTAGAAAGGTAGTTAGGAAAGAAAAGTAAATGCATGCGAAAGCATTGCTGAGTAGAATAGGGAAAGAGTAGGGCCTATTAAAAGCCATAGCAGTAGTCCTTGTGGGGACCCAAGAGACCTAGGCACAGTTCTCAACACATACTTTGCAATGGAAAAGAAAGGCATAGATATAGGCAGCAGGATGGATAAGGTCCCTCATAGCAGGTTGGTTAAGAAAGTAAGAGCCCTAGGGATCCAAGGCAGCATGGCATGTTGGATCCAAAACTGGCAGAGAGGCAGGAATCATAGAAAGATGGTGGAGTGTTTTTTCTCTGACTGGTAGTTTATTTCTAGTAGGGTTCCACATGTCTTTGTGCTGGGCCCCTTGCTGTTTATGATTTACATTAATGATTTGGCCTTGACAGTAGGATGTAATATTAAGAAGCATATAGATGATACAAAAACTGTTAAAGTAGACAAAGATAGATATACAGCTGTAAACTGTAGGAGGATATCAATAGATTGGGTGATTGGTGGCAAATTGTGAGGCAAAGCAGCTGTGGAAGGTTAACAAGGCAAGGGATTGAATGGTAGGACCATGAAAAGTACTTAATATCAGAGGAACATTGGTGTGCATATCCACTGAGGCCTGACAGAAGCAGGGTAGGTAGAAAAAAATGGTTAAGAAGGCAAATGGGATATTTGCTTTTATTAGCTGCAGCATAAAATACAAGAGCAAAGAAGTTATGCTGCAGCTGTATAATAAGCTAGTTTAGTCACAACAGCACACTTCATTAAGTTATGAAAGGGAGTAACATAATTTTGATGGAAGCAGAGTTACATCGAATTACAAAGCTACAACACTCAGAGGCTACTTGGTCTAATTTTACAACATTGATCTTTATGCTCCCCACAAGCTTGTCCCTCCCTACTTTATCTCCCCCTACCAGAATGCCATCAGAAAGATAACTAAGTGATTCTTTTGCTAAGACACATCTGCAGGCCAGCTTCTGATCTCTAAGTCTGGATAATTTTGACAGACTCCTATTGCAATTGCTGTAGGAAACTGGACACATGCTCAGGGAATTTCAGGACAAATTTTTTTCACCAGGATACATCATGAATATAAAAAAATATGAAAATAATTAACGTGATATAAGCAAGCAGTCTAGGGAAAAAAAACAACCTGAAGAGTTTGTCTCCTCAGTGATCAACAGCCATAAACAAGCAGCTTTTGGAGTTGAAATAAACAAATAGTCAGTTGAATATTTATTTGTCATAGAACCAGTATGATTGGAGGAGGCCATTTGGCCCAGAGTTTCTGCAGGCTTTTTGTAGAATAATTCAGTCAGTCCCATTTCTCACTCTATCCCTGCGGCCTTGCAAGATTACTTCCCTCATTCAATTTCCTTTTGAAATCATATATTCTCTGGACTTCCACTACTCTCAAGCTGAATTCCAGGCTGTTGCTTCTTTAGTGTGCCACAAAAAAAATTCCTCCTCAGATTCCTCCTGTACCTCTTGCACAAAATCTGTATCCAGTTGCCCTTGTACCAGCAGCCAATGGGATAGTTTCTCTTTGTCTACCTTACTTAAACCAGTCATAATTCTGTACACATCTATTAGACCTCCACTTTACCTCTTTTGCTCCAAGGAGAACAACCTCAGTTTTTTCAGCCTAATTTTTTAAGCTAAATTCATTAATCTCTGGGATCATTCTGGTAAATCTCCTCTGCTCACTCTCAAGGATTTTGATACCTTTACTAAAGTGTGGCAACCAGTACTGGGCACAATCCTCTCAGACAGACAGGAAGGTAAGGGAGGTGGTGTAGCTCTGATATTCAAGGACGCCATCAGGGCGGTGCTGAGAGATGATATAGGTTCTATGGAGAATGAGGTTGAATCCATTTGGGTGGAAATTAGAAATTCTAAGAGGAAAAAGTCACTGAAAGGCGTAGTCTATAGGCCACCAAATAATATCACATTGGGGCGGGCAATAAACAAAGAAATAACTAATGCCTGTAAAAATGGTACGGCAATTATCATGGGGGATTTTAACCTACATGTAGATTGGTCGAACCAGCTCGGTCAGGGTAGCCTTGAGGAGGAGTTCGTTGAGTGTATCCGTGATAGTTTTCTTGAACAGTATGTAATGGAACCAACATGGGAGCAAGCTATCCTAGATCTGGTCCTGTGTAATGAGACCGGAATAATTAATGACCTCATAGTTAGGGATCCTCTTGGAAGGAGTGATCACAGTATGGTTGAATTTAGAATACAGATGGAGAGTGTGAAGATAAAATCCAATACCAGGGTCCTGTGTTTGAACAAGGGGAACTACAATAGAATGAGGGAGGACTTGGCTAAAGTAAACTGGAAACAAAGATTTTACGGTGGGACAGTTGACGAGCAGTGGAGGACTTTCAAAGCAATCTTTCAAAGTGCTCAGCAAAAGTATATTCCAATGAAAAGGAAGGACTGTAAGAAAAAGGGGTAATCTGCCATGGGTGTCTAAAGAAATAAGGGAGGCTATCAAATTGAAAGAGAAGGCATACAAAGTGGCCAAAAACAGCATGAAACTAGAAGATTGGGAAAACTTTAAAGGTCAACAGAAAGCCACAAAAAGAGCTATAAGGAAAAGTAAGAAAGAACATGAGAAAAAACTAGCACAGAATATAATGACAGATAGCAAAAGTTTCTATAAATATATAAATCGAAAAAGAGTGGCTAAAGTAAACGTTGGCCCTTTAGAGCATGAGAAGGGGAATTTAGTTATGGGATATGATGAAATGGCCGAGGCATCGAACAGGTATTTTGTATCAGTCTTCACAGTGGAGGACACTAATAACATGCCAGTAGTAGACAAAGAGACGAAGGTAGGTGAGGACCTGGAAACAATCATAATTACGGAAGAGGTAGTGTTGGGCAAGCTAATGGAGCTAAGGATTGATAAGTCTCCTGGCCCTGATGGAATGCATCCCAGGCTACTAAAAGAGATGGCGGGAAAAATAGCAGGTGCACTGGCAGTAATTTTCCAAAATTCGCTGGACTCTGGGGCAGTCCCAGCAGATTGGAAAACAGCAAATGTGACGCCACTGTTTAAAAAGGGAAGTAGACAAAAGATGGGGAATTATAGACCAGTTAGCTTAACCTCTGTAGTGGGGAAGATGCTTGAGTCTATTATCAAGGAAGAAATAGCAAGGCATCTTGATAGAAATTGTCCCATTGGGCAGATGCAGCATGGGTTCATGAAGGGCAGGTCATGCTTGACAAATCTTTTGGAATTCTATGAAGACATTACAAGTGAGGCGGACAATGGGGACCCAGTGGATGTGGTGTACCTAGACTTCCAAAAGGCCTTTGACAAGGTGCCGCACAAGAGGCTACTGCATAAGATAAGGATGCATGGCATTAAGGGTAAAGTATTAGCATGGATAGAGGATTGGTTGACTAACAGGAAGCAAAGAGTGGGGATAAATGAGTGCTATTCTAGCTGGCAGTCAGTGACTAGTGGTGTGCCTCAGGGATTGGTGTTGGGACCGCAATTATTTACAATTTATATAGATGATTTGGAGTTGGGGACCACGTGTAGGGTGTCAAAGTTTGCAGATGACACTAAGATGAGTGGCAAAGCAAAGTGTGCAGAGGACTGTGAAACTTTGCAGAGGAACATAGATACATTGAGTGAGTGGGCAAAGGTCTGGCAGATGGAATACAATGTAAATAAATGTGAAGTCATACATTTTGGTAGGAGTAATAGTAAAAAGGATTATTATTTGAATGGTTAAAAAGTTGCAGCATGCTGCTATGCAGAAGGACCTGGGTGTCCTTGTGCATGAATCACAGAAGGTAGGTCTGCAGGTACAACAAGTAATTAGGAACGCAAATGGAATTTTGTCCTTCATTGCTAAAGGGATTGAAATAAAAAGCAGAGAGGTTATGTTGCAGCTGTACAAGGTGCTGGTGAGGCCAGTTTTGGTCTCCTTACTTGAGAAAGGATGTACTGACACTGGAGGGGGTGCAAAGGAGGTTCACTAGGTTGATTCCGGAGTTGAGGGGGTTGGCTTATGAGGAGAGACTGAGTAAATTGGGATTATATTCATTGGAATTCAGAAGATTGAGGGGGGATCTTATAGAAACATATAAAATTATGAAGGGAATAGATAAGATAGAAGTAGAGAGGATGTTTCCACTGGCAGGTGAAGCTAGGACAAGAGGGCATAGCCTCAAGATTAGAGGGAGCAGATTTAGGACTGAATTGAGAAGGAATTTCTTCACCCAGAGGGTTGTTAATCTATGGAATTCCTTGCCCAGTGAAGTAGTTGACGCTACTTCAGTAAATGCTTTTGAAAAAAAAGGTAGATTTTTTTTGAACAATAAAGGAATTAAGGGATACGGTGAGAACGCGGGTAAGTGGATCTGAGTCCACGAAAGGATCAGCCATGATCTTATTGAATGGCGGAGCAGGCTTGAAGGGTCAGACGGCCTACTCCTGCTCCTAGTTCTTACATGTCTAACAGTTTGGCACAATCTCTTGACTTTTGTACAGAATAAGATAAATTATGAAGAGTCTCCTTTTATCGTTCCACCTTTGCTAACTACTTTCTCAAACTGTCCCTACTGTCTTCAGAAATGGATACCGATGAACCCCTAGTTCCCTTCATTTCAACATCTTTTGATCTTTGCTATTAAGCATATGTAGTCTCTCCTTACGCCTTCTGCCAAAATGTATCACTTCATATTACTAGTTATTAAATTTCATCTACCAGTTATCTTCCCTTTGTAATTTTACTCCCTATTCCAATATTTGAATCATTCCCACTATATCCTTGTGTAAAAGACAAATTTTTGATACCAACATTTTTGGTCAAAAGTCACGGAGTTGACGCTTACATAGGTAACATCATTAAGCAATTTATATGCAAGCTTGATTTGACCTTACAAAAGGACCATCATAATTAAATCAAGTAACAACTAGCAACATTAATGAATTCATATTAATTCTTTAATATTTACATATTTTATAACATTACAGACACTATACATTTTATACATCTGACATCCAGAGAAGTGTGTCAATTAACTGACATTGGAAGTATGGCAGAAACATTAATGAACTGTACTGCAGGAACATATAGTCATCCATTGCTGGCTCCTAAACAATCCCCAGTCCTCTGGCCTACCTACAGTTTTCATCTTTGTATGTCTTCATTTTTAATTGGAAACCCTCCTTGATTATCTTTGTTAACCGTAGCTGGTTCAACCTTCTTAGGTCTTTGTTTGTCTGGAATAAATCTTCGCTGGGCTTTTTAAAATTTCTGCTACTCCTCATCTACTCGTTTTCCCCTCAGTCTGCTTTAGACAGCTCTTCAATATCTATTCTCTATCTTTCTCATCATTAAAGGATCCTGGTTTTAGTTCACCTTCCTTTAATTCTTGCTAAACTATCGTCTGCATTTGAAACATCACTTCCTTAATAATCATCTATTTTTGGAGAGAACACAATTGGAAATAATACTGAGACAATGAAAAAATAGTTATGAAGGGAATAACAATTCCGAATGGTAAAGGTTGTTGTGAAGTATTCGAAATGTATTGAAAGGAAAATCTTTGACAGTAAGATGCCAACTGGATTGTCAGTTCCTTATTCCGTTACAGATCTGGTTCCCTTTCCATCTTGTTGCTATCCATGGCCTCAATTGTTTTACCCTTGCTGAAGTTCAGAGTTCCTGAAATAGTCTTGCTTGACTGCTACAGAAACAGAGTTAATTGGTTTTGAAGGAGTGACTGTGACTGGTACTAAAATACAACTGATTAGTCAAATTTACAGAAAATACATACAAAGAGTAATTAGATAACAAACAAAAAGAAACAGAAAACAGTGCAAAAAAAAAGCACGACTTTCAGGAGGGGGTAATAATCAAGCTTAAGAACCTAAAGGCAACTTCAGGACCAATCCAGGATTGGAGTGGGGAGAGGTAAAACTAACCAATACCAAAAAAAAACAGGGCAGTCATAGGTTGGGATTCTCCTCTTTCTCATCGAATTCCAGCAGATCAGGAATTTAGCCTGCCTGAACTCTAATTGATAAATCTGATTTGGGGAAGACTAGCTCACCAATCTCTCTTAAGATGGTCAGCCTGGCTATGATACATTATAAAAATGTTTCAATGTTTTACTTAGGCATATAAAACCACAAATTCATAATGCTTTCGGGAGCTGTAACAGCCTACTGCATTTTTTAAAACTCATTTGTGGGAGGTGGGCATCGCCGGCTGGCCAGCATTTATTGCCCATCCCTAGTTGCCCTTGAGAATGTGGTGGTGAGAAGGTACCAAATGTACCAAACTCAGCAGAAAAGGGAAAAAAAAGTCT
This sequence comes from Rhincodon typus, assembly GCF_021869965.1. Taxonomy (NCBI): domain Eukaryota; kingdom Metazoa; phylum Chordata; class Chondrichthyes; order Orectolobiformes; family Rhincodontidae; genus Rhincodon; species Rhincodon typus. The sequence continues at coordinate 99,757,897 of NC_063333.1, read as the reverse complement.
GATTCATCACTCGAGTCAGACACCAAGCATTTCCAGTCAATGTCTGATTGTTCTGAAGAGTCAGTGAATTCAAAACATTAACTCTATTTCACTCCATAGATGCTGCCATCTGCTGAGTTTCTCGCATTTTCTGTGCTTGCTACAGTCATGGTTTGTACTGTTTCACATTTCTCTTCAGAACAAGAAGAATGTGCTACTTCAAAGTTAAAAGCAGAGGAACTCTCAAGTTTACTCAAACAAAAAAGGAAATCATAAGCTTTCACTTTAACCGTAAGTAATTCTTCACTTGAGCGGGGGGGAGCTGATTATCTCACCCAAGTAACTATGTCCACTAATTTGGATTCTGCTGTTTAAAAAAACATGACGAATTATGGCTCACTCAAGAGATAGTAAGAACTGCAGATGCTGGAGTCAGAGTTTCGGGTCGGGATCCTTCTTCAGAAAATGGAGAAGGGTCCTGACCTGAAACGTCAACTTTCCTGCTCCTCTGATGCTGCCTGGCCTGCTGTGTTCCTCCAGCTCCATACGGTGTTATCCATGAAGAATTATGGGTAGCTGCTGTATTTCAAAAATAATAAAAAGTGCCATTACACAGAGGAAGTCTTTTTATGAATTAAGGGAAAAGTTGGGCTCACACTTACTATCTGTTGGCATTACATGCCAACTGGATTGTCAGTTCCTTATTCCGTTACAGATCTGGGAAGCTTAAGTTAAAAATGCTAAGTGCTGCGTTTTGAACTTTGAGCTTTGGGTAAATCATTGACTTAAACTGTTTATGTTGCCACATGAAAAGCTAACCTTTATACATATGTACTAATGAATGTTGATGCAATGTCCAGGTGTTGTGCTAATGTTACACAACTATCTACCCAAAGGCCAAGTTGTTTTCTTCTTACAGTTTAATGTCATTCTGCTCAAAATTTAACATAACTTGCAGAAGGTTAAGTAAATATTTTTCAGTTATTCCTGATTGATAGTTGCTTGGTGAAACCAGGGACAGACGAGGAGAGTGGGCTTCCCTTCTATCACACGAACCAGGTAGAGAAAACAGAACATGAACATCAAGTGGAATGGAGCCCAGTTTCCATGAGTGCAAACTGGTCAAGCAGGAAGTTGGCAAGTTGCTGTTGGAGCCATTCTGCTCTAGGGAGAGTGCCTGTGGTGAAAATGGGCCAATCATGCACTGTTACTATCAGAGAAATGTGTGGTCATTGTGGGCATTCACTGGTATGAGTATTATTGAACTGATTGATCATTATGAGAATGGAAATAAATAGTAAAGTGTAGATGTTTGGATGAAACCCTAATAGGAATAGGAATAGGAATACGAATAGAGAATGCACAATTGGCAACATAGCAAGATAGAGTCAAGGGGTTACGTGGTCTCCCTCCTTGTTTGCAAATATATACGAAACTGCCCAAGGGTAGAAGCAGATATAACAGTGTGGAGCTGGAGGAACACAGCAGGCCGGGCAGTATCAGCAGAGCAGGAAAGCTGACGTTTCGGGTCAGGACCCTTCTTCAGAAGCAGCCAGCTTGCCTTTTCAAGACTTTAAAAACATATCTCTGCTATGGAGTTAACAGCTACTATTGTTTCAATGTCTACAGAACCAGATGAACAATGACTACAAAGATTTTCTCAGAATGGGAGAGGAAGACAGTTGAGATTCAAATCCCACTGTGTGTCAATGTTATCATCTTCATGGACCTTCCGTGTGGAGAATGGGTACACTGATATTAGAGAAAAATCAGAAACATTTATCAGCACTCAGCTTGAGTGCAACTGAACAGCCAGTCTGCAATGCAAAAAGGCCAGAGGGAAGAGATGCCACCCAACAAAGAAAGAACTCTGCCTAGAATCTCTCCAACAGATAGAGAAATGGTGCAATACTTTTATCTACAGAACTAAGCAATATCATCAATACTGAAGCTCATCTACAACAGTGACTGAAGCAAAATGAGGAAACTGCTGTTATGAGGAGTAAGACACTGTAAACTCATCACTGGAGACTTTCAACTTCCAATTTCTTTAATGAGTCAAAAAGGAAACATCATGCCCGAAATGTTTCCAGCCTTCAACTTGAATAACAAGAGTTATAGTGACCTTTTGGACACTTTAAGCATCAAAAAGCATGCTTGCTCTTTATAATATCTTTTCTTGCATTTACATGTCTTACATGAATGTGTGAAAGGGTGTAATTGTGTTTAAATTTGAGAGTTGAGAAATTAACATTTATTCTTCCTTTTAAAAGTGAATACAAAAGAAACAGTCCTCTGTCTAATCTCAAGAGTCACAGCACACAAGGGCTTTAAAATCTTTCAAAAACATTGTTGTGTTTTAGTCATAGTGAAGAAAAGGGGAACTATCATTGTACCATCTCTCCATTACCCACAACAGACCTTTGTCTTCTAAATCTGTGATCAGTATTTGGTGATGACCACCTTGAGTTTCAAGTATTGCAGTTATTATTTATGTTTGACAGATTGTGAACAGTTCAATAAACCACTGGGGCTTGCATTTCAGAAAAGTTCTCCATCTCAGTTTTGCCTGGATAATAGTAACTGACAGTAATTTCAATGGTATAAGGAGTCTTCAACTTGCAAATCTGTTAGGAATTCTGCTTTGATTGGTTAACATACTGATCACTCGTGTCAATGTAACTTTATTACTGAGACACAGAAGTATACCAATTACTCTGTATACACAATTGTGGTTTCTTGAAGACGTATTGTGATCAGGTTTGGCTTTTGGAGGTGTTTATCTTCCAACTGCCTGGGAGCTTTCCTCGTAGATCCTCAATGTTCTGGGATAACCTTATTTAACTCTTCTCTGGAGTCCAGCGTCTTTCACCTTGTGTGTTAAGTCATCACCTTATGCTCAACAATATGTACAACTTCAGGTTATGCTACAGTGGCTGTTTCAGAGACAAATTAACAGTACATTTCTATTATCCATTAAACCTTCCAACCATTGTTAAAGCCAAAACACAATGATTAAACCTACTCATGCTTGACAAGATTTCAGGATGTGATCACATTAAAATGGATGACTTGACACAAAAAAAGAATAATTTGGTTTAGAAATTTAATAAGGCAGATTTGAACAACATTGTAACCTCCAGGACACACCATAGGTTTGCATGCTCTGGCACTCCAAGTAGTTTCATCTGTACTGAATAACCAGTGTGAGATTCTTGAAGTATTTTAACATTCATGTCATGGTATTGCCATGGTTTACCTGAATATCTAGGCTGCTGGAGTTTTACTGCTGTAACATGTAGCATTTTGAACTGATAGGTCTCTGTGCTAGACTTGTACCCATGCCTTCAGTTTACTGTATGAATTCAACAAGGCAAAAAAAAAAAATTATTCATGTACAACATGAGGATGCTGCCAGGGCCAACACTAATTGCCATAGTTGTCCGTGCTTTGGACACTTCAACTTGTTTACATATTAAAAATTCTTCATCCAAGCACTCTTATTGGTGGGGCAGTCAAAGGAGCACAGAATTCAGTTTGTGGTTCAACTTGATTTTGTTAACAAAAATATTTCTTATTAAAAACACCATGTGAGCATTTCCCCAAACTGCCACAACATTTACTCACAATCTAGCTCTATTCATCTGAGAAAAGATATTACCCACAATCTTTTGGAAAATGCTTCCTCTCTTACATAGGGCTGGCTCTCTTCCATAAAAGTGGATCTCACAGGTTAAAGTGGATCTTCTCCCTCTCCAGGTGGTGAGACCTCTGCTGCTGGGTCAGGACGAGTCTTCGCCATGAGTCTTCACTGAGGGAGTGGTTTTCAGGTGTGTGTTTTTATCTGCCTCACCCCAGACCTTCCAGAATATTCTGTGGCCTCAGGCCAATCAGGTCATGAGTTGTGTTCAAAGAAGCCAATGGGGTTGTGCAGCCACCTTTACTGTTGCCATACAATGAGGTGTAAAGTATACATCCTCAGGCAGTCAAGACGCCAGAAAGGCTGACTTCTCCAATACACAACCCTCAGTTGGTTGTAAGTGGTGACCCTGAACCTTTTTGTGACATCTGTGACCTTGGTTTCCATTCTACTCTCTAGCCAATAGCTGCTGGTTGCTGTTTAATTTGATAGGCTAATTTTCTGTCAGACCCGATTCCTCTCGCTGTGGATCAGTTTAGAATGTCCACTAATAGTTAGTGGGAAATTGAGGAGCATAAGAGTATGGAGATTGTAGATAGCTGTAAGAATGATAAGAGTTATAATAGTAGGGGATTTCAACTTTCCAAACATAGACTGGGACTGCCATAGTGTTAAGGGCTTGGATGGAGAGGAATTTGTTAAGTGTGTTTAAGAAAACTCTCTCAATTAATATGTAAATCGTGCTCTTAAAGAAGGGGCAAAATTAAATCTCCTCTTAGGAAGTTAGTCAAGGCGAATGACTGAGATGTTAGTGGGGGAGCAATTTGGGACCAGTGACACTAATTCTATTAGTTTTAAAATTGTTATAAAAAAAAAGGATAGGCCTAGTCCACAAGTTAAAGTTCTAAATTGGGGCAAAGCCAATTTTGATGAGATTTGATAGGAACTTTCAAAAGTTGACTGGAGGTGGCTGTTCACAGTTAAAGGGATGTTTGGCAAGTGGGAGGCTTTCAAAAGCGAGGCAACAAGAGTTCAGAGATAGCATGTTCCTGCTAGTGTGAAGTGCAAGGCTGGCTGGAGTAGGGAACACTGAATGAATAGAGATACTTGAGGCTCTGGTCAAGAAAAGAGGAGGTATATGTCAGGCATAGACAGCTGCGATCAAGTGAATGCCTTGAAGGGTATAGGGGGTGTAGGAGTATACTTATGTGGGAAATCAGGAGGGCAAAAAGGCAAACATGAGATAGCTTTGTAGATAAGGTTAAGGAGGATCCAAAGAGATTCTACAAAAAAATTAAGGGCAAAAGAGCAACTAGGAAGAGAATAGGGCCTGTTAAAGATCAATAAGGCCATCTATGTGTGGTGACCACAGGAGATGGGGGAGATCCTAAATGAATATTTCCCATCAGTATTTACGGTGGAAAATGACATGGAAGTTATGGAACTCAAGGAAATAAATACCAATGTCTTGAAAAGAGTCCATGTTACAGAAGAGGGGATGCTGGAGGTCTTAAAATGCATAAAAAGGTAGATAAATTCCTGAGAACTGATCAAGTGTAACCCAGGACATTGTGGGAAGCTAAGGAAGAAATTACAGGGCCCCTAACAGAGAAATTTGTATCATCGATAACCATGGGTGGGGTGCCAGAAGATTGGAGAGTGGCTAATGTTGTGCCATTATGTAAGAAAGTCTACAAGTAATGGCCAGGGAACTATAGGCCAGTGAGCCTCACATCAATGGTGAGTAAGTTATTAGAGGGGATTCTGGGAGACAGGATCTGCATGCATTTAGAAAAGCAAGGACTGAATAGGGAAAGTCAGCATGGTTTTGTGCATGGGAAATTGTATCTCACAAACTTGATTGGGTTTTTTGAGGGGGTGACCAAGAAGATAGATGGAGGCAGAGTGGTAAATGTCATCTACACCACTTTAGCAAGGGTTTCCAGAAGGTAGACCAGTTAGTAAAGTTAGATCCATGGAGAGCTAGCCAATTGGGTACAAAATTGGCTTGATGGTAGGAGACAGAGGTTGGTGGTAGAGAGTTGTTACTTATACTGGAGGCTTGTGACCAGCATGTGTGCCATGAGGATTGGTGCTGTTCCACTGTTATTCAATCATTTATACCAATGACTTGGATGAGAATACAGGAGGCACGGTTAGTAAGTTTATGGATGACACCAAAATTGGTGGTGTAGTAGACAGTGAAGGTGGTTATCTAAGAGTACAACAGAATCTTGATCAGCTAGGCCAGTGGGCCGAAGGATGGCATACGGAGTTTAATTCAGATAATTGTGAGGTCTCACATTTTGGTAAGACAAACCAGGGCAGAACTTACACAGTTAATGGTCAGGTCTTGAGGAGTGCTGTTGAAGCTGTACCTAGGGTTGCAGGTACATTGTTCCTTAAAAATGGTGACAGGTAGACAGGGTGGTGAAGGCAGCATTTGGCATGCTTGACATCATTGGTCAGAGCATGAAGTACAGGAGTTGGGACGTCAGGTTACGGCTGTACAAGGCATTGGTAAGGCCACATTTGAAGTACTGCATACAATTCTGGTCACCCTGCTCTTGGAAAGATGTTATTAAACTGGAATGGGTGCAAAAGAGATTTACAAGGATGTTAACTGAGACTGGAGGAATTGAGGTATAAGGAGGGGCTGGATAGGCTGGATTTTTTTCCCCTGGAGCGGAGGAGGTTGAAGGGTGACCTTATTGAGGTTTATAAAATGATCAGGGGCATAAATAAGGTGATTAGACAAGGTTGTTTCCCCAGGGTAGGGGAGTCCAAAACTAGAGTGCATAGGTTCAAGGTGAGAGGGGAAAAAATTTAAAAGGAACCTGAAGGGCAAGTTTTCACACAGAGGGTGCATACATGGAACGAGCTGCCAGAGAAAGTGGTAGAGGCGAGTGCAATTACAACACTTAAAAGACATTTGGACAGTTTAGAAGGAAATAGTCCAAATGCAGGCAAATGGGACGAGTTCAGTTTAGGAAACCCGGTGGGTGAAAGGTGGGCCAAAAATCCCCATCAGTTGTTGGGCATACTCTGGACTTAAAAACCCACTCAAGGGAGAAGTTATGGGGATCATAGTATATTGGATTAAAGTCACCAGGACTCCAGGAAGCAAGGGCTGCACTGAGCCAGGAGAAGGCTGGCTGGAAGGAACAGACTGGGGAATATACAAGCCCTGGAGCAGATGTCTGGGACAGAGACTGGATAAGCGAAACCAAAATGAAAGGCTCCCATTCATGCCTCAGCTAAAACAATGCAAGCCAGTCTACAGGAAATAAACAACCTCAACAATTCCAGACCCTTTGGAGCCTACACAGATATCAACCCATTCACTTCTAAATCAGTGCTCAGGCACAAAGTTACTGAACATTCCACACCATTCTGTTACATGCAAACCTGTTTCACCTGGGAACTTTCACACCACTATGCTAACTGAACAGATACCAGGCCAAAGGAAATACCGGACATTCCAAACCCATCAAAACCATTCTTTCCAATCAAAAAAATGATTATCACTCACTCCAGTACTCAGGAAACCCTTTCAGCCCTAAAAAGAGGAACAACAGATCACAGATTCGGCGGGAGATAAGGGGGGCCTACAGTGGGGTATAACTGGAGACCCCGAGCCCAGCACAAGAGAGAGAGAGTGAAGTGGAAGGTGCAGCGAAAAGCGAAGGATAAAGGAGAGAGAAGCAAGAAAAGAGAGCGAGAATCCTACGCTCTGAGTGGGGCACCGCGGAACCAGTACAGCCAGACCAACTACTGAAAACTAACTA